>NC_091932.1:43712128-44032128 GCF_041260155.1 Ptychodera flava | reverse complement strand
CTGTCGCTTTCTAATAATGTCTCATAGTTAAATTAAATACCCTCACTCTACATATGATAATATTTCAAGTAAATTTAATGTCAAATATCAAGACCTCAATGTCAATTACTTTTAATTTGTGATGCTACTTACACGGGGACAAACTGTCAAACTCTAGGTATGTGGTGTCATCAAATGCGGACTCATACGATATTCCTGTTATGGAGTTAAATAGAAACATGTAAATATTTTTGCTTTTTTTTGTCTGTCAATCACCATGTACTTTTACCAGGCCCTTCATGCTTGAGTATGGGCATGCGTGCAGCCAACAGCTAAGCTTCTAACAACATAAACGACTGCCGTTTGTCAGAGTTCTTCCCTACATGTTTCGATTGAAATGATTTGTTTTGTTTGTCTTCAGTCAATGCGTGCGCTAACAACCCATGTCTCAATGGTGTAAAGCTTTAGTCGGGATACTATAAAATGCTGCTTTTATTACTTGCTTATTGTTTCATCGAACAAAATATCAACCCAAAGGAACAGTATCTTAAAAATAATTACGTTTGCGTAATTGGAAATATCCAAGACATACTTACAGATGCAAAATAAACTTAATACATGCACAATGTTAATTTTGTGATCCTGACCTAGGGCATACGATTATGAATGTGTATTTCGATGGACTTTAATAAGCGAATCTGAAATGTCTTGGAAATCACTGTGCCTGTGGTTATTGTACAACTGAACTAGTCATTGCAGATATCGGCAATTTTAGGTATGAAGACGTTTCCATATCTTTTTTTTATTTTCAGTTGTTGTGAATTACTGTGCAAATAATCCATGTCTAAATGGCGGGACATGTATCAACCAAAGCTTCTCCTATCGTTGCGTGTGTCCATCGTCTTACAGCGGTACAATTTGTCAAACTCCTGGTAAGAAACGTTTCTTTACATCATCGGCACAATCGCAGTAAAATTACCAATTAATTGAACCTCTTCATATCAAGACTCTTTCCTTATATGCATTGTCTTAAAGCTGAAATAACTATGATTGGTATTTATATGACAAAAGCGCAGTTCCAGTGCAACTGCTGAAATAGCAACTAGAATATGAATTTACCTCATGCTTTCATGTGATTTTTAAGTCATCATACAAACACTGCCACTGGTCATATTAAAACATTGATGTAATTCAGAGCCAACGAGGAATGATATCGTGTTTAAAAAAATCATAAATTTGCCTCCCTTAAAAATAATACACAGTTAATCAATATGCTATAAGATAGAGCTGACAGGAATCTGCTTCTCTGAATTTTTCATTACTATCAGTGTCTATACCCAAGGTAGTTGCTTTTGACCTTTAACCTCTTAGCCTTTCAATTACTATCAGTATCTAATACCTAAGGTAGCTGCTCTTGACCTTTAACTTTCTAGGAGTGCAACGAATGTAAAGCACCTTCTTTCAACAAGTGTTCAATTTTTCTCTGATCTGTTTGAAAAAAAGGGACAAACTAACTGCTTATTACTATTTCCTAACAGTCATAACAGACCCATGCCTAAGCGCTCCATGTTTCAATGGAGGAACGTGCGTAAATTTAGGCGGTGCCTACGGATGTACCTGCCCATCAACACATACTGGAAGTCGGTGTGAAACCAATGGTATGTAATATATTACATCTATTCATTGTACCCTGGAAAAATCATTTCCTTTGAATGTAACTGTGTTGAGAATACATTTTAATGAGAATTTCTAGAATAACTTTCCTGTCGACATGCAAGTTACAACTGAAACTAAATGAAAGTTTGTTGAACTTAATACATCATTTTTTGTACTATATAGGCTATGTTATGGGACGTCAATTCCGAACTCACATATTGTACATCTTGGTCGACACAGTACCCTTGTTACGCTTCTCTCAAATTACTGTTTCGGCTGAAGTCATGATATATTTCTCACAGCGATTATGAAAGTGAAATTCGTAGTCGAAGGTTTATAACAGATCGTAATGACACTAATTTCCACACAGTTCCATGCACCCCTAACCCGTGTCTAAACGGCGGTGTATGCATAGACTTCGGTACTACCTATCAATGTTCCTGCCCCAGCCAGTATACTGGAAGCAACTGCCAAACAGTTGGTAAGTAGCCTGACGCAAAGCCAGAAATGTTGTCCTCCTGTTTAAACACAACCTGGCAACTCAGAAGTGACAAATCGTGGCAGATAATGTTCCATCGTATATGATTCTTAGGTTTTTAAATGAATCAGCTCTCTGCCCGCTGTGACCTTTGACCTGCATATTCAATGTCATGTATATTAATAGAATCACAGTGTAGCTCTGAACATTTACATTCAAAATGTTTTCTAAAAGCGTTATACAATTGTGGGGAAAACAAGGGAAAACGGAGGGAAAACTCTCCGTGTCAGAGGGTTTTTCCGATGTGTCTGCGGTCTGCTTTATTCCATTCTCTCGTCAAAGCCATGACCAATGATTCCGTGAGGATACGATTGCTCGCTCCAATGAAGCGGCAAGTCAAAGACAAACTTAATACCTTGTCAATTTTTTGGATTGTATTACTATATCAGATTTAACATAATTCATTAATTTCATAACTGGAGTGACGCAGGTTCTCACTCACGGGAGGTCAATAACAAACTTTCGTCCACAGCAGGAACTCCAGGTAAAAAAAGCTTCTCACCTATACCAACACATTTTTATGTTTCATTTCTGTTTGTCAGTGAACCCTTGTAACAGCGCACCATGTCTTAACTCAGGGACCTGTAATAACTTCGGTACAACCTTTACGTGCTCCTGCCCACAGGGTTTCTCGGGACCTTATTGCCAAGGTAAGGTTCCAGATATCCGGATGGTAAGGAAGATACTGAGATAACACTCCGGGTTTACAAGCCAAAGATACTGTATTATACTTACAGTGTTTTGTTGACGGTAGATATTTCAGTGGTAATACAAAACTGTTGGACTATGTTACGAATGTTGTCTATCAGATAATAGAAGAAGATGTCAAATCTATCATTTAGTTTTGTATTGATTTACTTACCGTTTTTCATTCAAGCGCAAAACTCTGTTTAGTTGTTTCCAGGCAGTGTTTACGTTTGGTATTTTAAGATTATAATTTTACCTGCTCTGACGATCGAAATGGTAATAAAATATTACTTGAATTTTTGAATATATCTTCTCAAAGCAGATCCTTCTCTGAAGATCGAAATGGAAATAATATTTAGTTGGATTTTTAATATATATTCTCAAAGTATATATATATATATATATATATATATATATATATATATATATATATATATATATATATAATGATAATCATGTAGACATGTAAAAAGATAGTGATTTTGTCCTTCTAAGTCAATTATTCGAAGTTTATGGGTCAATTATGAACAGTATTGACAAATATTAAATATTGAATAAGCAACAAATGGACGAATTAAGATTCATTTACTGATTATATAATCGAAAGGAATCTGCTTCTTTCAATTCTTATATATCTGATCACTTACTTAATGTGTACCTTACATCAGATGTTTTGTAATTGTTGTGCTCGTCTTCCTTAATGTGTGGTGCCAGTACTTTGATAGCTGGTATCAGTTATTGTGGTGCCAGTACTTTGATAGCTGGTATCAGTTATTGTGGTGCCAGTACTTTGATAGCTGGTATCAGTTATTGTGGTGCCAGTACTTTGATAGCTGGTATCAGTTATTGTGGTGCCAGTACTTTGATAGCTGGTATCAGTTATTGTGGTGCCAGTACTTTGATAGCTGGTATCAGTTATTGTGGTGCCAGTACTTTGATAGCTGGTTCAGTTATTGTGGTGCCAGTACTTTGATAGCTGGTATCAGTTATTGTGGTGCCAGTACTTTGATAGCTGGTATCAGTTATTGTGGTGCCAGTACTTTGATAGTTGGTATCAGTTATTGTGGTGCCAGTACTTTGATAGTTGGTATCAGTTATTGTGGTGCCAGTACTTTGATAGCTGGTATCAGTTATTGTGGTGCCAGTACTTTGATAGCTGGTATCAGTTATGTAAAACTGAGGTAGAAATATTTTACACGTCTTTTGACTTTGTTTAATTTTCACAGTTTTTGACCCATGTGCCAGTAACCCCTGCTTGAACAACGGCCAGTGTTTTAACTTTGGTACTCGCTATGAGTGTGCCTGTTCATCAGGTTACACTGGTGTCAATTGCGAGACAAGACGTAAGATATTATAATTATTTGCAAATAAATAACTGCATTTCCATCTTAAAATCATCTGCAGATTAATTTAAAAGTAAGGCGATATCAGTGACTAACAACATAATGCCTGTCAACTTTAAATTCATTACTGACTAAATATGTAAACTCTCCGTTTCATTTAGAATATAAGTGATATTTTGTTTATTTAGGGCAGCGTAACCATATTAACAAAGATAAATACATACATACATACATACATACATACATACATACATACATACATACATACATACATACATACATACATGCAAGCATGCATGCATGCATGCATGCATCCATACATCCATACATCCATACATACATACATACATACATACATACATACATACATACATACATACATACATACATACATACATACATACATACATACATTCATTCATTCATCCAGTCATTCATTCAACTGGGAACATTGCCGCCTTGACGTACTAAACCTCTGTGTAATCATAGCTTGCGACTAACAAGAAATGCCGCCTTGGTAATGTTTTGTAATCCTAGATGTGAGAAAGCTTCGTTATTGTAATTTGCGATAAAAGTTGCTTTCTTCAGTCAGTGTGATAATGTGGTCGCAATTATGACAACCAATACGTTCAAAGTAAATCTATCATTACATCTCCAGGTGGCGAAATGCGTGCAGCGTGATAACAAATCTTCAAAATACAGCAAATACTGTTGGCAGCACTCAGTGTCTGTGTATTTCTATCTTTACAGTTACTGATCCATGTGAGTCCGATCCATGTCAGAACAACGGTTTTTGCGTCAATCAGGGTATTACTTATTTTTGTAATTGTCCCGCTGGCTACATTGGAACCAACTGTGAAGGTCAAGGTAAGTGTTTTGCAGTCGCCATGCAGTATCTTATAATTACAAATTCACGGATTTGGCAACTTCATTGTGAAATGATTATCAGACAAATTTTGTTACTGCACCAAAAATGATTAAAAGCAATAATGAATTTGACAAATCAGATTCAATTATGTTTACCAATCAGCAAATTTGCTGATTTACACATTTGCAGTATGGACATTATTTAATCGTAATTATTAAGGTTCTTCATTTCCCCGTCTGAATATTTTTATCGACACGTGTAAAGCCTAAGAGAGCTGTTTATTGGGCTCAATGTTGCCTGGTCTTTGTATAAATGAAGTGGATAGGCAGGACTTAACTGTGTGCAATGGAAAATATGTGAATGATAACGTTCGTTGTTCCAGCAGATCCCTAGAAATCCATTGTTTCCACGTGTAAATCAATAAATGACAATTTTGAGCAACTCAGTATTTTAGAACTACACCTTTGAACTGTTCTTAATCAAAATTTGTTTTAATCTTCATGTAATGTAAGAAGCAATGTTACCGCAGACGTCCTTAGGCGTCGTAGCACATGACACTGAATGCAGTATTTTACATGTAATCACATTCATTACGTCTTATCTCCAAACAGAATACTATCCATGCCTCAGTAATCCTTGTCAAAACGGAGGATACTGTAACGATTACGCCATCTTCTATTACTGTGAGTGCTTGAGTGACTATTTTGGAACCAACTGCGAGTATGAACGAAGTAAGTATAAATTTAAACTTTAGGTCAGAAAGTCGTTATACCATAATAAATGTTATATCATTAAGTCACTATACTATAATAGCTGTGTTGCAATTCTTTTTGTATTGCTCTTGATTGATGGATATATGATCTTAGATATTTTGTTGCACGTTTGAAGTATGTAACTATGGATGAGTATCCTTTTCAATTATTTATGTGTGACAGAAAGCGGTTACTTTTAGCAAGCTTCCCACAGACAAGCCTTGCTATTGGTCCAGCGATTTCCATTGTAATGCATGTAGTAGTTAGTAGTAGAAACTCTGAAGGGAATGCAGCTGACGCAAGTTTTACTTACATTTGTTAGAAAGTTAAATTTATTGAGTAGGATTTTGTTACAGCACTTGTGCTTGGTAAATGTGAGGATGTTGTCGTGGAAACTGTCTCCATGAAAACGTCTCAATAGATGGTCTTAAATTCAGTATACTTTTCTACCTCTCCAGCTGTCTCACCTTACGATTCTATTTAAGTTAGGCAGCTGTAACAATTTTGCTATTCTCGCTATCTCTATGTTGGCAATGATTTATGGCAGAAGTTATCGCCATTTGCCGTATCGACAGCTGGGACGTTTTAAAGTTTTACCTGAAATTGTTAAAAGTTGACTTTAATTTACAACAATTATCAATGACTGGTTTTTGGTCGAAACTGGTAGCAGCAGTAAAAATATAACTTACCACTGCTCTCAGTGTGTAACGATCGTGTTTTAACTGTTACAGTATTTAAAATTTGCGCTCCCTTAATTTAATAGTATACTGATCTCAAAGTGAGAATGTACAAATGATTTACAATCATAAGTCTGACTTGAAGAAATGATTGATGACTGCCATTTTCCGACAACAGATGGCAATCACTGATAATTCTTACAATTCGAAGTAACTTTCAACTATTTTAAGTATCATTTAAAACGTCCAATTTGCAAAAACGTCAGATTAGGATTATTTTTGTGTCAATGATGTACTCCCGCTGTTGAGGTAACACATACATATATAAGTAATTTGTTCGCCGAGACTGCCTGAAGGTTGTTAAGTAATCAAGGTGCTATGCATGACAACCGTCACGAAGAAACAGCAACAAACAGAACTGATCTCAAATTACAAAGAAAATGGCGTCGAAAATTACAGCTGTCATCATCGCTGTAAATTATCCCATTAATAAGCACCTTATAATAATTGTCTATTTGCAGCTACCGTATGCACTTCCGCACCCTGCCAAAATAATGGTACATGCCAGGTTGTAGACAATGGCTTCAGTTATGAATGCAATTGTATTAACGACTATACCGGTACAAATTGTGAAATACGTAGGTACCAAGTTACTAATTGCCAATTTTTACCTGAAGTAGAAATATCCAGATCACGAAATTTCATATATATCTATGGAAAAGAATACTTAACTGTATTCTTGATTCTTAATAACATTACGAAAGTAAACGCATATTTTCTTCAAGTAACAGTATAAATGAAAACCGATCTTGATAATAAAAACCTCCCTTGTGAATTCTTAGTGGTTTTATGGTCAACGATTTGGTAACGAATATAATAAAAATCTTAATAAGTTTATTTGGAGGTGTAACTGAGACATTTATATGGACAAAGACTACAATAAAAGAACAGCAAGAAATAGACTTTCTGCCTCAAAGATCACATTTAAGGTAAAATGCGCCTCGAAAGTGAAAGATTCAAACTTGTGATGAAACTTTCGTCAAAGAAACATTTAATCAAGAATACAAATTAGGGGTTGCCTTGCAACATTTCGTACCAGAGAAAGAAATTACCCATTAGTTATCGACAGTTGAAATCAAACGCCACCCTTGAGTTCACGCTATAGAAAAAAAATGAAATTTTCGATTTTTGAATAACTAAGACAGTTAAAAGTTAAAATGAGGCTCCACAAATACTACATCAGAAAATAATTGTGATGATTTGACAGTCCAAAAACCTGTCCCCGAGGCGTATTCTACCTTGATTAACATTCCAAAATGTTGAATTTCTGAACGATTGAACTCTGGTACAGCTTCTACAAAACCCTTTGACTTGTCTTTTTTGACCAGCGCCAGATCCTTGCCTTAGCAACCCTTGCTTGAATAACGGGATATGCCTGACCTACGAGTCTTACTATTCATGCGTGTGTCCGTCGCTCTACACGGGCACTAACTGTGAAACAGGTGGGCAAAACTGTGGCACTGTCATACATGACTATATGTTCATTACGTGTGTGTTTTATTTTATCATACTCTTTAAATAATCCATGCATGGTTCAATATTCTAATGTTTTTATAGAAATCTGACCATTTTTGTATACATGCATAATTATGGGTTTTTTTCATTTTTCCATAATAGTGAAAGGCGTTGAGAGACCTGTTAATGCATGATTGAAGCGTCTTGTCTGTCACCAAGACATGAATTCAATTTCCAGATAATTAATAACACACCTGACCTGTTTTTCATCATATTTCATAATAAACGTATAAACGCATGATGTAAATATTAACTCAATTTTCTTTCTCTTCGTGTTTCTTAGGATTTGTACCGATCCTAACAGTGTTAATTATCTTTAACTACTTTTTAAATGTACATTACTCGAATTCCTTACTCTGCGTGCAAATTGCCATAGTTTCAAGGAAATGTTTGTCTTGCATAGAGGTGGTTTTTTAAGGTCCATGTTGAAATGATTTAAGTATTTCCTTTCTTCTTCAAAGACAGTGAAGTGATTTTATTTTGGCGAGTTAAATACTAACAGCGACACACATAAAGATTTCACGGATGAGATGTGATGAATACAATCAATGGATCTAGTATCTTCTGCCCCAATGTATGTGATTCTACCACAGTCGCTTCCTGGACATATACCCAACGGAAGTTAATTTAAACTCTATCCCAACCTTAGCCAAAGAGATGGAAAATTGCCTGAAGGTAAATGTCCAGGAAGTAACTTTTGATACCATATGAAGGCTTGTAAGGAAATATTATCTCCAACTGTACACGTCTTGAAAAACCTACCATAACAAACAAACGTGATCTTTACATAGATGACCCTCTCGTCAAATTATTCAAGAAATTAAAGATTGTTATTCGGTGGACAAATTATCAAACTCTGATGTATAATTGATACAGAATTCACTGGGTTTAATTCCCACAAAATGCCGGGCAAACATTCTCTTGTCGTAGAGTGTTACATTCGCTTTACTCATCTTTTTATTTTCAAATGTACAGCTTTCAACCCCTGTGACAGCGATCCTTGCTTGAACGGAGGATTCTGTGCCTACAGCACAGACGCTTTCCAGTGTATCTGCGTTGGTAGTTACACAGGTCAATTCTGCCAGACAGGTACAGGACACCGCTATGTGGACTGCATTTTTGTCTCAGTGTACAACCACTGCCTAATGTTGTAACTGGAATGAACGCCCTTAAAGCTCCATAAGCTGTATCTTTTGGCTATTTTTTTCAGAACTTTTGGTTTCCCTACACTTTCTGAATTGAATCCGTAAACTGTAATTTAATGCCAAGTATTTAGCATATCACCACAACCTATATAAGTATAATCTCCATTGTTATTGTTGAAAATTGTAAAGTCCGGACTAGAATTCATTTGTAAACAATAAACAACGATCACTACACACATACAGGCTGTGTTGACAAAAAGAATACTCAAAATTTCAGCATGACAAACGGATTAGGGTCAGACACGGTAGTTGATATACAGAAGCAGAATACTGAAAACCTTACCACAAGTTACAGCTTATGTTAAGCAATTTGTCTTTCCATTCTAACATTTCTAACTTTGTAAATTAAGTGATGAGGTATACTGACTATGTGACTTTGATCCCTTATATAAACTGCAACAACATTTTCCAGGTGTTCAGTTTAGTTTAAGTATGACAATGCAACCATTTAACCGTTGGTGTACAATAATAATTTTTCATCTTAATACTAATGGAAACGTTTAAATCTTTTTCGAAGAGAAAGACTTATGATGGTGATTACTTATGTCATTAACCTTTCTGCTGTAAACATTTTCATGACTTCAATCTATACATGTTGCTACTGTGGTCGTTCACTTTTTCCCAGAACGAGTCAAGTTACTTCTCGCCGATCAACGTATACTTCAGCTTTTCAAACCATTTCGTTGCATATTGTATTCTATTACACTGCAAGCATATCGTCATTATTATTGACCAAAACTACTGTTTTACACTTTATCGTTTCCAAGATTATGTATTTTATGTTTGTAGATGCCTTTGTCATTTTAATGCACAGTGCTTATGATTGATCAGTTCAAACGTTGAATTTGTAAACTGTTGTTGTAAGCGGCCTAAAGTACTACTTATCTTACTATAATCACTTTACTAATGATCAAAATGTATTTTCTGCTCGGTCGCGAAATCTCGCGAGATTGGGATATTTAATGTATTCATCTATTATCCAGAACAAGAACGCAAGTAAAATATTTGGAGACAGCTAGTTACCTGCATGGTGTAACCTAAATGTGTCATTTTTATCAAGTCGTCAACGCTTAGCATCTGCCACATATCTCCCGAAAACACTATTGTCATCCAAATCTCGTAAAATCTCGTTCAGTGAGGAAAATTATCTTCTACAAGGCGAAAAAGTCTGATATGCAGTGGTGTCCTTATATGTTTTACATTTATTCATTTATGTGACGAAGAACATTTAAAACTTGGTTTCAACAATGCTTATAAAGGGTACCACTGCATCATTTATAAACAGATCATTTCATTCAAACATAATTGTTACTTTCATCTGTAATATCTATAATCCTAACTTGTACATGCGATATAGGTCTAATAAGTTTCTATCGAGTTTGAAGTAAGACGACAACGGGTGGAATATTTTAACATGTCTTCAGTATATCTATCTCCTCGTGACTCCGTGCCATTCTAAGTGGACGAGATCACGTGCTTAGAATATCATGTCAGAGTGATACTCACGACATTGGCTGTATTCAAATTAAGCAGCTTCATTTGTGCACGACGAATCAACTATTCTAGCGGGGCTTACTTACTTTGAATTCCGTATCAAAACTCTCTGCTTTCTTGCTTTGTCCACAGACCCAGACCCTTGCCAGTCTGACCCTTGTTTCAATGGAGGTACGTGCATTACTACGGGTGCATCCTACATTTGTTCCTGCTTTGAAGGGTACACTGGAAGCAATTGCCAGTTAGGTAGGTCATTCACAGTATTTGTATGCAAAATACACTAACACGGTATGGCAGCAGTTGTGTGTGCATGTGGTATCAAGCACGCATATACAACAAAGCGCCACCTATCCAATCTTTGCATGTTTACAAAATGGCCAACTTTGGAATTATTGACGGATCGACTTTTTATGTTAACTGTGTTTATCTTCACGCACTGAGTTCGCTCTCATTTTGTTTTGATATTATTTCATATCATAACACTTTACAGCTGTTTGTTCTAACCATGTTTCTTCCGGATGCCTGTTGGCTGAACGTAGAAAACCATAGCGAAGTTATGGCATGTCAACACGGCGGCGCCTTTAAGTCATCGAAGGCACAAATCTCTAGACGGGTATTCTTTTCGTCACTACAAAGACGTTTATATCCGTCATGAAATCACGTGATAGAACTTAAATCTTGATGTATGCGTAAAATTGCCCAAACATTCAAATGCATGTTGTTTTCCACTCGATACAAATCCCGTCTGTAAGGTTTATAAATTTGTTGGTGTCAAAGGTGAGACTTCTTCATCGTAAACGATAAATTCACATTTCTGTCGCTTTTATTGGCCTGATAACAGAATTTCTTTTACCAAGGATTTGACTTTTAACATATCAGCTTGTTAAGGCTTCTCAATGGGTTTAGCGGTTTCCTATTATACAAGCAATTCATGTGGTTTGGCAAGCAGTACAAGGAGTTAATCTGGTTTTAACCGTAGGCTTTGATGTAAACAGTCAACATTCCCCTTGCTGTATAATTGACTAAATTTGCTCAATATCAGTCGCTGTGTTCATATTGTCATAATGATTGCCAGTGTACAAAATACTCCATTGTGTCATGGTGAGGGACAAAGCGGTAACATTAAAACGTTGGGTCATTCAGCTATCGGTGTGTTGGCTATCAGACATTCCTGTATGCAGTGACAGCATACTGCATGATAGACTCTCTCACTGCCCCTCCAGCTCCCCGGCTAAGCCTTTGACCTACTAGCGCCCTTAATAGTTGAACCTACGCTATAACCCGACTGGCTCGGTGAGCCTCGCTTGTTAGAAAGGCCGGTGAGGGCGCACCACTATATAGTTGATGATAGTAGCGGACGGCGGGCTGTGAGAGAGTCTATTGCATCAAAACAACTCATTGCAGTTACTGCCGTTGATATAGATTTTAAAAAGGTGCGATAAACTATGAGTCTTAACCTTCGATGTGCTGACATGTTTATGCTCGCTTGCATGGGATATCAAACGAAAACTGCGGTATATCTGTGTGTCGTCAAAATGTATAGTTGGGTTGAAATAATTGCATTTTATAAATGCCAAGGTCAGTAAAATATCTTGTAAGATAATGTTATGACGGTTGGCACGCTGCCTTCGCAAATTGGTGATGCTTCTTGTCTCGGCTTCTAAATGCTCGCAGCAATGTCAATTATTTATACCTTTCTTAAGATGGAGAAGGGAAGTAAAATTGTCTCTGTCCGGCATGTCAGTCGTAAAATCAAATGTTTTTGTACGTGTAATTGGAAAATGGAAAGAATGAAAAAGTGTGTATTGCTTTCGGAGTGCGTTGTATTGTGACAGTAATTTCAGAGAGAGAGAGAGAGAGAGAGAGAGAGAGAGAGAGAGAGAGAGAGAG
Source organism: Ptychodera flava (assembly GCF_041260155.1). Classification (NCBI taxonomy): domain Eukaryota; kingdom Metazoa; phylum Hemichordata; class Enteropneusta; family Ptychoderidae; genus Ptychodera; species Ptychodera flava. The sequence goes on along the minus strand of NC_091932.1, from coordinate 44,019,464 downwards.
AGAGAGAGAGAGAGAGAGAGAGAGAGAGATTTCAAATGTAGGATGACAAAGGAGAAGGCTGAAAGGTCATAGTGAAGAAGCCATTACTTAATATGTAACGTTTTAGACGATCTTGACCTTGGTGACACAATTTCAAAAAAAACCGCATGTGTGTAGCAGTGAAACTTATGTGTTTGTCGAAGGAATTGTTGAGAACAAAACTGACTGAACGTTATTAATAATCACGGGACGCGTGATATGCCTAGTTTGATCATCTTATCAACAACGTACACCAAAATTCGTAAAACCGATATTCTTGGTCAGTCCATTGTTATTATGCGTCATTGGTAAATTCATAATCGAATTTCCTTGATAATGACCACCTTGACTGCACACCATGCACACCAAAGGAAATTCATCCATGTTATTAAATCAGTAAATCTGATTTGAAGTGTTCCGCCGGTTTGCTTTACCTCCTTGTCAAAACAATAGATTCCTATCAAATCTGACAAATTCCAAGTGTTTGTCCTTATGGTGTCACTTTAGATTTATGTCACATTACTTATGACATCACACTTTTGAGGACCACCGTTTGTTAAAGAGGAATTTTTTGTTAAAGAGGAAATAGTTTAGAGTAATATTACCTGTATATATTTGAGAGTCATCCAAATTTGTTCGCAATTTTGCGTCAGTTGGTGTGTAAGTGTTATTGACGTACCGTGAGCTGTGACGTTTTGACCTGTTTTCATGTTTCGAGCAGAATCAAAGACGCGTTCCATATTATTCTCACATTCCACAAATGTAAACTGTTCTTCTAGAGTTAAACCCTTGTGACTCGTCTCCCTGCCTGAACGGCGGCAGTTGTTTGCGGGCTCACGAATCGACGACATACTTGTGCCTATGTTTGTCTGGTTACAGCGGATCCAACTGCCAATCTGGTAATTATTGACACTGATAACAATTACTAGTACATCAATCCTGCCTTCAGCCTAGTCTGGTATTGGCATCGTGTTTTGGCGGGCTATTTGTTACTACTTGCAGAAAAATTAAGGAACTTCTTCTCGCTTTGGAAAAACTTATACTTTTCTTCTGCTCTGACTGGCTTGCCGTTCGGACGCGGGGCTTCCTTCAGTGTAAATATGCTGTTTTAACTGATTGCGAGAGCATGTATCAGATATAAATACTCGGATTAAGAGATCTCGCGAGACTTTAAACTTCCCATGTGCAGAAACCCCCGAAACAAATACGTTCAATATGCCCACTGATTTCCACTTTTACAAGTAAATAAACTCAATTTTGTTCGACTGCAGTGTATCTGTTGAGTGAAATTCAAATGATTTTTCCAGAAGATGATTCGCTATTTGTTTGTAGCGAGTAGACCCATCTACTCTTGATCTCTTAAAGTTCTTTGCGGCAAGAACTCTTTTATTTATCATTTTGAACAAACAAATCCATGAAAGGTGACAATACTTGGGATATCCCCCGTGTTATCTGCTGAGCAAATCACTCATTACAATCATTGCAGAGTAAAAATTGACCATGTTCATATTTCGAGACGACTCTTTAACTTGGCTGAGAAGATATTGGGAAATCGAAAGCTTACATACATATCATTGTTACATCAATTATTCATTTTGCATAATATTTGTACATCGAGTATTCAGCTCAGTAACAATAAATGAGCAATACATACATCGTAGATTGATCGACAAAGTGACTTGTTAATGTTTTCAATATATCTGGCTCAAAATCCTCGCATCATCTGTCTCGTTCAACTTGGAACCGAGGTTTGTTTGTTTGTTTGTTTGTTTGTTTGTTTGTTTGTTATCTGTCGTGGGCTTGCAATGTTTGTGTCTATATTCTGTGCGCAATACGGGTGCAAAAATGCTTGAGGTGTAACCATTATAATAGTAGGTGGACAGACTTTTACACTTATGCTTGCTGAATTTTTCTCTGTTTGTTATCGCAGTTATTTTTTTATTTGAAATATGACGTTTTGTTAAACATATCACGTTACTTTTCTTTTATTTTTATCGTTTGATATATTATGTCTTTCATTATTTCAAACTTTTAAGTTTAGTATTTGGTAATATTGGCTTTGTTTCCAGCGCTATTTCTTATTTTTTGTTGACTACTTGTGCCTCGATAACTACATCATTCAAATTGAAGTAAGGAAATGTGGTGATGAGCTGTTTTGTATAACAATGCATTGCGTCCTTTGATGTGATATTGCTAAATCATTGACACCTGTAAAGGATGTCTTAAGTCTTACACTGGAAAATCTGATTTTAGTGGCCCTTTGCGTAACACTTATGATCAGTATTGAATTGTATTGCTTTGCCGTCTTATTCAGCTTACACTCACCTGTCATATTGCATGTATCAGGCTGCATAAGATGACGTGTTCAAGTCAAAAGTACCATGACCTTTTGCGATATTTCTTGCAACCTAGAGTAGAGGCCCTTACATTTTCCATCTTTGAAAGAGGATATCCAGATCTAATTGAACACCTCGCTTCAAACTTGTTACTTGCCGAGATATCAAACGTCGCTATTGAAACGGCCATGCGTGATTAGTATAGCCTAAACCCTTTGTCATAATCTTCACCTAACCTTAAGTCTGCCAATACGCACTATGGAAGAGTTTACCAATATCCTGTGTTCGTAAACGGCCATGTATTTTCAGTGCATCTATAATCTGTGTTATTTCCAGTCAGTTTGCTTGTAAGTATTTCATCATGCACTGCAGTTCTGTGCGAAATCATGTCTGGCGTTCAGTCGGCATGGGCGTTTCCTCCGTATAAAGATTCCATCTAATTATTTAGCTGGTATGAAATTTAGATATATTGTTTATTTCCTATCGCTCTATCGCTTTTTATATTTTTTGTATTTTTAGTTCACAGTCGCTTTCACGTAACTAAATTTTTCATAACAGCTACTGTCGGCACTACACTTGTTTTGTTTGTTTGTTTGTTTTTGATCATCACCATTTTTCTTTCCAGAAATCGACCCCTGCAGCTCTTCACCTTGCACAAACGGTGGCACTTGCCTGCAAGCTTCATCCACGCAACACGTTTGCATTTGCCTTGATGGGTTCACGGGATCTAATTGCGAAACTGGTAATTAATCTTAAGCTGCAAAGCCTGCACTTTTCGCCGCAATCACTACGCTTTCCTTTCGTACTTTTTCTTACCTGAACGCTTCATTTTCACATTTCTTTTTCTATCAATTCCCTTTCAATCCTTTCTGTGCGGTGTCTTCATTCTCCTGGAAATAAAACTTACACATTATTAATAAATCTCTAGTGCTAACAACGTTTTCCAGATCGACGTCTTTTATTAATAAAAGCGTCCCATTTACAGATTTTTAAAATCTAATTTATTGTCTAGCAGAATTAGACCCTGTAGTAAATCGCCATGTCAACATGACAATACACGCATAAACAGTTCAATAGTTCTTTAATGGTTTTACAGGCGACAAATTGCCATGGTGATAATTATAATATGGTTTGAGATACTGTGTCTTCCACGCCTGCGCGTCTTATCGAGTTTCATTTGACCCTATGGAATGCTTTTTGTCTGAAATCCTGTAGATATATTGCATGATCAAATTTGTCTTTTTTGAGACCAGGTTGTTTCCGAGTCTGGTTTCGTTAAATTGTATCTTGTCTGTCTGGAGTGTTCAATAACACTGTAAACGCCATGCAACCACCATGCACACTCTTAGTCTTAGTCTATCCAAGTTGTCTTATCAAAATCTCTGAGTTGCAGTATTGCAGTATACATAGTCTGCACGATTTTTGTGTTCTGTTTTTGCATTTCATTCACTATTATCGCATAAAACCTTTTTCTTTGGAGCCTGTCTGCGTATCAAAACAAACCCTTCATCCGTTCGTTTGTTCGTTCGTCCATAGACCCTCTAGTTTTCCTCGCGAAGGTTTATGGCTCGTTGTATCATTTGCTAGTAGCTATATTAACCAAACCTTTGGTCGGACTTCCATTATTTCTTGGATAATTGTGCGCTGAAGTTGCTTTAGATTTTTTCATAACAGACTCTTATCACGTGGTCACTATTTGAATAGTATATTATCATTCCATTGGCTGCTTGCTGTAAGTTTTAATCAAGAAATGTTCTCGAAAATAACAGGAATTTCGCACAAGCGTTGATACGTAGTGCTTATCTTGTCTTGTGCTTATCTTTTTAAATCCATTGATTGATTGTGACTGTCAGTCACATTTCAAATGAAGTAAAACCACTCGCGTCCATGTCTGTGTATAGCAATGAGATTTTAAGGGTCTCATAGTATTTGATCGCTTGATTTAACAGTGTTAGCCACAATCGAGATATTTGACAATATTTTGCTTTCCTGTGAATTCATTTTGAACGATTCATTGCTTGGAACTATATCCATAGCTGAATGGTGGCCATTGTGTCAAACCATCTCCTCTCAATACACATGCACTTGCCGTGACGGCTTTGTCTGATCGAATTGCCAAACCCATTATCCAGTCGGCAAATTTTTGATATAATGTGTTCTATGAGCCTTCAACTCTTTAATTCTCTACTCATGTGATTTTCCATTCACAAGAATGATGTTGTTTGTGTGTGTTCTGATCTTTTAGAGTGTTTTGTTACTTTCATTTGATCTTTAATTTCGTTTCTTGGAAATAGATTGTGTCGATGACGAGTAGTTATTCATTTGATTTTGAAAAAATCCGCAAAATATTATTTAACATTATTCCTTTGCCACGGATTTCTTTTAGAAGTAGACCCTTGCAATTCATATCCCTGTCAAAATGGTGGTACATGCATGAAAAGATCTCCGACGGGTCTAGTCTGTTTCTGCCCTGCCGGTTTTATTGGAAGCTTCTGCCAAGTTGGTAAATATTCCCCCTTCATGCTCTCTGTTTACTTTGTTGATGTGTTCGAGAAGCGTACTGTTTGCTGAACTGAGACTTATCTCGTGAAATTTGCATAATTGTCAAACTTTGAATTTTAAGTTCTTTGAATCCACCATAAGCCAGTGCTCCGACTTGGCTACACTAGCGTCGCCAGTGAGTGGTTCAGTTTGACTTAACTAGGTTAGGCCATTATCTGGCTGCTTTCAGCATCAGAGACCGTAGATTATTGTTTCATGTCAAATTTTACGAGTTATAATAGTCACAGTTTGTCTCAGGTATTTAACTTTGAAACATGGCTCATTCAAAAACCATGTGAAAAAACACAAAGTTATTTGGAAGTAGTGTTTCCTCAGTAGAAACGCCGCATCTTGGGCATCTTGATCTGTTAATGTCATTTAAATGAAACGATATATAGTATCTGTTTGACAGTGTAACGAACATCTCATTCAAAGCAGTACTGTATTATAGATGTTTGACAAAATCGTACCGCTTAATATGTGGGCCTTCAATTCCTTACAACAATTAAAGACATAAACAATCTCTAATGTAATCAATCTCTCTTACAGAATTAGATCCGTGTCGCTCAGCACCCTGTCTCAATGGAGGCGATTGTCAGAAAATATCTCCCATACAACACACGTGTATTTGTCCCGACGGTTACGTCGGTTCTTCCTGTGAATTTGGTAATAAGAACGCTTTCAAATTAACTTATTTGTTCGATCATTTTTATTCAAATCTACAGCTGTTTTTTGATTTGACGTTTCCTTCCGAAGATTGCATTTAGTGGTGTTCTTAAATTATGTTCAATTTTTCAGACTAACATCCATATTTCTGCTTGTAGAACTGTTTATGAGTGCTGTTCTAGACGTCTTTAGTGTTGAATTTATTTCTCAAATGTCTGGTCCTGTCTTTTTTGTGTAAATTTTATTCAATCATCAAACATCACTGAGTTTCCATTCTCAGAGCTGAATCCATGCGATACAACTCCCTGTGAGAATGGCGGTACATGCATCAAAACTTCTCCACTGGAGCACATCTGTGCCTGCCAGAGTGGGTACATAGGAACCAATTGTGAAATCGGTAATTATTAGCCTTGTCTGTGGAGATACTCTTCTTGTTTGTCCTGTCATTTTGTATTTCTGACATGCGTATGCCAATGATTTCGAATTTCAATACCAGTAAGGTATACTTGTCAACTCCCTTTTCTTCTGTCTGTGTGTCGACGATCGTTTGCTATCGTCGACTTTTGTCACCTATATGTTGTCTCCTATTTGTCCGCTTTGTTCTTGTCTCCACGTGGTTTCAGTGGTATACCAGCTGAAACACAGTGACGCGATCACCAACATGTAAGAATTCACTTCCATTGCTCATGTTGTAGGCTATATTTACAATGGACCGGAAATATCATGATTGGTTTCTCTGCAAAGTTGAAAGAGCTAGCACGCTCTCGAATGATTATCTACAAAAACGCTCGTTTGTTTATTTATTTCATATTTTAGCTTCACATGACGATTCTGACATTTGCTATAGGCTTCTCAGAGAGGATGTTTATAGTTATTGCTTTAATATGCATTAGTAAAGTCGATAAGGGAGAGAGTCCTTGTCGTCGAATGTAAAGAAAGAACTTTGTGCATGGGACGAGACAATTTCATGGAAAAAAATAACGAAACGCTCGGTGTTTTATTTCATAATCAATCTTTCGGACAACAAAATCATATCGACATTACGTTGCAGTTAATCAGATCATTATGTGCATTTTTAATTCTTCGTAATCCATGAATTAATTTCCTTCAGAAATGAATCCTTGTAGTTCAGCTCCTTGTCAAAATGGCGGAGAATGTTTGAAATCTTCCCCAACGCAACATACTTGTATTTGCCCTGACGGCTATGTTGGATCAAGTTGTGAATTTGGTAATTATTAAGGGTCAACTTGTCCCTTTTGTTTTCTATGGCTTGCTTATAGCTGACGTTTTGTGGTTGACTAACTCACAATGCTGCGCTGGTCTTTATTGTGTCACGCGTTGACTACATAAGTATTCAGCAATTTGGCGGCAAATTTCAAACGCCTTGGATTTCTTTTCAGTTTGACATTTCTTCCTTCGTTACATGTGCCTTTTTGGAGTGTTTTGCAAGTGTGATTTGACCGCTATTTTTTCGAGGCAAAGAGCACCTTGAATTTTAATTCTTAGTCATTATAGTGAACATAACTGTTTACATCATTTCCCCTGACGTCACATCTCGTCCAGAATTGGATCCTTGCAGTTCGTTCCCGTGTCAAAATGGCGGTACCTGCGTAAAAAGATCTCCAACAGAAATAACGTGCTCCTGCCTCTCTTGGTTTGAGGGCGCCTTCTGTCAAGCTGGTAAATATTCAGTGGTCCATATGCCATCAGAATTTATGTGATCCAGAGTAGTTACTTGTTGCCTAGTACAGCTTTATCGGCTTGCAAGTGCAAAATGGATTTTAGAAGGTGATCTGAGCCTGTTTATTAGAATTTGCAAACATCAAAATGGACTATAACGTAGCAAAGCTAAAAATGAATGGGTTGTTTTAAGCATCATACAATTCTGTTATATGTCGGGTGATACAACAATTACAAAACATTTTGAAAGGAAGTCAGGCTTCCCTCGAGTTGCTTCTCGTCTTCAACAGACAGATGATCATTCTAATCATGGTTTTTGTCAATTATAATGCACGTGACGTTAAATCACTTTGTCCGATGGGAAATACTAGAATATTATGACTGAAAGTTTTGCTAAAACAATCTTCAACTCTATCATTATAGGTACAATTTTTCATGTTGATATCTCTCTTACAGAACTAGATCCATGTAGTTCAGCACCCTGTCTCAATGGAGGCGATTGTATGAAATTATCTGCCACACAACACACATGCATTTGTCCCGACGGCTACGTTGGGTCTTCCTGTGAATTTGGTAATCAGTCCAAATTTCATTCTTTTGTCGTTTTCCATTTTTCGACAACATTTTGTAGTGTTTGTTTGACTGTTTTTGTGGCAATTTTGAAATTTTGTCGGTGGTTTTGAATAGCTCTGGCAGCAACTAACACCGTTTAAGGATTTTTGACTTGAATTGACCGGGCCATCGTCTTTATCGATATTTAATTCTCTTCTTGTCCATGACAGTTTTTCTCAAATGTTGGAAAAAGTGTCATTTACCTCATTCTTGTCTTTTTTGAAGAATTAAATCCATGTGATACAACATCTTGCCAGAATGGCGGCACATGCATAAGAAGTTCTCCGACAGAGCACAGTTGTGTGTGTCTAAGAGATTATACAGGAGTCAATTGTGAAAATGGTAATACTTTACGTTTCTCCAGCGTTTCAAGTATCTGTATTGTTCAAGTATCTGTATTGTTCATATGGTTTATGACTGCGAAGTTCAAAAACCAACTTGCTTGTGTGTTTTGTTATTTGCTTAAAGTTAGACTGTATTTTCCCTTAAATTGTCTCTCGTCTTCAGAGATGTTTCATTGGTTCTTCATCATCAAACGATCAGGCTATATCTATTGTAAGATATTTCAGTTCTGTTAAGCCTAGTTACTCCTAATTTAATTGAATGCTTTTATAATTGTTTATAAACTAGTTTTGAAAAGGTGGACATGTGACGTGACCTATTTCTAAATTTCACATGTTTATATCTGATGAGTCTGAATTTTATCTTCAATCGTTACTTCGATGCACTTCAAGTTTTATAAACTTACAAGTCATGACATTCACCGTGAGAGGGGGAGCGACTTCCTATTTTTTTAATCCTGCCAATTTCTGTCAAATTGGTGTAAAGTTCGAATACCACCTTTTTATGGTTGATTTGTAACAAAGCTATAGGACGTGCCCACTAGGGTATTGTTTACTCATAATCTCCCATTCCATGAATTCCCCTTCAGAGGTGGACCCTTGTAGTTCAACTCCCTGCCAACATGGCGGCGAATGTTTGAAATTATCTCCAAGCCAACACACCTGTATTTGCCCTGACGGCTATGTTGGATCAAATTGCGAATTTGGTAATATTAAATATGTAGCTTTGTTTGAAGTTATTTTCTTTTGTAAATATGGAGTTTGAAAACGTCTCTCAGCACAAGCTTTCATGCAACTTCACACTCTGAGTGTTGATCACCACTTTCGGCACATATCGCCTTTGTGACTGTCACATTTTTATGATGGAATTATATCTCTGCAATGGCGGTATCGAGGTGAAAATGTCGCCATAAACGTAGTAAATCTTTATTTCACCGGAAAGAAAACAATACGATATAAAACAAAATACATTATCAAAAATTATAAATACACGCATACATATACGTTGATCTGAGACATACTAAAGAGAACATCTGGTGAGGACCCGGGAGATAGTTCTTTCAGAACTAACCTAGTCTCTGTATATCCTCAAAGTAAATTGAATTGTGCCATGCCGGTTTTATTAAAACCATCTTCAAGACTAACCAGCTACGCTTATAAAGTTATCTTTCATTCTCTACAGTAATGTGTTGTCTGATAAGGCGCGCTCTGACACATTTCATTTTGTCCTTTTGGTTAATCCATTGACATTTAAAAACCGGTTTTCAAGTATCTATGGTTTATTTCACCGTCTGCTTTTGATGGTGTGCACCCTGGAGACGAGAATTGCAAATCATCCGTTCCAAGGGTTTATTTTAGAACATAAATCGACTGCTAGCATTCTTGATCAGTTGATAGTCTCTACCAGGTCTCATGGTCTCTAGCAATTTTAGTTGTATCTGTGCTTTTCTCTGTCACTGATTGCCCTCCCCTCCTCCATCTGTTCTCTCTCTCCTTTTTCTAACGCTATTATTTCTACATTTGTTTAGGTTATGTGCTGAGTGAACTTGCGTGCATCTCACGTTTGCCGTGATAGAACTCAGAGTTTTCTTGTGCGCTCTTCCGAGAATTACTTGTCATTTTAGTTTTTGCTTGTATATGGGAAACGATTTCCTTAATATTGTAATATTTTATGTTTTATTTATTCTGTAGAATTAGATCCCTGTACTTCCTTTCCGTGTCAAAATGGCGGCACATGCATAAAAAATTCTCCAACGCAGCATACTTGTCTTTGCATCAGCGGTTACAGCGGAAGCAACTGTCAAACTGGTAATTATTCCAAAATCTACCTGCTCGGTGTCCTTTGTTTGCTAACTTGGCTCTTTTAACACGCTTTGCTTCGAGTGCCCTTTGCATGTCGGGTGTCTGATAACTTGATGCGGCTTTGACGGATTTTTCTTTCGTTTTATCTTACCTATTATGGTTTCTTGGTTTTGCTTCACAACGACACCTGTTAATGAGTTTCATTACACATGCACTAATATTTTGGAATTGGGGCAGTTTTGGCGGGCTTTATGCTTCAGCCAGGATTTAGGACCTCTACACATTTACTTTAAGACGGGACGGTGTTTAAGACTACGTCAGTCTAAGATTCCTACACTCTCTACTACTTATCTTACTCTTCTGTTGGTTTAATCTGATTAAGAATTCTCTGAAATTCATGAATTGTAAAACGAGAAGTGTAACATTTCATACCAGCCTCTTTCCTCTGATGGCTTTCATGTCGGACTTTTATTCAGAAGTCTCTAATTGGCAGCACGTGTAATTATCAAAATTTGTTCAAATACTCGCTCAGTCTCTTTACTGTCCAATGCCACTTATAAGTGAATATGTGTACAACATTAATCGCTTGCTGGAGTGTAAAATGTTAAAATAATGCAGAGTTGGTAGAGGTTTGGGGAGAAGGGCTGCTTGTGTACATGAATATCGTCACTTACGAATATTACAGCGCCCTCTATGTTAAAAGAATACCTCATTAGAAATTTCAAACTTTTGGATCAAAACGCTGTTATCCAATTGTCCCTTGGCTATTAATGGTTTTGGGGTATTTAAAGGGTGTAGGTGGTCACTTCGTCATTTGCAAGATGTGAGTCCCACATAACAGCTTGCATTCTGCAACTTTGGTAGCAACACGGAAATTCACAAAGTTGTTATTGGATTAATTATTTTGATATGTTTATTTTAACCCTTGGCAAAGTAAACTGGGTGACATAGCTGTTTTTGTTTGGACAAAGTCACTTTGACCGACCGTATCATCAGAGTCAGCAAAAAGTACATATCAATGATTGTCATGTATTTACTTCCATTTCTGTCCCAAACTCACTTTCAAACTCACTTTCAGGTGCAAAAGCTGTATGTCATCAAAAGTGACCAAGATAACTTCGCTTTCCCTATGCTTTGTTAAAACTTGGCGCTAAAACTGACTATAAGTACAAAATTACAGCATATGAAAATTTGAGACATGCGCACCTAACGACCTACGCTTCTTGGCCATTCTAAATATTCGTAATAATTTTGTGCTCTCGCCAATTCAGAAACAATTAGGCTATTTAGAAATATTACTGATAATTACATGGCTTTTTATCGCCTCTCCTCAGTCTCTAGTCGAATAACCCGAGCACATTCTCTCTCTTCAGATGCCAATCCCTGTGTAACACTGCAGCCATGCTTAAACGGGGGCCTCTGTCTCCACTATTCCTTGGATGGCGTTGGCAACTACACCTGCCTCTGTCCACAGGGATATGAGGGCGTAAACTGCCAAAGCGGTAAACTATAGCTGCAGCCTGTTTCTTGCATGCTATTCATACGGGTCATTTTAACTGCATTCTTCATGTGATGACATCAAAAGAGGTCTTGTCTCCATGGTAACTAAGTCATTTCTGCTTTGTATGCATGCTGGGTTCGCTTCTCCGTCACGGTAACTCACATCTACAAATCTGATAAAGCATGATTTCAAAACTTTCTATAGGGACCTCCATCATTGTGGACGGCGACTTATTCATCTTGCGGTGAAATTGTTCACTAATCACACTTTCATCACTTCCATACATGCTATGGATATCCAAACATGTGACATACACTTTGCTACGTTATCTTGTAACTGTGGGTACATACAAACGTACATACGTGGGTAAACACAGGCAAAACACATACATACATACGTAGGTACATACAGACATAAACACATATATACATACGTAGGTACACACAGACATAAACACATATGTACATGTGTGGGTATACGTTAATATGTATATATCTATGTATGCATGAATGAACGAATGCATCTGTGTATATATCTTTGTATGTATGTATGTATACGTATGAACGAATGTATGTGTATCTAATATATTTATATGGTCGCTAGTCCATCATCAACAAAAGTCAACAAAAGGTCATATTGGAGGGCCGTAGGTTAACCATTGTTTTCCTTTTGCATTATCATATGTGAGGTTTTTCTTCAGTGATCCAGTAACGAACGTGTACCTGTTTTTGCAACCTCTTCAAACTTCCGAATTCACTGATCGAGTTTGTCGTACCATTGAGTTCAAGTTTGTCATTCGCTTCTTCCGGTGGTAAAACTTTGATTGTGGTAGAGCATGTGAAAAATTATGACACGATGAGTATCTGTACTGCATCGCTGGACATTGCCGCTCGATAACTCTTACAGCCAGTCGAATTGACTGTGGAGTCTGGTCACATGATATGTGCGTGTAACGGGTTTGAAATTCGGTGACTTACTTCAGCTACGGCTAGGAAATGTGCTTCAACGTTCATCTTCGACGCTTCTTCAACATTTATAGTGTCCTTGCACTAGTTTTGTAACGAAGGTCTTACCATGGATAGATCTGACGTCATGTAGTTCTACTTTTTACTCTGAAGCATCATTCTGTTTCTTTAAACATAAACTTTATTTTTACTGTATGGTAAATGTTTGAGTTCATCATTGTTACCACAAATGTTAACATCTTTCACTTCCTGGAAATCATTCTGAAGCATGTATTAATTGATCTTTAACTTGGAACTGTAAAACCTTGTGAAATAACTGAGAATGCACACTGGACAATCATTGAGACTAAATGAGAAATCCTGGGCCGTCATGTGATATATCCAGTTTCACTAGTGTCTGTTCGTCGATTCAAACTATCAGTGATCAGAAAGCACACACGTCCAATATTATATCCCAGGGTCTTCTCGCTCCCATGCAATCACACTGGCCTTTGATTTATCCATGTCTCATTGGTTTTCCATCTGATGACTTTCTAAGGATAACCATGACGTCATGTTTCTCTTCATGTTTTTCTTCAACCATTCATTTTGTAAGATCACTCAGTCATTAACCATTCATATTTTATTAACAGATTAAGGTTGGTTTCTCCACAGTCCCTCCACAGTTGAGGGTCTGTAGTTTCTCTTAGTAGAATGCCTTTTATAACGTTTACTGCATGTCTTTTTTCACTCACTCCACTAATACCAATTTATTTTGTAGAATTAAATCCATGTGTCCCAAATCCCTGTTTTAACGAAGGCAATTGTTTGATGTCAACACCAACTACGTACACCTGTGACTGCCTCGATGGTTTCACTGGAAGCAATTGTCAAACCGGTAACGAACGACAGCCTCTATGATGAAGCACGCCACCAATCGTTTGTGACTGCCTTGTTTGAAATGATGCATTCATCCACGTAAAGTCGTGTGGCGTCAGGGTTCGTCAGAAACCTAGCGGCCTCGGCTTTGGGAGATCGTTAATATTTATCGCAATATTCATTTTTCACAGTTTAACTAGAAAGCACATAGTTTTCTAAATATTATCTGAGTTTGCCGCATCAAAATATAAACAACGTTGATGTAGCTTACAGTACTGGATTGACGTCTTTCAAATTCGGAGTTAAAAACAAGCCGTTGGCTCGCCGCCACATGTATCTTTCGTCGACGAAATGTGTAACTTAAAGCAAGGCTGTGACACAGCATATTGACTTCACGTCACGCCCCCTGCCTTCTATTTGCAGCTTCCAAACTAAATAAAAAACTAACGGTTTTGCGAAAATAAAGTACTAATCTTCTCTGCTCAAACTATGCAAGCTGTTAGATGCACAACGTGTGCATTTCTGTCTGCCAGCATCTGATGCCTAACTTCACGTGTGATAATTTTTCTAGAAACAAGTCCCTGTGACTCCGCACCTTGTCTGAACGGTGGCTCATGTTTCAAGGTCACCGCCACGACATATGCATGTATATGCGCTGACGGTTACACCGGAGGCAATTGCCAAAATGGTAATTATCATGCTCGATGCTTCAGCTAACATATTTGCACAGTTTCTCGTGGTTGTGGAAGAGAATAAAATGGTTGAACGTCCATCGAACAAATTATGATCGTTGCTGTACACCAAAGTCCATGATTGATATGACATAATGACATCGAGGCGCAAAATTTCTTTTGCCACTTCAAGTTGTAATCTAAAATGTTCATTTTACAAATTAAACATCCAAGTCACCAAATTTAAGAACTGTTTTATGATTCAACAAAGTGATAAAGTCCATCTGGCAACTACTATCCTCCTTTTTTTACGTCTGAAATGAACAATTACAGATCCATACACTATTTACATATGACCAAGCCGACACTGCTGAGAAACTGTACGCTTTGCTCGTGCATTCGCTATAGAAAACAGTATTCCATGGCATATTAATTTTTTTCATTTATAAAGTGAAGTTTGGGCAAGTCTTTATTTGGAAAGGTTCTGAATTACGCCAGACTACATTTCCGTGAACGGCAGCTAGCCTCCAAGCAAACATTGCAAAAACTAATTAAGCATGTTTACCCCATCTTACGCATAATGGAATTTCAAATGCATTTTATTACTCCTGCCAGGCAACATAGAGAATCTCCAACAACATTATTTTACTAATTAGCATTCAGTCATTGTTTTAGTGTACCAACTCATAATCTTGCTTTCTTTGCACGCATTCGATTCACTTTACTGTATCTCTGCTTTCCATCCTTCCTCCAAGGCCCCTCCGTAGGTCAAGATTTTTGTCAGTCCAACCCTTGTGAAAACAACGGCACGTGCATACCTCTTACTAACCAATACTTATGCCAGTGTAAGCCTGGCTACACAGGATATCACTGTCAGATTGCGGGTAACCTCGAGCAATAAGCGCCCTCTTATAAGCATGTTATTGTATGCGTAGACGGTAAAAAGTTCCGTGTGACAAACTGCATGCAAATCAGACTTTGACATGAGATCAAATGTAGCTGGTTTCACTGCGCATGCCCCGTGAAGCAGTGGATATGGTAATTTGCATGACGATATTTTTAAAAAATTATACCCTGGCTAACCTTATAAATTGCCATTTACGTCACTTATATGACACCAAAGCGTATCATTGCAACATGTATGTTAAATATTATCCCACAGCATCCACCACTGTGATGATTTATATAGAAGTAACTTAAGCCTTAAAGCATGTAAGACAATTGGATGGCAATGTAGAAATCACAGCGTACCTTCACACAGGATGAAATTTCCAATGATGTCATTTATTGGACGTATACCCTCGCAATGTGCCATAATTTGCAGCAGATATGAAATGCAGAAACGAAACCAAGTCATATCCATACATCTTATATGCCCGTGTTTAGATTATTTACCTTCAGATAATTACTACACAGATGTGTACATCAAACATGTTCTCCCTACATGTTTCATTTTGTTGTTGTAGTTGTTTGTGTCTTGTAGCCCTGCTGATTATTTTTCCAAGAGCTAGAATTAAATCGCTTTTGTGATATTTTACTTAATTGGGTTGTCCGATCGCTGCGAATCACGTCGGACGAAATTAATCTCTTTTCACTTAATGCATCAACATATTGTTCTGCATTCATTTTGTTGTCCTGCAAAATTTGTGTCACTGGGTGACACGATGTGATTGGTTTAAGGAAAGCCAGCTTTAGAGATGTTATTCTACCGAGTAGATTAGTCTAGAGTTGAAAAGTGGCACTGGGGATAAAATCAGCGATTACCAAAATTGCATTAAATAGTTGAATTTTTGCACTTTGCTGTAAAAAAGGTGGTAGGCATATAGTGTGTGCAGCCTTTCCACCTCAGTCGTTGACACGCAGCTTTAGTTGAAATGCAGTAATGTCAAAAATAGCAGTCGCAACCCTATCATTGTGAAAATGTACACAATTTAATACAATACTTTCATTGCTTTATGTTACAGCAAATCCTTGTTACAGTTCGCCATGTCTGAACAATGGTGAATGTACGTCTTTCGTCGCTTACTACATATGTACGTGCCAGGCTGGATACACAGGAACAAATTGTCAAACAAGTACGTCAGATGTACACTATCACCCAGTCTTGTAAATTCTTGTATCGATTTACAACTGCATGCAGTTTATCAAAAGTTCCTTCAAGGTCATAGTTACATGTATCTCTTTCAAAGTATTCAAAAAGGAAAAATGTTCTTAGCTACAGTTGTGTCAAAAATGACAGTCTTGCAACTTTTACTAAATGTGTGAACACTCCAAAGTGAAATGACGATTTTTTATAACGAAGTGCAAATATAATGTTTCAAATATTTAAAGCAACCCGTGACCAACCTCCCAAGATTCAACGTTGCAGCCGTTCTTGGTACAGTGTTCTTATAAATAATTGGTCGACGCAAGTAGTTGTTCTTGAATTGAAATAACGCGAGTTGTACTTTGGCAGGCCAAGTATATTACGTCATAAATACGTCATTTCGTTTGTATTTCAGTACTACAAAACCCTTGTACGAGCAACCCTTGTCAGAATGCAGGAACTTGTCAGAACTACAATACCTTCTTTACCTGTCAGTGTCTGCAAGGCTTTTCAGGTCTATTATGTCAGTTTGGTGAGTATTATTCCAACCATTATGTCAGTTTTGTGAGTATTATTTTACCATTATGTCAGTTTGGTGAGTATTGATCCAACTATTATGTCAATTTTATGAGTATTACCATTATGTCAGTTTGGTGAGTATTATTCGACCATTATGTCAGTGTGGTTTGTTTTATTTACACCATCATATTTTGTCCGGTCGCTCAGTTTATTCGGGACATTATTTCCCCAGATCATTTTGAGATATTACTTAAAGTACAAAGTAATAATGTCTGTTACTTAAGTTTCATGCATTCTGCAATCTTCAGACAGAAGTGAAAGGATTCTTAGCAAAACTCTCATTTATATGTTTGGGACGTACAATTCTATTTGTAGGTTGTGTTAAAATTTGATATATAATATTTGTTTTGTTGGCTACATTTTGAAACCAACTTAGAGCGTTTGTATAACAGCACAGATTTGTCAGCATAGATGTGCGCGTGCAGCATAATATGCCCTTAACCAATTTAAGTCCGAGGTTTTACTTTTTAACTTAACATATTTATTTTTTCAGGTCCGTGTTCAAGCAATCCCTGTCTGAATAATGGCGAATGTCAGCAACTCGGATCGACTTATTATTGTATATGTAGCAATGGGTGGACGGGAACAAGATGCACAGATGGTAAGCAACTTTTCTCAATCTCCTGAACATACTTGATTTGGGTGGCCAGTAAAAGCCGGCGTCAATGTGTTGGTATCTCAAAGAAGGCGCAAGTTGAATCATAGTTTTTAGTGTTGTACATTTCAATCTTCATTGTAGGTTGACATATTTACTATGTTATGCGAAAAACATAACAATCAGTACATAGGTTATATCATCAAAGTGAGAAACGATTTTGATATCGACAAGGTACGTTATAGCAACAATTTCAAATAAATGAATAGAAAAATATTTAGATGAATAAATCATAAGTTTAAGCGCTGTGGCTATTTTCTGTCAAAAAAAATTTCACAATCATTTTAAGATGTATTCACATGTTATCTACAAACACTCTGTCCCCCGCATGGACATTGGATATTCTATACCTTGGGGAAGATGAACACTGTGTTCACCGCATGGACGTTGGATATTCTATACCTTGGGGAAGATGAAAAAGGAAATAGTATTACGCATGTGATAAATATACAGAAAAAACCGTTATATATGGAAGCCATTTAATATTTCATTTCTCTCCAATAGGCGGACCCTGCAGCTCCAACCCATGTCAAAACGGCGGAACTTGTGCCAATGGATTGACTTCGTATACGTGTACCTGTCCAGTCAGCTACATAGGAACAAACTGTGAACTGTTAGGTAAACAAGAATTCCACTTTTCTTACTTCCAATGACGGTTGGCGTGACTATGTGATATAATGGAAACAGCGGACAAAGTATTTATTCTACAAGCCCCGAGTATGTAGATGTCTTCGCAAGCAGTTGAAGTGCTTGATGTCAAAACAGAGCGTTTCAAACACACACATAAATCAATTACTCAAGCAATGATCTCTCTTATTCTAGATAGATTCATGCATCTTGCATTCGTCAGATGAAATAGCCCAACCACAGTGGCAGTGCCCCCTTTAAATCTTTAAATCGTTCAATTACAGTTCTGGATAGTTAGAAGTTTGAAAAATAAAAATTAATTTGGAATCTCAAGAACTGTCATAGTCGAGTGAGGTTAATATAAGCAAACGATACAATCTTTGTTGTTCAGTAAATCAGCAAGTAATTAAACCATTCCACTCACCTTACTTCCTATGACGGTTTCTGTGTGTTGTAATGAAGACTGCAGTAGACCGTGTCTACTGCCTTGTAATGCACTATTGGGAAAGTGTGCACAATCGAGTCATCACCAAATTGATACAATATAACACGATTGGAATTACTCCTGGAGAATAGGTTTTTATTAATTGTTCAAATTTATCAAAAGTGTAAGGCGCCCAGTGACTGAAAATTGCAATAATACATATTATCAATGAAAGCAATTTATTGATTAAACCGACATTACTACAATATCCTATTCTCTCAGATTAATTCCAATCGTGTTTTACTCTAATGATTAGAGAGAGAGATGCTTAGAACAACCACTAAGCAGCAAGAAAGCGAAACTGGGAATGTGAAAGAAATACTAGTATTTTCACGAACCAGTGTCTCTGAAGAATCAGTAGTTCGAAAGAAGATAGTTTTGTTTGACACACTGTATATTTATAAAATCATCACCCATTGCCCTCACCGGTAATACACGAACGCTTACAGTGTTAGTTTGTTTGGTATTTTCAGCCTACAACCCGTGTAGCAACAACCCATGCCTCAATGGCGGTACGTGTTCAGTGATGGGAACATCATTTGTGTGTGCTTGCGAAAACGGTTACTCAGGATTGTATTGCGGCACAGGTAATACAAAACAAACCAGTATATTGTATTCACCAGCTTTTACATCATCGGTTACTTAGTCCAATTATACTGAAAGTTACACAAACGTCAAGAAGAGATAAAAATGGAACACGAAGTAGCCAAATCAATGTAACTAATAATGAATAGAGCTGAACCCCGAGTTTTTTTACTGTGTTATGTTTCCGTTTCATATAGGTGACGCCCTCTATATTTTGATTTCAATAGCCATAAATAATGGAAAGTGGGTACATTCCTACGATCGCTGCTGTAAGTGTCAGGTCCCGCCAGAAATACCTTTTTTCAGTGACCTCTCATACATGTTAAGCGATTTGCAAGATCCATAACATTGAAGTTTTGTTAAGAACTTTGTCATTCTGCTACAATAAGCAAAGAAATTGAATGCAACACTATGTAGAAATGACTGCACAGGAATATACGGTGAAATAGAAACGAAGACCATACAATAATTGCTGTGTGCTCAAACACAAGGTGACACTGTCGTCTGTTTATATGTCTGCAGTGAACAGATGTGTGACTTCGAACCCCTGTCCCAACGGAATATGTGTCAGCACAGGCAACAATATTTATACATGTACTTGCAATGCTGGCTATACAGGAACAAATTGTGATCAAGGTAAGAAGACTATGCATGTAAACAGCCCCCTTGCTGTATTTCAGTCATCTTGGCAAAAAGATTATGTAAAAGATTTACGTCCTTGGGATAGCAATGGCAAGTCTTTCTGGAGACCCGATAACTATAATTCTTTGATTGTTGACGATCCCTAAGAGGAACCCAGACAAATCCGACCTTGAGAGAGCTCGGGCAAGCGTTTATTAAAGCACGTTGTGTTTATCTAGATATTTAGAGGTTGTCGCAAATACATCCCTCCTCAACAATTTTCCAGTACTCCGACCCTCTGAATACCTGTATGTTATTGATGCCGTTGTTTCCATAGAAATCCCATGGTAAAATATAGACACATTTGCTTGTCAACTTCATATGTTTACTTTTATTTTGTCGTTCTCAGAAATTGATCCTTGCGACAATAACCCATGTCAGAACAATGGCGTCTGTGAACGGATAACATATTCTTTCTACACTTGCCAATGCCCGAATGGTTACTACGGAACTGACTGTCAATATAGTGAGTATCGTGTCTGTTACTTTGGTACCAACTGTCAATATAGTGAGTATCATGTCTGTTATGTTACTATGGTATCAACTGTCAATATAGTGAGTATCGTGTCTGTTTCTATGGTACCAACTGTCAATATAGTGAGTATCGTGTCTGTTACTATGGTACCAACTGTCAATATAGTGAGTATCGTGTCTGTTACTATGGTACCAACTGTCAATGTAGTGAGTATCATGTCTGTTACTATGGTACCAACTGCCAATGTAGTGAGTATCATGTCTGTTACTATGGTACCAACTGTCAATATAGTAAGCATCGTGTCTGTTACTACGGTACCAACTGTCAATATAGCAGGTATAGTATTTGTTTTTACGGTTTCATTCATTGCTTTCGTAATCAAATTGGCTGTTTCATCGCTTCACCTTGGTGCGGTAGAGTGTTACATATCTGATCTTAGGGAAGAAAACATGTTATCTTGCAAGAAGGGGCAACGACATCGATTTAAATACTTGAAAAGCAGCATGGTTGTATATGTTTGTAGTATATTTGCTCTCCGGATTTTTCTTATTCTAATGGAATGTCTCTACATGTTTTACTGCCCCTCCCACGATCTAATGGAAGCCCCCTAACAGAACCGAATGTCACAAAAATTCTCAAACTTGGTCATATAGCAATACACAATTCGCCTCCAATTTATAAAAGTGTGCAAAATTGTCGCTATATCGACTAATAGGCAAGAAATGTTATGACCTGATTTGACCTTACCAATCTGAAAGACAGGCTGAAATATAGTCGTGAATATTTGAATTTGTCCTATCTCGGCCCGGTTTTAATGTTAACGTGAGACTATCATACCATTTAGTTAGAATGCGACAATCATGTTACAACTCTTCTTTTGTCTACCACTTGTGGGGACTTATTTTGAAGTTATTGGAGTAAATGATGATTTTTGCCGTCTCAGTTTTGTAAAATCTGAACATCGAATTGTTCGCCATTGATGTAAAAACGTCATCGGCAGATGATTTCATTGTTGTCCGTCTTTTCGATATGCAGGTGTTGATCCGTGCGCAGTCAGACCGTGTCAGCATGAAAGTACATGTGTCGTCATTACACCACTGGAATACAGCTGTCAATGTCGCGGGAACTATTATGGCAACAACTGTCAATTCAGTAAGTAGTGAATTCATGCAATGGAGGAAGAAGATGGGGTGGATATGTAACAAGTTAGAGTTTTAAGACAGTATTTAAATGCTGTATTGCCAGGAATATTGTTAGGGGCTTGACTCAAGAAAGATATCGTCAGAAAAACGGTGATGTTGATCGATGTGTGAGTTGTCTATTCATAGATGCACATTTTCTCTTGGTAGAATCCACAGGCGCTCCTTAGCTGGATAGTCTGCCAAGGAGATCAATTTTCGGATCGATCTATTGATCCCGTAGTCGATATTCCCGCCACTGTGGCAGGCTGGGTGTAACTATAGCTCTGCATGGCAGGGCTGTGTGTTACAGGGCTGTGTGTTACCGGCGTATATGGGAGGCCGTATTACAGCCCTGCCATGCAGAGCTATAGGTCCACAGGCGCTCCTTAGCTGGATAGTCTGTTAAGTAGATCGATTTTCGGATCGATCTCAAATCCCCTAGTCGATATGCCCGCCACTGCAACCTAAATACTCACAAGGTGTGCAACACAGTCACTCAAAAAACACACCACCCGATTTGTCAACTGGCCTTGCGCTCGCACAAAACATTCAGAACTACACTCCAATATACCTAGTTGGATCACAAATTTGACCATCTTCTCAAAAATCACGCCGATGAATGTGTTACTCGCGTCATCTTGAAGAAATCGGCCGTGTTTTGAGACAAAGCGCGGTGAAATGCGGCCTGCAGAACGATTCTACCATATGACGTCATTTTTTCCACTGCTGATTGGTTCAACTATACTTAACCAGTGACATCTTGCCATGACCTTTGTTTTGGCCGTTGATTAGCCAATCAGTAATGGAATAAATTACATCATATGCTAGTTTCGTTCTTCAGGCCACATTTCACTGCGCTTGGTCTCAAAACACGGCCGATTTCTTCAAGATGATGGGAGTAACACGTTCATTGGCGTGATTTTCGAGGAGATGGTTAAATTTGTGATCCAACTAGGTATATGGTTGCTGCGAAAACGAGCCCTGCCACTCCTTTACGTGTTCTGCTTGGAGTGGGCCAAAAAATAGAGAGGGACTGTGGGCAGAGGCTACGGATTCGCAGCAAGGTATATGGGAGTGTAGTCCTGAATGTTTTGTGTGAGCGCAAGGCCACTTGAAAACCCGGATCGCGTGTTTTTTGAGTGATTGTGTTGCACACCTTGTGAGTATTTAGGTTACAGTGGCGGGAATATCGACTACGGGATCAATGTAGATCGATCCGAAAATCGATCTACTTAGCAGACTACCTAGTCTCGTTTTACCAGAATTCGTCGCTTCGCCACAGCAAAGTGCGCCGCTGGCGGTAGGACATGGCGAGTCGCGGAGCGACGAGGCCCAGCCAGTGGAAAAATCACTTCAGCGGCGCACTTTGCACTGGCGCAGCGACGAGGTCTGGAAGCGAGACTACAGACTACCCAGCTAAGGAGCGCCCGTGGTAGAATCATAATCCTGTAAATACAGTGATGCGCCCTCAACGGTCTGGCCCTGCATGGTCTAGCGTTCTTTCTTTTAAGACATCGTCCCAACACGGAAGCACTACGATCAAATTACCTGTTGTTATTTTAGTTTACTCTGTGATTTACTTAATCAAAATATCTTTTTTCAGTCGACGATCCATGCACGTCAGTTCCATGTCAAAATGGCGGCACTTGCCAGAATTATATCGACCTGCTTGGTTTCGCTTACTACCTATGTAGTTGTGACACTGGTTGGACTGGTGTGAACTGTCAAACAGGTAGGTTTCCTGAGTCAAATGAATTCACGTCTTCAATCTTCGAGAATTTACAATAACTGAGCTGGAAAGTACATTTGTTCCAGGGTGTACTCAATAAAAAGCTCAATGTAGTCATGTACACGATTTAACACAGAAAACATTTTAAATTACATGAAACCATTAGTGAACCTCTCACACTTATAGCCAATATAAGTTCTTATGATCACCCTTTGTTGAAGAAGAAATATTGTCATTGTCTCATTCATGTTGTCTTTCATGACATCGAAATTCAGTTGAGATGAAATCAGTGTTAAGATCAGTACATGCACATGCAATAGCAGTCATGTTGTGATCCCTACTGCGTGTTTGACCCCCGTTTAATGTTTGACGGCGCCTGCTTCATGTTGACCCCATCTCAGAGAAAGTGAATACATTAGTACTGATATAGACAAAGCATTGCGTGTTTCCTCTCAGGGACTTCCTTAAGGTAGAATCCGCCACGGTGACAGATATTTGGACTACCAAAATTTTCCTGATCTATTGCTTATATGGACTCGTTTTAAAGCTCTCAGAGAAACTTAAGTTTTCATGTCTCGTTCTTGTGAAAATACAAAATTGAATATTTCTCCATGGAGGTAAAGGGGGTGGCGGCCATTTTGATTTTCAAATGCTCATAAATATTCTGTTATGTGTTCCTCTAGTGACTAAATTTGCACAATGAGCCCCTATTTTTATTCTTGACTTTTAGAGGAGTTTTAATGTTTATCGAGGAAATTTTGAGCAAAAATTTACATCTATCAGTTTCGAGGCGCATATTACCTTAAGTCTAAGACTCTGCTAGATTCTTTTGAATTTCATCTTTTATTGAATTTAACCAATCGTCAAAAAATGACATTTGTGTACAGTCTATTTCAAATATGTCACCATAATTAGCGCTAACGTTCACGAAATAACTTTCCTTTTTTGTATTTTCTGATTGAAGTTGTTCTAAACCCGTGCACCAGTCAGCCATGTAGAAATGGAGGCACCTGTTTGACAAATGATAACGCATATTTTTGTTTATGTGACGTTGGCTGGAGTGGACCTACATGTGATATAAGTATGCCACCAAATACTTGTTGTTTATGTCCCACTAATCATTGAAATCTGTACCCTACTAATACCTTATCTACTTATTACAGATACAGAAAATAAACCATTTAATTACAAAAGTATATTTACATTGTCCTACACAAACCATTCAATCACAATATATTTCATCTCTTTTCGTTTAAATCACTAAGTTGTGACTCACCTCACTTTATATTTATCATATAGTGAACAGATTACTCACTCACTGCCTACTAATCCATTTACCTTTTGTGTTTTATTGTCCCCCCCCCCAGTGCACGATACGTACTCACTCATTGATTTTCTCACCCTCGTAGTTCACTTTTACGCACTCAAACATGCTTTCTGTACCCATAGATTACAATTCCTAACAAGCGTACAGTAACATACAGGAGCGGCCTTTTTCAACATGTCTGAACTCACTTTCAAGAATTCGGTGGAATTTAAGTTCCATGTCACACAAAGGAAATCTCGCTTTTCTTACTTTTTCGTCAAGGATGTTTAACTCTTATTACTTAGAATACGATATCGTACATCAGTAAAACCAAAGATTCTTTAAATGTACACAAAAATACAAACTACGAACAATTTGAATCCATTCGATCATTGAAATAACAATTTCTATTGCTTTCTGACCATTTTGATTCCGATACTAACTTAGGTTTTCACAAAGCAAACTGTAACAAACTTATGCAGGCTGCAATTTATTCACTTTTAACTGTCAGTGACTAACATTTACGTTATAAACGATCAAGGTCATGGTAACAAATATGCTAATGCCGTTGTAAATCGATGTACCAGTAGTACGTATTAATTTTCACTGAACTTACAATTAGAACTCTATTTTTAGTCAGATATACGAAATCTATAGATGTAAACTTCTGGTGCGATTAAAAATACGAAAATGCATATTTTTTCAACAGCCCTCTCACCTCCAAATTTTGATACAACTGAATCGTATAATGGTAAAGTTGGATATTTACTGTGGGAAAAGATGATTACGCTGTTTCATACCCAGTTTACTATTAGCATGCAATTAACTTTGAACCCTCAGCTTCCTAGAATAATTACAACGGCATGTGTTGGAGGAGAGTTGCGTAGGCCGACGGCTGGGCGATCATCAGTCAATTGCTTGAACCCCAATAATACGAATGATATCAGTAGACATTTTAAAAGGGAGTCATCTTTTACATACTTTAGACTTTTCAACAATACTTTTGGTAACTAACGATTTACAATTAATCAATGTGATGCCATAAAATAATATCATTTGAAGGAAAGAAGTTTACTATTTATCTTTTTACAAGTAAACAGGGACATCGCAGTGAAGTCGATACAAAATTCAATCTCATGTTAATAAAATTTATAACCCCAAAGTAAAGATTTCGTTCGAATTAAATCTTGAAGCTCCATAAACAAACACAAGACGCATAATTTGTCTATGTTACCTGGGGGCTGATAAAACCAATATGCCAATATTTGTACGGAATATTTACTGACCTGGTCGTACACCTTATGACACCTGGTCTTACACGTTACAAAACTGGTCTTGCACGTTACTGACCTGTACTTACACGTTACTGACCTGGTCTTACACGTTACTGACCTGGTCTTACACGTTACAGACCTGTTGTTGCACGTTACTGACCTGTACTTACACGTTACTGACCTGGTCTTACACGTTACTGACCTGGTCTTACACCTTACAGACCTGTTCTTGCACGTTATTGACTTGTACTCACACGTTACTGACCTGGTCATTCACTCATACTTTACAGGCACAAGTCCTTGTAACAGCAATCCCTGTAGTAATGGCGGAACTTGTATCGCAACGAATGCGCAGACCTCATTTATTTGTAACTGCCCCGTTGCTTGGACCGGAACATTGTGTCAGTTAGGTAAGTTTGAAGTTACCGGTATAATCATAGACACTCGTTTTCTCGAGGGTCTATCGTGCAATACTAAAACCTCTTCAATGCTAAATTTTGTTATGTATCTATTGGTTATGTTGGGATGAACGATTGAAGAAGCTTTGGTTTGCAGGTGCCATATTACCTCCAACAGATAAAATTCACTGTCGAACATGCTTGAGTTGCTTTTGAATTTTTCAATACCTGCCAATCTATTTTGGGTTTCGCTCATTTAGTTTTTGCAAAGCCTTCAAGCTCAAAATGTAAATAAGTTAAAACTGCATGACGCGTCAAATCAGCCGCCAATTCAAATTAAAAATGATTTTGGAACACCGCGTTATCTGAAATTAGTTCTCCATATTTATTCGAACTTTTGCGATAAACGAAACTACAAAAAATAAGTGAACAGACCCAAAATACGCGAGCCTTCGTTTCAAAATCTTGACAAGGTTCTTACTGAGTTCAAATGTTGTATTTTGCATTTATTTATTTTCAGATGCCAATCCCTGTTCAAGCAACCCATGCCTGAACGCCGGAAACTGTGTTAACAATAATTATATTACATACACTTGTTACTGCCCTCAAACGCACACAGGCGTCAGATGTGAAACAAGTAAGATACATATAGAGTTGTTTGTGTTGCTGTTATTTTTGTTGTTGTCAATGATGTTACGTCTTTTTTATCATCGTCATTGTTTTGTCACAACTATGGTGATATTCTAATTACTATGATGCTGTAATTAAAGAGAGATTATTATAGATATTAACAAAAATAAAATTCTTCGACTTTGTCACACAGGTAGAAAAGTTTTGTGTCATCTTATGACCTTTGAAATCAATACTAATCACCTGACACAATTATTGCCCATGTGTAGGCGGAACCACCCTGAAAAGTTGCATGTGCCTGGAATTCCTTAATTTGTCTTTCAGTTGTACAGCCATGTGCCAGCAATCCGTGCCAGAATGGAGGAACCTGCAGTGTATTGTCCACTGTGTACTATACATGTGCCTGTCCTTTGTTTTATTCCGGCTCCAATTGTCAGATTTGTAAGTCCTCTGTCCATCTGCGCCATCTTCCATTTGAATTCCGATTTCGATTCTTTGTTTTGGTGTTTTTCGTTTACGTGTGTGAGCTCACTTCTTTTTGTGCCGTTTTCCTGTTGGTGTTTGTCTCGCAGATAACGACCCCTGTGCTAGAAGGAGGAGGAGGGACGTAGAGTACGGGTTTGTGACTGAAATTTCCTATGAGCTAACGGCCGAGCAATGTGCTGGCGTCATCAACCAATGCAAAAACCTAGGTTTGCAGATTCAAAGAATTAGTCTTGACTAACAAAAACCACACCCTCAAATTAAGCTAAAGACTGACAGATTAAACGTTAATTAGACAATTCACAACTAAAAGTAAGCCTAACATGGTAACTTATGACGTGATTCTCTTAACACATACTGTAAGTAAATTGGTAAAACTAAGATCTTTATATTTGCTATCATTGTATATTGCCCTCATAAAACTAAGCGAATAAAGATAGCGGGTAATTATCAAGAACAAAAGAATATCTATCAAAGCTGTTCCCAGACTCAGCGTAATGTCTTCTCAAACTTTCGTCTTATGTGTCTACACTCTTTGTGTCGTTAACATTATTCTACACATTCTCACGGTTCTGTGTACGAGGAAAGTCTACCACGCCAGTGAATACTTGCAATAAGTAGGTGCATTCTAAAACAAAACATTGATAGCAACTGTTACTATACTGTTTCACTGCAGTTGCACATGTCAACAACAAGTGTTAATTGAATAAACAAATTAAACTACGATCCAAACCTAGCATTGTTGTTGAGCACGAACTTATCTTGTTTGTTGATTACAGTTGTGGTAATTTGCTTTCCTTTAACGACTGGCTTTAACAATTATTCTAACTATGTGCTTTTCGCACGCTTTCCTCAACTGCAGATTGACTGGACGCAATAACTTTAAAAAAGCAGCAATTTTTCTTACAGCTTCCTCGCGTCAAGCTGGACGTTATTGTGGAACAAAGTCTGACGCTTTTCTGTCCTCTTTCCCTTCCAACACTCTTTCAGTGTGCATATTTTCCTTTTGCACATACACAGACAACGGAAATATGGGCAATCCTTTAATCAGAATATATTAACACTTAATGTTATGTATTCGTTGAAATACCTGTAATTCATAATTGCATAATTTTAATTATCTTGTTTTGGCAATGAGTGTTGTGATCTCTGGTCTCTTAGTAGACTCAATTCTCTATATGCAATATCTTGTCTGGCTTTGTCTATTTCCTGCAATGGAAAGCCAAAAATACGAGAAATCATAACGTTTGCATGTAATTTCTCTGAATTAATTTCCAATATATCACTGATGCAAGTGAAAGAGTAAGCAAACAACAGAAAATTTACTTCGAAGGACAAAAAAAACCAGACTATTTGCATCATGCCTAAACAAACATTTCTGCTGAAAACTTGCCATATGCAAATTCACTGAAATTTTTGTCGCAATCTGCAAAGCCTGCCCAGTATTGTCTTACATCGTCAGTCTAAGCCAATAAAACAGCTACTCCTTTGAAATGGCTTCAACTGACCAACTTCCATATAATCACTCTGCCTTCTTTTTGTGTGTCTGGGTTTAGCGGTGAGACAATGCGATACCAACCCATGTTATAATGGCGGTACTTGCGTTGACTTTATTGGAAGCTACCAATGTGTCTGTACAAGTGAATATACAGGAAGTCAATGTGAAGAGGGTAAGTGGACCAACTTACAGAGAAATTCTACATAGAAAGCCCTGGAAAAATCAAACTGATATGGAAACTGTGGTCGGACTCACCTACCAGACGACATTGGGTGAAACAACATAGCGCTGTATATGTTGTGTTTTACAGTGAACCTTAGCATGCTTAGAGAGATCCTGGATGGTCATTTATTGTAGACAGTAAAACTAAGACACCGTTTTGAAAGGTTCCGAAGTCTTTAAATGCTGCAACTCGTCTTTTGTCTTTAACTCTTTGAGTGCTGTAATTTTCTCCCGCCAAAATTTTAGTGCAAAATTTTACCAATTTTTATGAATTTTTCTTTAATTTTTTGATAATTTTGGACCAAATGGACATCACATTTTATTAGCTACAGTTATTCCTCAAAATTTTGGCAAAAATCTGAGAAAAAAATTGACAGGGGTTTATTTTATGTAGGGTACAAAAATAGACTGGCGCTCAAAGGGTTAAGCTTATCCAACGTCAAAATATTTTAATTGTGCAGAAAATGTTGTCAAAATCTCATGTTGGTAAAAATCAAAAATGATATTTTAATATAAACATTTAAAATTTGGATTTGGTAGGTATGAATTCGAAGGTATTTCCTTTAGGAATCATCGAAAACTAGTTAGACGATTCCGTCGGATACAGAATATCCAAAGATTCTTGAGTAAAGCAAAAGCGAACAATAAGATTTTCATGGGATTTGAAGTCGCTTATTGTATATCATAAAACATTAGCTGGTGCGGAAAGCATTTTCGCCATCCAGGGAGTGTCCTTACATATAACAGTGGCAGTTAATCATGATGTGAGTTTTACACATAACAAAGAATGGCAGAGAGAAATGAATATAAGCTTAGTGAAAACGCTTCCGAACACGCCTTGGACCAATCAAAACACTTGTATCATTGTGCTCTGTGTGATGCACGTCTGCATAATACATAGTTGTATGATATTTTAGAACTTGCTAGAATAGTCCATGCCTTGCATGCTTGTAATCGATATATTTATTTGCTTGCATGTTTCCCTTGTGCTGTTTTAACTTTCGGCTCCTCAAAGAAATCAACCTCTGCGATTACAATGAATGTTTAAATGGTGGAACCTGCATCAATCATGGCTCAACCTTTAGATGTGCATGCTCAGCGGACTATACCGGCATCCTTTGCGAACAAGGTACATAAACCTATCATTTTATCTCTACGTGTCAAAATCATATGACTTACTTTTCAGTTTGACCAGATCTAACCTTCGTATTATTTTGCGGCCTGGAATTATCCTTTTGCTGATTGGAAATTTCGAGACTGGCATTTGATGTAAAAATTGCAAATCATCTCAACCCTTTACATTAGTCAAGTGAACACTTGACTTGTTGACATCGGCAGAATCAAATATGAACAGAATCATGTGTGGTTTTGGTCGGTTTGATTTGACTTGCATGGTTGGGGCGAACGTTATAGTTTGCTAATTACCGGTGGCATCGCTTTCAAAATAGTTTTCGAATTCCACTGATATATCCTCTTTGAATAGAACCATAACATTCCAGGATGACATAAGAAAACTATACATGCGATGCTTAGTGAAATACGTCTCTAAAAGTCACTGACTTGAATGATACAGACTCAATCTAACACTATGGTACCGCGACAGTAGACCTAAAATGAACACTAGATGGCGCTATATCGACTACATAACTTGACCTGTCTCCATAACTACTGTGTGTTGCCTTAGGAACAGTTCGTTAGGCAAAATTTTGTTGTCATACACCAATAGCGAAATTTTAGAACCATTAATAGCTAGGAAGCATGGGTTGTAAGTTTTAAAACTTAGAAATAATTATTTCGGTTACGCAATATTATTTGTAACTGTTTTGATAGCAAAGTTCACGGTTCACCAACAGTTAAAGGGTTTTTTATGTCGAAAAAGCCTCTGTTATCAGACTATGACCGTTTATGGCTAGATGTTTTGCACGCTTGTGACAACAAAAATGTTGTATATGTTAAATGGTAGGTAGAAATTCAATCCTAACATTGTTTAATTAATACCTTGTCTCATTACGTGTACTTTTGATTACGTTAGCTGTTGACAAGTGTTTGACTCGGCCATGCCAAAATGGTGGTACATGTTACATGTCCGGGAATACATATCTCTGTCAGTGTGCGAATGGATGGACGGGCCTCAATTGTAATGAAGGTAAGTCAACTCGTCCTGAAACACATATTTTTCAGACCAAAAAAGACCATTACTTCAAGAGTAAGTTTTGATGGAAGACAACAAATAAGATGCCTGGTCACGGTGGCTTGTAAGGCGGTCTCAGCATCCAATTTAATTTGCTAGGCAAAGGAAAGTCCATTTTAAAACATTGACTTCATGTTTATTATGAAATTTTGCCAGATAAAGGATTGGGGGTCACCCATCTAACGTAAGAGCCGACCTGTGACTGTATTTCAGGTGTCATTAGTTGATAGCAGAAAAGTAATGATGACTTATAAATAGTAATAGATGTAGACAGTTGTCTCTCTTGTCTGCGATAGCGACATCTGACCACGTCTATAGGTCTGTGTTGGAAAAAGCTGTCATGATGGACAGTAAAGTTTATTTTAGGTCGCTAAAGTGTCCTTCCTGTTTGTTTGTTTGTTTGCAGTTCTCAATCATTGCACCAGTAATCCTTGCCTGAATGGTGGAGTCTGCACCAGCCTTGAAAATGTTTACAGGTGCACGTGTCCCAGGTCACACAGCGGCACAAACTGTGAACAGGGTAAGTACATCTAATACTATACTGACATGTAACAGAGTTCCGTTCAAACAGACTCTGATGACATAAAGTGAAGGCGCTGTTCTTCACGTCTGATAATGACCATTCTCAGGAAATATGAGATGTAGTTTATGTGCAGAGTATTGTTGTCATATTGGGATTTTATTCCTTCGCTTTTGAATCTCATTTTCGATTCCATGTTCCTTGAAGTTTGTGTCGTTATAATGTATTATCTGCATCAGACTCGTAAAAGGATTCGTTTCGGCAGCAGGTAAATGCAACTGTACGTTTCTGCTCAGTGAATCCAATTTACTTATTGCCTCGTTTAGCTGACCAATCAGAACTTGCTTTATTAGAATTTATATGTACATACCTGTCAAACCACAAAAAAAATTAATTATAACACTAAGGATCGAAGAGACATACCTGCTTTATAACAAATGTGTTCATACTCCTGCAGCATCGGCATGTGATGAAACGTTAGTCATACCGGCGTCAATTGGAAGTCTCAGCGTCCAATCACCAAACTATCCGTACAGCTATTTCAACAATATGGACTGTGAGTACACAATAGAGACATCGTTCGGCAAAACCATCAGGATAGAGGTTGTCAGTTTCAGGACTGAGGCAAGACACGACACTCTACAGATAGGATGGGGTTCAGTTGTCGGCATTCCATCGACTGTTCTGACCGAAAACGGTGAAGCGCTGTCCGGCACCATTGACGGTCCAATTGTGATGGAATCTGGTTATAACAACGTGTGGATGAAATGGACAACAGACGGAGATAAGATAGAGCAGGGATGGAATATACAATTCCATGAGGTCACCGTTGGTAAGTCATTCCTATTCTATTATAAGTCAGGTTATCAATGTCTTTAATATTTGCTACAGAGACAACAAATGTTTTCATGTCACTTTTATTATACACCTTGCCTTATAATGAATAAATCGGAGAGTTTTACTTAATACTTGTATACTCTTCATAGATAATAATTATCCTTTTTCAGAACCAGTATCAATTACTTTGATGCCATTCATTTGCATTCACAGAAGTCATTACGTGTTGTGTTATATAGAAAAATTAGAACGCGCCTTGGTGGCAGCTGTCTTTTCCAATTGATATTTATTATTTATTATTAATATATTGATTTATTAATTAATTTATTATTTATTTGTTTATTTATTTTATTTCTTTATTAACAAACAGGTTGCCCTAATTACAGGTTCATTTCATAAAGGAAAGAGAAAAGATAAAAGTGACAAAGAAAAACAAGAAAATCTTACACGACAAAAATGGACAATGAAAACAAAATATAAACACTCATAAAAAACACGTAAAAATAGGTTACATCGTATATAAATCAGTCAATAGCTGAAATAGATTTTGTCTAAAAATAATAAAATTACCAAAAATGTGTACATTTTGTTCATTAAAAATAGTATTAAAAAAGTTTCGGTTCAGTGATAAAAAAGGAATATTTTAATAAATTCGTACGATAAGACGTACGATAAGAAGCAGGTCTAAAAAGAAGTGTACGAAGCAGAGCTATAGGGGGTAGAAGAAATAATTTGTGCAAGTACATCAGATATTTTGTAATTAGAGTTTACAATTTTGTACAGGAATGTCTTTTGCAATGGCATACAATTTTCTTTTCTGCTACTGTGAACTCTTGTGGAGTAAATGACTTTTTCACGGTTTCGACTTTAAAATACAAATTTTATACGTTTTGTTTCTCTTATTTAACTTAGACTTTGCGATGCCACGTGACCAACGATTCTATTCTTAATTATCAAGCAGAAAGGGGAAGTTATAGCAAAAGTTTGAGATTTCCAATGTCGAGTCACTTGTTACCTGAAAGAAAAGAAAACAAAATGCTAGAGGTTCATGTATTTCTGTGAAATGCTGTGTACAGTATTTGCCATGGTCGTTTAATTCTCGTCAGCAAGTTCAATCATATACAGAGTCATGTGCGTTCTACAAAATGACTTCTAAGTTAGATTTATATAAGTGAGCCAGATAAACCTGATTATCTCAGAAATTTTAATTCGGTCGTTTAGTTTATACACATTATCTCTTCTCTGGTCACGGTTTTGGTCCCCACTGCCCTTTCAAATTTCAAACCATTGATGGCGCTATTCAAACAAAAGTGTCGAGACGCTGGCTCCTCATTTCGCACCGCATACAGGATCACGACCGCTTATGTCAAATATTGGTCCATCTCACATATTGGTCAATCCTTGTGGTAGTTGTCTAAGATCCACTCCGAATCATAATCATTACTTCTCAAGATCGAGTGGTCTGTTGCTATGGTTAAGATTATTGCCGATGTTATAAGAATTACTTACAGAAAGTAAAATTTCATTCCTCGATCTATCATCACTGTGTTAGAGTGACTGACATATTCAGTTTTAATTTATGATGTTAAATAATGATGAACACATAGATTTGTAATGCACACTAACATTTACCTCACATCTCAATCTCACAGGAAGTCCCTGCAATCCAAACCCATGCTTTAATGAAGGGCTGTGTACTCATACAGGCGCATCAGAATATCAATGTACCTGCGATTCTGGCTTCACAGGCCTCCATTGCGAATCTATCAGTAAATAATAACCTTTATTTATACATCTTTTTTTTTAAATACTACAGTTGGATTCTTTGAAGAAGTAGCTTCTGTTGGTAATCCCGAAAATATATGATTTTGTTTATTGCCTGCGTAACGACACTTTGATCTTGCTGTACAAACCTAAAATTTCTGGGAGTTGATGAACCCTTAGACGAATGGCGTCTGTCTGTCTGTCGTCTGTCTGCTTGGATGGATGAATGTTTATGTCTATATTTATGTTTGATAAAAATATACGAAGAGGGTTTATATCAATATTATACTTTTCATGTTTTATTACATCATTATGTATGTGTGAAAGCGAATAATAACGCTTAGATCATTTACCAACAGTTCCCATCAATCCTTGCGTTAATGCTCCATGTCACAATGGTGGTGTCTGCTCCAGTGATGATGATTTTAGTTTCACCTGTGAATGTCAAGACGGTTACGTTGGAGATATTTGTGACATAAGTAAATATTTTACTTAATTAATATCATCTGATTCAAAGATATCTATGCATTGTTGATATCATGCAATACTTAAGTTTATTTGCTTTATAGCGTTGCTATACTTAACAATTATATAACTAAACAATCCAAAGTATTCAAGCACCTATTACACTTTTCAGAATATGCCTTTTAACATGCGTATTGGTCAACAAAGGAGAGGTTATCTATTTCCAATGCAATTTTGTGTTGAACCATAAATGAGGATCTATGGTTGAACTGTGTCAGCTGTTTATGTATAAAAGATGATTTTACGCATGCGCTCGGTATAATCATCATATCTCTGGTACAAAACTGAATGAGGACTTCAATATAGTGATACATACTGTACAATATTACCCTTGGCCTAGCATTCCGTAGTCCAACAACGTCTTATATACATGTAGTCTCTTTTGAGGTAGAATGCACCTCGGAGACAGACATTTGGACTTTTAAAATTTTATAATGAATTTTGGGGGATTTTTGTTATTTTTGTCTACCCCTTGTGGACACACATTTTGTAGCTTATGGGGTAACTACAGTTTCCACGCCATATTTTGTGAAAACAGAAAGTTGTAATAATCCTATCCCCAAAGAGTTATCAGGGGAATGCAGTCATTTTGCGGGAAATTTAGGGGAATTTACAGCAATAGTACCAACATTATTTTACCATGACCCATTTTTTATTTTGGATTGGAAGTATTGAGTTTCGTGGAGGAAATGTTGAGCAAAAGTGTAAGCCTATCAATTTCGAGACACGTACAACCTTAAAACTTAACAGCAAATGTGACCTATTGAGATATGGTGGTTAAATTGTGAAGCCTTCAAATTCGGAATGAAAAAAGTCTGGTTTTAATAGTTTATACCTTTTCTTTCTTGCGTTTGATGATCTGTGAATGCAAAGGTGCGTCAGTTTTAAGCAAAAACGTTTATATAAGCATTCGAATACAGTCTATACAGGCTATACATGTAGATCAATTTAGATTACGGTTTATTTTTGAATCATCGACGGTAATTGGGATACAATTAATTCTGTTTGTTTTAATTTCCAGTCGATCCCTGTGAGTCTACTCCCTGTCATTCTGGTGGCACGTGTCAAGTCAACTCTGATTTTGGCTTCACCTGTAACTGCCCATCTGGTTATTTTGGAAACACCTGCGAATCTTGTAATTATTTTTTTATCAATCAGACTTTCTTAAAAACTCATGACCGTGCATGAAGGACATATGTCGGGCAGATTTAGAACTCATTCTGTTTACATCTTTGATTGAAATTCTCTTTAGTCTCTTCTCTAAAAAGTTGGTTTACTCTTCCTTATGTCTCAAAAACAGCAAGTAGTGCACGCTTCTCTCTATTACCGGAGATGAACAAAGCTTAAAAGTATTTGATAATAGAAACATCCTCCCAGCATTTTGCAGTACTTCATTTCCTATAATCAGCAAGATCTATGGATGGTATTCTATCAACGAAATCATTTCTATGGGTGCTGCCTGATTTTTCCCAGTTACCTTTGCGTTTTTTCCAACAGATGGGAGTATGGTTAAGTTTGCTTGGAACCGATGCATCTTTTAACTAAATTGTACCATAAACTCTCTAGAAGCGAGCTTCTATGATTGCACGCATGTATGTTTTAACCCAACTATTTATCCCCTGCATGTAAACACGATCAAGATAAATACAAAGTTTTACTCTCTTGGCAAATAACGGGGTTCATGATAGCGCACAGCACTCAGCAACCACTACACACGCAAGGTGATTGCATGTAGATATCAGCTCGTGAAAGTTTTACAGTATCAACTCGTTCAACTTTCCCTGTTTGTATTATACACTTACGGTTAACTTTTTCTCAATTTTCAAGCTGACCCGTGTGACCCCGACCCATGTTCTAACGGAGGATTCTGCATAAATCTAGAGGAAACTTTCGACTGTGAATGTCCAGATGGATATACAGGAGACACTTGTGAATCATGTAAATCTCTTTACTGTGATTTCATATTTACAGTCCTTAAACTGATCATTGTCCGTGCTCGTTTTGCACACTGCATTTCATTCATTTTATTAATAACGTGAAAAGCAAAATCATTCTATTATGAAAATATGAAAAACTCAGTCACTGCCACAGACTTTCGGTCATATTTTTCAATCTTTTTTAATACAATCAGAAGTCCGGTAACAGTGTAAACGAAACACTAAAATTGTGTACTTCTTAATTTACCCGACGGGTCATAGACTCTCACAATGTAATAGCTTACAAAAGAGTTAAAGTTAATTGAGTATGTAAAGTTCTAAAAAACTTTCGAGTCACTTTTCTAGGCGGTACTAAAGGTTATTTGACAGCAGAAGGTAGACAGCTAGTTGCAGGTGTTTTCCATTCAATAACTCGGTTGAAAACACAAATTGACATTGTGAAGTGTATTTTACTCCATAACAGACTCTTCTGATGTGTTTTATGGTAATGGAACTAACCTGTGCGCACTTATGATTTGCTGAACATTACAGGGGTCAATCTGTGTGATCCAAACCCGTGTCGTCATGATAGCGAGTGCGTTCAGATGAATACAACAATGTTTGTATGCAGTTGCAGTTCTGGATATGCAGGGCCCCTTTGCGAACAGGGTAAAATACATACGGATTATGCATGCTAATTTATTATTTCCATACCGTTAGATATCAGACTATTTTACAGATTAATCAATCAACGAAATAACCAACCCATGAGTCAATCAACCAATAATCGAAAAGTCGGTCACTGACAGTCACTCACTCCATGTTAGCCAGCTAGTCAGTTAGTCAGTCAAACCCTATAGGTCGGTCATTACGTAAGTAAGTGAACTAGCAAGTCAATAAGTCAATCAACTGATTGATCGATCGATCAATTTCAAGATTTCAGTCTAATACGTTCTATGGTACATGGGTCAGCCATCGGTGAGATTTCGGTGCTTTCAGACCCCAAGAGTTAATGGGCGCCCTCGCGTGGTGCTCGTGCAAAGACGTACAGTAACGCAAAACTATTGGCATATAAGCTAAATACAAACACTAGATTGTCCCTGAACTTTGTCTCAGTTACCGCAGGTAACCAAAATACAAGGGATAATTACACGAGAGGTTTGCTTCATGAAATGATGGTTGATGTCCACCGTCCCTTCACACTGTGATAGTGCCGGAGTAAAGTGTGATATCCATGATTTTATGCTCTTTCGTTAATCCATCCCAATCTTCAACATCTCAACATCCTGCCACGTTAAAGAAGCCCAAGACATCGGTTTTGGTTTCTGTAGAATTCAACTTTTTAAACCAGCGTTCCTTTCCGTTTTAACCTTGGTCGTATCAACCCATCCTTCCCTGCTCTGAGTTAGGCTTGGAAAGTCTAATGTGTTCTGATTTCATTTCAGATGTGGATTTATTACGGTGTAGACAGAGATGTGAAAACGGCAACTGTGTCGGTGATTTACAGGGTTTTGTTTGTAGCTGCGCGGAAGGATACACAGGAGAAAATTGTTCTCAAGGTACAAGTTCACAGTGCAAGCGCGCATGCTCTTCTAACTCCCCTCGTTTTCATTCTTCTCATGGTTCCAGGGTGGTAACTTTAGCTGGATAGTTCTCCCTGCATGCTAAGTGTTGTTATATTGATATAGAGATGAATGAAATCAGAAGTCTACGTTATGTCTTTGTCGAATGCTTGTTTTCATTTTGTCTATGAACTGATTTATTTTTTTCGTTTGCATGACTTTTAGAATACCTGTACCAAATGTGGAGACCATCTCGTTGGGGGTTGAACGTTACAATATCCATTAGCCTATAGCATGTTACTGAATTTGTGACGTAAGCAGCATGGACATCGAGAATGCATGACATATTGGTACAGTCGTCCTGGTGATTTATAAAGTTTTCTATCACATGGAAAACATTGAAAATGGGAAAGTGAATATTCTTGCATGCTGCAAACACAGCGTAGTAAAGTTTCAATAATTGCAATTATTTTTGTCGTACATGTATGTCGAAATATAACTTTAATCTTTATTTTTCAGCAGTTAATAAAAGATAACGTTTCGTGTATGCATGATATTACATGCCGACACTAACACGGTTCTCTTATTATGATCTTCTTGCATTTGTCTACAGCTTCTGGAAGTACAGGCCAGTCATCAGGAAGTTCAGGTGTGAACGAGCCATGGATGATGGCTCTCATCATCATCGTCGTCGGTTTAGTCATCATATTTGGAGTCGTTATACTCATTGTCTTCTTCATGCGGAGATCGTCTTCGAAACACGGGGGTCGTCATCCGGGTCATGACAACTGGAAAATGCGCAACAGTAACTCGAACTCATTTTCAGAGGATTCGTACGACGTGAACACCGATGACAGGGACCCGCTTGATCCACCGAGAGTCGCTACTATTTCTGATGGAAGGGTGTCCAATGGTAGTCCACATCCTGGCAGCAAATACAATGGCGGATACGAAGGCGACAGTGGTATCGGTACTGGTGGGCCTGTCTGATTTTCTGAATGGTGAATTTAACTTTCGTTCACTTTAAGCTTGAACGATGAAAGGAGAGAGTGTCTCGTGGTATTAGAAACATCTCTTCAGAGTGTTGTTCAATTTTTAACAACTGCTGAGTGAACAGTCGAATAATTCAAATATAAGTTACGTCTTCCGTGTGGGTGAAACCTGTGAAACTTTCATCTCACAACTTTTCTAAATCAGATTCTAACGTTAAGAAACATCAGTCAAAATTACTTTGTTTCTTGTACATATTGAATGACCTATTTTAAAATTATATTCTCACATTTTCTAAAGTAAATTTTATATAATTCTTAAGGTGAGGTGTTAAGTTGAAGCAGAATGACCCAATGATTTAAAATGTGAAGAGGGAGTATATTTAAAGTTTTTTATCATCAAACTATAGTAAAATCATGATGCATATCGTACTAAATATCTGTACACTCAGGATACAAAAGCAGTTGCCTTTTCAGTAAACTCCTCAAAAATATTTATCATGAGCAAAAAAAATAGCAGCAGATCTAGAAACTTCAGTATACTTATCAGAACCTCCCGCAGCATGTCTTCAACTGACAACCTTCCCTCTATAATCCTATTATTTAAGATCAAGCTGTGTTCTCAAATACTGGGTAGGTAGGTAGACTGCTCATAAAAACGCAATTGCATTCTACAATGAAAGTATGTTAATTGTATACATTATATAGCAATTTTAATATATTATCACGAAAACATCAACTTCAAAGAATGTATGAAAGTATGTTTCGCCCTCGCTTCGTGTCTTTCTCGGAAAGGAACCAAAATGTCTTCAGATTCACCTAGACACGTTAATTATTTTCAAGTTCCCTTCACTACTCCTGAACTTTGTAGTTCAACCTGTTTTACTCCCATAATACCTGTTATTTGTGAACACAGAACTAGTTAAAATGAACTTGCGTAGGCAAGTTTTTGTATGCAGTGTATGTGTGTCTCTAGGCCTCGCTTGGCCAGACCGTTGAGGGCATACTAAAACAAAAATTAGATTCTCCTCAAAGGAAAAAAGACTGAGTCCCATACTGAATTTGAAAAATGCTTAACATTCTCCCTAATTCCCGCCATATTTTCCATCAGTTTAGATGTTATAATAAATAGGTATACCACCATCCCGCTATTCAACTGTTAAAGTACATTTTACGATGTGCTATATAAGTGTAGCTTCAAACCCGTTCTGTAAAATGCTCGACATTGCACTGGTCCAATATTTTCAAAATGCTCTGGCGTTGCAGTAGTAGACAGTGTTGCACATCTATGGGTTCCCATAATACAAACACTTGCCATTGCCTCTGTTTCCTGCAGGTAGGAAACATTTTGTACAGTAGCTATTTTGATATTTTTGTGGCGGTGCTACAGGGATAATGCTTTGTAAAATCTTGAGGTGAGGTTTGTTGGTGGCGAATCGTGAAGAGTAGTTTACAATTGAATAATTTCTTACATCTAATATATGCAATTTTTAAACAAAACAGTTGTACAAACTACATAACCGATAGTGTTAAGTCAGTAAAGAACTGGCGATCTATGTCGAAAGTAAACTTTAACTGTGTGCAGATAATTTCATCAATGGAGTACGGGAGAAAGACAGCGAGGGGGACGCAAGGATATACATTTGGCTGTTTATTGCAAGTTTTATCACGATTTAGTTACCTACTTTTGAATATTTCTGAATATCACAGTCTATGCCCATGCTTGTCGAAGAGTATGCCAGATATACATTTGTTAATTTGAATTTTAGTGACGACGAAGCACGAATTGAAAATTAATCATCGGGAAATAATATTTTCTAAATATCTCTTCTGTTCATCTACTTTTACATCTAAAAAGATCATATCCAGTCTTGGTTACTTGCAATTGAATTTTACTCCAAAATTACTACACGGTTTGAAAATATCTATTTGTCCACATGCTGTAATCTGACTTAACTGTGAATATTTAAACAAGAAAAAAGAATATTATTAAAATTGACAAAATAAGCAAAGTAAAATTTTTCAATGTTTCTTTTGTAAATCGTTTCAATTTACCTATGCAGATTTTGCTTCCATGTGCCTTATGACGTTTTGAAATTCGTCCAACTTTGTCATTAACTCAGCCGTCCTCGATATTCTGAACATAGAAATTATTTGTAAAAAATGAGGTTTATTTGGGATTGCTATAACAGATGCACATTTTAATGGCATGGCTGTTTGCATGTGACTTATTTATTTTGCTTTTATGTATGATACAAAACATTCAGTCAGCTGCTTCCTCGTGTGGATATTAATTATTGTGCATTACATTTAATTTTAATTCACAATTTTGAAATTCTTTACAGAATATACTGTACGTTATTGTTGTATTCAGTTTTCATGTGTAAGGCAAACATGTTAATTAGTTTTGTTGCAATTTGCTATTTGAGCGTTAAAAATGTACATACATTGGTTTAACGTTACCATCATCACGCAATCACCTTGAACTTGAATTGATCTTCGATACACAAGATTTACTTTTTGTGATAATTTTAATTGAAAATAAACTTCCAACTTCCAATCAGAATTCCGTATGTTTTGTCGTCATTTGGCAGCAATGGTAGCTATGGTGGCCATCTTGAAATTTTTACTGGCTAACTTTGTTTTCTCTCCAAGTGATACTCTATAAATAATCATGCTAAGTCATATACCCATATCATCAAATAAAACATATTGTAGAAAAATTACTCTTACCTGCTAGACCTCCGCTATATGCATTTGTGCATTTTAAGCTCCTCTGTCAAAAAAAATACTGTGTGTGAGCAAACGAAAATGTGATAAAACGAACAAAGAAACAAATGTCTTAAAATTGCAAATTTTGCGTCAATGAGCGAACTTTAAACATGTGAGGGAGGGGGTATGGAAAATCATTGGATATCGAAGGGTAGTCGCCACCCATGTTGAAAACATTCACCATGTGTGATGTGAAATAGTCCAAATGTAATGAATACCTTGTCTAGGGCGTAGTCGCAGCTTAGCAATCTAACGAATACAGCCACAGGCGAACCAGGAGTGAATTGTCTAAAAATATGATATTATTTTCGTAATCATTAGAAATTATCACAATTATGAAATAAATTGATATCACTAAATCCAAGTTAGTATTTTATTAGTATTTTATTAGTATTTTATTCTGCATGGTAGCACTCGATAAAATCACTGTACTACGGTGGCCCAAAACTACCTGTTCTCCGCATTCAAAGTCTGCGTCGCATTCAATTGTTTTTCTCTCACATATGTCTCCGCATTCAAAGTCTGCGTCGCAATCAATTGTTTTTCTCTCACATATGTCTCCGCATTCAAAGTCTGCGTCGCAATCAAATGTTTTTCTCTCACATATATATGTCTCCGCATTCAAAGTCTGCCTCGCAATCAAATGTTTTTCTCTCACATAAGCTTATGTCTCCGCATTCAAAGTCTGCGTCGCAATCAAATGTTTTTCTCTCACATATGTCTCCGCATTCAAAGTCTGCGTCGCAATCAAATGTTTTTCTCTCACATATGTCTCCGCATTCAAAGTCTGCGTCGCATTCAATTGTTTTTCTCTCACATATGTCTCCGCATTCAAAGTCTGCGTCGCAGTTAATTGTTCCTCTCCTAGATGGGCCACAGGCGGCCCAAACACTATTAATAAGCTTATTATTGAGTTTTTCTCAGTTTTCTCTATCAGTTCTTCTCCCTTTCTTCACGCTCTGACTGATCGTAGGAAATAAAAAGAAATTACTTTCTAGCCTAACCTAGCCTCTTGACTCTTTATTTATTTTACACCCCATTACAAGGACGTTCATCTCTCATATACACACATCTTGTAATTAATTAGTCAACATGACTAATTATGCTAATTTAACCATCTCCTCAAAAATCACGCAGATGAATGTGTTACTCGCGTCATCTTGAAGAAATCGGCCGTGTTTTGAGACCAAGCGTAGTGAAATGCGGTCTGCAGAACGATTCTACCATATGACGTAGTTTTTTCCACTGCTGATTGGTTCAACTGTACTTCACCAGTGACGTCTTGCAGTGACCTTCGTTTTGGCCGTTGATTAGCCAATCAGCAGTGGAAAAAATTACATCATATGGTAGAATCGTTCTGCAGGCTGCATTTCACCCCGCTTGGTCTCAAAACACGGCCGATTTCTTCAAGATGACGCAAGTAACACGTTCATTGGCGTGATTTTGTGATCAAACAAGGTATATGGGAGTGTAGTTCTGAATGTTTTGTGCGAGCGCACGGCCAGTTGACAAATCGGGTGGTGTATTTTTTGAGTGATTGTGTTGCACACCTTGTGAGTATTTAGGTTGCAGTGGCGGGCATATCGACTACGGGATCAATAGATCGATCCGAAAATCGATCTACTTAGCAGACTACCCAGCTAAGGAGCACCTGTGGCATCATAATGGGTCCCACATGAGCGTCCGAATGTAAAACGGCAGCCCGTCCCACAACTGCCAATACATCCAGGGCTAGACGGTGGCTAGATCATTAACCCCATAAGCTTACAATACAATGAATAACTTTGTCACTTACCTTCGAAATCAATGAGCTTTTCGCGATCACGAACACTGAAAGAGTGATACTTTTTCCGGATGCAATCATGGGTCATGGAGCGAGG
This sequence comes from Ptychodera flava, assembly GCF_041260155.1. Lineage (NCBI taxonomy): Eukaryota > Metazoa > Hemichordata > Enteropneusta > Ptychoderidae > Ptychodera > Ptychodera flava. The sequence continues at coordinate 43,975,623 of NC_091932.1, read as the reverse complement.
GTCACGCTCACAAACACTTGCCAGCGCCCTCATGTGTTGGTGACAAAATCACTGACTGCGACGCCCATCCAGGAGAGAAACAATTGAATGCGTTAGGTTTGCACGATACACGATAGGTTTGCACGATTGGCATGATAGATTTTGACTCATGATAAAAACCTAAAATGACATACACGTTAGACATTTTAGACACGTTAGGTCCGTACACGTTAGGTCTGCACGATACAAGATAGGTTTGCACGATTGGCATGATAGAGTTAGAGACATATCGTATAACGTGCCGACCTAAGATTTACGGAGCTAACGTGTCTAAAATGTCTAACGTGTATGTCATTTTAGGTTGTCCACGAGTCAAAGTCTATCATGCCAATCGTGCAAACTTATCGTGTATCGTACATATACCTAACGAGTACGGATCTAATGTGTCTAAAATGTCTAACGTGTATGTCATTTTAGGGTCTCCAGATAAGTTGAATGGTACAGTCATGATATACACGTTAGACATTTTAGACACGTTAGGTCCGTACACGTTAGGTGTGCACGATACACGATAGGTTTGCACGATTGGCATGATAGATTTTGACTCATGATGAAAACCTAAAATGACATGCACGTTAGACATTTTAGACACGTTTAATAGGTCCGTACACGTTAGGCGTGCACGATACACGATAGGTTTGCACGATTGGCTTTTTTGGTCACGTTAGTTCCGACCTAACATGTCAAACATGCACTACTAAAATGTAAAAATGTCTAAAATGAAAAAATCCCGACTTCTGGCCATGGATGTTGTTTTATGGCTGAATGTTTTGCTAAAAGAACGTTGTGATGTTTACTTTTAGAATATATAAAAGTCTACCGAACAGTTTAGATGTTTTTATTGAAAATATGACAAACTCAGTGACTATATTTCGGGAAAATATAAGTGAGAGAATTTACATAAGCTTTGGCCTTATAACATGTCGCCTTCATTTCATTTATTTCAGCTCTAAGTGCTCCAGAGAAGACTGAAAGAGGTCGCGTAGCGCCCGCAAACGGCTGAATCTTTGTGTTTACTCTCTCGAGTAATGCAGACTATATACGGTCTTCCATTGCCTCGTTGTGCACTTCGATAGGATCAGAAAGTGATTGTCCAACAAATCTTTCACAAGTTAAGCTCATGCTGAACAAGCAAGATTGCAAGACTGAAAAAACACGAACTCAAGTACAACATGAAGGACTGCCGTTGCGGGTACTCAAAGCGCACGCCATGATAATGAACATATATCAAGAAAAGTTTAACCTGACGTTGCAAAAATACGAAAATATGAAAAAATGTGAAAAAACAAACAAACAAACATTGCATATGTTGCGGCTATTAGCGAAATTTAAACCTGTGGGGTGGTGAACGTAACCGTGACTGAAAATAATTCCATTTCGAAGGGTAGGAGCCACCCATATTGAGAATATCTGCCCATGTATACTATGGAAAAGTTCTAGCATAAGGTATACCTATTTTAGGTCTTACTTGTAGCTTAGTACTTCAAATACATCCCTATTCAAAACAAAAGTCCAAGTCCAGAAACGGTGATTGACGCAGAGGTCAACCCAGGTCACCAACTATACAAGTTCGCTTGGCTTGAATAGTGTCATGCATATCATGCCCGGTGGTTTTTGGTCTTGAAGAATATCAGCAAAACATTCAGGTGATTTTCCACTGTTTTCTGGGTGAATGTTTTGCTAAAAGAGTGCAGTACTGTTTTCTTCTTGATGAGAAAATCTACAAAACTGTTTAAAGGTTTTCATTCGAAATGTGAGCAACTCGTCAACAGCTACATTGTGGGAAAAGGAAAGTGAGAGATTTTACATAAGTGTCGGTCTCACAGCGAGCCATGTTGATTATTTTAATTAAAAACTATCTACTGTTGACTGACCAATCAGAGTGCTCAATTCAGGGTGTTTTATTTACTCGTAAAGCCTTGGTCACCAAATTCCAGAAACGAATGACAGCGCCGTAGTAAAGCACTGTCCAATCAAAAGTGAACATGTCATATTCTGTAGACACCTGGTACGTTTTAATATTCAAATTTGGTAACACAGCGGAAACCAGCTGCAACACAAAATCTGCTGTGCCCTAGGGCATTTATATAATGTGCCCTAGGGCATTTATAGGATGTTCCATTACATTGGAAGGTTATTTCACAAATAAAAGTTTAATTTATATCCTAAACATGTTACATTGACAAAGGGGACGGTTGACGTAAACACATTGAAAACGAAAATATATCAGTTAGGGGCGATAGTTTTCAAGTCGGATAAAACCCTCATACTCGGGCTCTTCTGGTATATAAAGTCCAACCCTACGATGAAATGTCTCGGCCTGCGGCCTCGACATTTTATCGTTGGGTTTGACTTTATATACCAGAAGAGCCCTCGTACTCGGGCTTTATCCTATACTAATTTGCAGCTCCCTGACTGAAACATTCACTCGTGCTGGGGCGAGTGCCGCAGCTTCAGTGTGGACGGTCGGAGGGTAGCAAAGCCCCCTCACACAGCTGACTCTTTGTGTCCTGAGAAAACTCTCCAGAGTAACGCAGACTATCTACGGTGTCGCAGCACCTCGCTCTGCACTTTGGTAATTTAGATAGAAAAGTGATTTTCAACAATTTTTTTCTCAGTTTAAGCTCAGACTGAATATATAAGGCAGTAGGTCTGAAAAATCGAACGAAGTAATATTGTTCACAAGGACTCACTGTCTTCTTCGGTATCCAAAGTGCATCATGGCAAAACAGTGCACATAGCCTATAGAACCCGAGTCTATGCAGTCCACAAATATCAAGAAACGTCAAACTGACATTGTAAAGACACGAAAATACGAAAAAGCCAAACAGACAATCGTGAAGCCAATACCAATGTCGTTGCTGCAATCGAACTTTAACCCCCGAGTGGAGGGGTACTGAAAATCTATTGATATTGACATTTACGGCTCCGCAAAAAACACTCGTATACGATGACGTCAAACAGAGAAAAATACCATGGGATTATATATAATTATATATATATATATATATATATATATATATATATATATATATATATATATATATATATATATATATATATATATTATTATTATTATTATTCTTTCTGAGATGCGTTACGCACACATACACACACATGCTTATCTGCACGATTCCACTTCACGTATGTCGCTATGTATGTCTAAAATGTGGGCATGCAAACAGAAAGGGTTATGTATCTTAACACACGGAGAAAATCGGTAGGTGGGATTGAAATTTGAAGAACAGTCTTCCTGCTTCAGGATCGAATCAAAAACATGTGCGGGAGCACAGGCGCTCCTCAGTTGGGTAGTCTGCTAAGTGGATCGATTTTCGGATCGAATAATTGATTCCGTAGTCGATATGCCCGCCACTGCAACCTAAATGAGTATTTAGGTTGCAGTGGCGGGCATATCGACTACGGAATCAATTATTCGATCCGAAAATCGATCCACTCAGCAGACTACCCAACTAAGGAGCGCCTGTGTGCGGGAGTCGTTGCGTCGGCACAAAACATTTGTCCGAGACGGATACATAAAATATGTATTTTCGAAACGGATGTTCCTCGGCACTGCGATTTCGAATATATGGAAAGTCTTACAAGACGCTGTACATACGGGAAGTTCATCCGCGGGTTGTTCCTGCCTATCCCGAATGAGTCAGGACAAGTACGCAGGAGAGTTCAAGGAAGTTCCTTGTGTAGGAAAGCAATTCCTCGAAAGAAACACAAGAAATTCCTCGAAAGAAACATAAGAGAATTAATCCCGTAAGTCAAAAGAAGGGAAGCAAGTCTCTGTACATTCGCTTCAAGAGTTAAACGTTTATACGTGTACATTTTAACATTATCCTATTCTATACTCACTGACTGCACTCGACTCTACACGAATATGCGTCAGGGCTCGTTTTGCTAGCGCCCTCTTGTGGTTACCAACGTCCAATATTTATTTACATATATGACGCCACGACTATCGGTCAATCCCACTCAGATCATCACCATCAATACCTGTCGAGGCATAACTGTGGAACGTGAACGTCGATGTCTCGCCCTGGGAAAGCCAAACTCGGTAAGTTTTGCTTTTTATGTTCGCTCTATGCCAAGTGTATCAGACATTACGACCCATTCAGTTGATGAATTATCAAAACTTTAACCAAAGAGCTACGAGTGTCATGTACAACCTGAAACCCAGGCACATTGCAAGCATCAAGCCGTATGGGGACGACTGCGTGGGGAATTGGCCATGGACCGTGGTTCAACAAGTCTGAATGGCAAGTACACGTAACTCCAACAGAGATACTGTAATTCTTTGTCAACATCAACTTGATGAGTGTGGCAATCGTTGCCAACGTTCATTTTCTCGTATGGCGGCGGGTAGAAGTTTACCAGCGTCCACTGAAGCCATGCACACAACAACGAACAAGTTGTTTCGGAGTGCTGTGGGGACGGCCTATGCTGCTGTATTAGTAATTGGCTGAGTGGTGTACATGAAATACTGGCACCAGCCAACAGGTCGCTATGGCTTATCGTGTATGTACTGACAAATTGCCCTATTTCACCCTCTTTTCAAACAGAACAGCGAAGTGTCACCGACAAACAATGATCACAGATTCTGTCATTTTGTTTATGTGTTTGTGACAAAAAATACAAAAATTAAGCTTGCAGCTAACCTGTAGGCTATAGTCTGGACGCCAGAGATTCTACGAGATAGAAAACCTTATAAATTGAATATAGTGCAGTTTAGCGTCTGGTAATCACTTTATTAATACCAATGTAATTCAATTCTTTTCGTTTTGTTTTTTTTTATTTTCGGCCATTGATATACAATTCAAAACTTTTCTGTGCTAACGTGGAAACTGGGACTGCATAATAGACATGCCTTTCAATATGCTGTTTTTAAAAAATATGGACCTTACATTGTAAACATGTAACAGAACAGTATACTCTGTGTGTTGCTACAGAATGCAATGTCAGAAATATAACAATGTATTGAATACTCTTTTTAGATCCATTTGTGAATACCCCGGTATTTTGTTTATTTGTTCAAGACAATCACAGGCGGATCGGAGAAGTGGGTGTTGCAGAGTGTCCGATAATAAACCCAGACAGAGTAAATGCACTTTCCACAAAGATCAAGAGTTTATCCAGAGACTGGATAGAATGTATTCAATTGCATTTTTATGAACACTTTGGCAGACATCATTGCTAGTTGGTTGGGTACTGGACTCACAATCAAACAATTGTGAGTTTGAGACCCATTTTGCTAAGAGCACAGTTCCTCTGTAGATGAGGGACTGTGGCAAGAATAACAAACTCACTATCAGAGGATGGTGAATTTTCCAGGATGATGTTGTACCCTTGAGCAAGACACTTGTCTTTGCTCATTTATGTTATAAATGATTACTTTGTCCTGTAATGGGATATCTCAATTGATTGAGAAGTGGACAACCAGAAAAGACTAATATTAGTATAGCTTCTTGTTATCTAAAATAAATGCTTTTCTAGAATAAGAAAACTTTCCATTTGCTCATTGTACTGTCTTCATCAAAAACGACACCAACTTTAATCCCTGAGAGGAGCATGCAATGGATTTTATGAAGACCTAACTGTGTCCAAAGCCTGTGTGCAAAGCCTATACCACCCCTGCAATTGTCCAACAAGGCATAGCCAAGCCGCCATGTGCAAAGCTGATACCACCACTTGAGTTGTCCAAGGCATGGCCATTGTAAGCACCTGGCTCTGTCATTTGAAGGTCTTATCCCTGGCATTTTAACTATACGTCCATGCTTGTAGATTGAATCACATGCAATATTAAATATATACCCTTCTTGCCCATCAAATTTGACCTTAGTACATCACAGTATATCCTGTATAAGGCAATACAGCTGCAATACTGAAACAATAGGCCTCATAAATAATTTTCATGTGTTATCTGTCGATCCTTTGAATAATTAAAATTTTTATCACAAATTAGCATTGCATATCTGTAGCAGCTAGCTTACGTCTACTTTATTACAGTTCTATAAGCTGTATTTTATTCACCAAAAAATATCATCCAATCTTCGGGGAAATATTTTTTATTCCTGTTATTAAGTTATCTAAAATGTCACTATTTCACTCATTTGAAATGGAATCAGGTTAAATGCTAAGTTTTTGTCTGCTAGCTTACAATGACCATGTATGACTTCTGATTGAAAATTATTGGTTGTGTTAAAAATTTAAATCTATGTTGTGCATTCACCAAGCTTGGAAAATGTTCTGTGGTAACACTTTGTAAGAATTTTTACATAAATTGCGCATGATATCAAATCATCTCATTAAAAAATGCATAAAGATACAGTTAATGGGGCTTTAATTCAAATCATAAATAGATTTTATTAAAATCATTCTATACCATATTTATTTCCATCCCTCCTTTGACCCCTATGATCCAGTAAACACCCAGCGACTCTAATACAATATATAGGCATACTTTGCCAGGAAGGGGTAGACAAAGTCGGCCATTTTTCATGAATTTTGTTTGATACGAGATACTACATTGTTTGACATGTTGAAAGATAATGAATGGGTGACCATGCATATATTCGACCCCAATTTTAGACACAATAAATGAAACCATCACGAAAATGAATTGGTCATGATCATTAATTTATTTTTTGCGATGGTTTCATTTAATTTGTCTAAAGCGGGGATCGAATATATATATGATCACCCATTCATTATCTTTCAACATGTCAAACAATATAAGAAGTATCTGGATTCTCGTATCAAACAAAATTCATGAAAAAGTACCATTTCTTCCAGGAATTTTAAAATGATATATTGTAGCAAGTTGCCACCAAAGGTGAATAAGAAACTTTTGCCCTGGAATTCAAATCTTTGGTTGTTTGAGATCACTTTACATGCCCAGAGTTAAATCAAGGATCAACCAGTGTTTTCAGTAATCTTGGATCAGTGTATGTGTCAAAGTCAGGTAATGTTTACCACTTTTATCCAAAAGAAATTGTCAAGTGACCCGTGGATGTACCGGGTACCAGACAACACATTAATTCCAGGCATTTTGCCGTGGGGAATAGGGTCATTGGGTCGTTCTGATCATGTTCCAGGTATCACAATGCAAGTTAGTTAGCAACCAGGTTTGTCCAACACAGTGGTGAGCATGCTCCAAGCCACAGGACATGAAAGATTATTCTTCCTTGCAACATCAGTCAATGCCCTGTAAAAGGATCTCTGAAAGCTACTAAGTGTGTAATCACATCGCTATGTGTGACTACTTTGTTCCTCAAAATCATTAATATGTCGTCATTAACGTAGATGCATATGAATAATTTATATATCAATATCCACATACACACACTTGTGTCTCTATCTATCTATCTATCTATACACACACACATACAGTACATACCCAGTACACATAGACATATATACAATATATATATATATATATATATATATATATATATATATATATATATACATATATATATATATATATATATACATATATATATATATAATAACATATATATATATATACACATATATATATATATACCATATATATATATACATATATATATATATATATACACATACATATATATATATACCATATATATATATATATAATCTATATATATATATATATATATATATATATATATATATATATATATATATATATATATATATATATATATATATATATATATATATATAGTGTAGTGTTAACGGGAACTAAGGCAGTTTCAAGGTAGGCGTTGTATTACTGGTCAGTTTCGTGTAGGTAGAACCTACACTCATCAGATACCGTAGCCTATTGAACAAGAACGCGGTGCTCAACAGAAAATATGCGTTGTACTGGACTGAATATGCAAATGAGCCTGTACACACAGGCGTTGTACTGGACTGAATATGCGTTGTACTGGACTGAATATGCAAATGACCCTTCAGGCTCATTTGCATATTCAGTCCAGTACAACGCATATTTTCTGTTGAGCACCGCGTTCTTGTTCAATAGGCTACAGTATCTGATGAGTGTAGGTTCTACCTACATGAAACTGACCAGTAATACGACGCCTACCTTGAAACTGCCTTAGTTCCCGTTAACACTACACTATTTTGCTCTGGATTCGTACCATCGAGCACTCTGCCAGCAATACTTGCAATGAACTTTCATAATATATATATATATATATAATATATATATATATATATATATATGTGTGTGTGTGTGTGTGTGTGTGTGTGTGTGTGTGTGTGTAAGTATAGAGATCTTGTGGGAAGTGACAGTGTTTGATGTTTCATTGACTTGAGCCTTCATGATAAATCCTAATATTTGCTTATTGAATCCATAACCTAAGAAATTCTCATAACAAAACTGCATGTACATTCAAACCTGTATGTCGAGAAAGGTTTTGAAAAAGTTCAAAATTTGTGTGTTCTGTGTTGTAAAACCAAGAAGAGACATCTGTTTGTCCAATTATCGAAAACCATATGTATGTCGTATGGTCATGACAAAGAAGACACTATTTGTTGGGCACTGCAACCAATTTGGTATTTCAAATTATATTCACCCAGGCTGTTAAAGTGTAATAATATTCAAGAAATATATTTTTAGCCTTTTTTTACATTATTGTACAGGTACGTTAGTCTGCCGATGGCATTAGAAAATGCAGGATTTGATTTGTAGGCTTATGAAAAGAATACATTTCGAATGAGAAAGGAGGAGATATTGTGTTGTCTCTATCTATTCAGTTGCAATTGTGTTGATCTGTTGGAGTAGAAATATATATATTGCTGGTTTCTTCTCAATTTCTTTAGAAGACAATGATGCATGAGTCTAAAATTACAGAACAGAAAGAATCAACTTCAGAAATGAACCAGAGTTGATACATTGCTGGTGTACGTCTCGTGAAATATTACATTTAAGAAATGGCAACTCTTTAAATAATTGACAAAACATTTGTCTGGTATCTTGCTGTTCAATTCTAGCAAGACTTTCAGCTGTCTGTTCTCAACAAGACAAGTTAGTATCAAGCTAAAGGACACTGGAATGTACGAAGGAAATACCACAAAATTTTGACCAGTTCGTGGCATGTGCATGAGGTACTTGTAGTGTATATTGGGTGTGAACTGGTCAAAATTGTGTGGCACCCACTACTATAATAACATAAAAGTATATTGAAAGTATATCTGGCATGAAACATTTAAAAAATGGATTTCCTCTCGGAGCTCTTGCATGCTCCAATCATCCTGTATCATTAATTTAGCACTGATATTTTCACATAGCCATCAATATACTGACCTAATCAATGATATTTTTATGCATGGAATATTGATGATACACTTTGCATACAGAGATTGTCAATAATAGACTTGACATGTCATATGCAGTCAAATGCAGCATCACAAGGCCATTATAATGCAACAATAGATTGGATGCTATCACGGTTGTATAAAGCCAATATCCATCTTCTGATTGGCTGGCACCAGTCTATATGCTAATGAAGCATGGCAGATGCAGAGTACAAGCAGAAAATACAGTTGATTGCAGATGGATTTTAGATAGAATTTTGATAAACATATGAACTTCTACCAAAAAGTAGTGTAGGAAGCAAATAATTTTTATGAGAGCTCTCATGTCTGGCTTTGTAAATTGTGCTCGTTCACATTCAGAACAATAACATTAGGTACGGTAGAGAGGTTGAACCAGTCATTTTCCAACAATTTGTACAGATCTAAATTAATGTGATCAAAAACATAGATACAACAATGAGATGAAAATGAAATTCTGAAATTAAAGTCATCAGGAATTTGACATATGCCATTGTTATCAAATTCTAAATTTAGACCAGGATGTGTCACATCGTCTTATCCCCAAGTCATAGTTCATGTCAGTATGAAATTAAAATTTACAACAAAAGCCAAACCAAACCTCTGGTACAAGCCAAAGCAGAGAACAAATACTGACAAGCCTATCACCCCCAAATTCCAATATGGTATGCCCAACCACATCATTGTAAACAAAGGGGTAAAGCCAAACCATTACAGTAATGGGGGTTGAGATCGCATGCATACAGGTTGGTGCTCTTACAAAGATACTTCATTCTATTCATAATTTTCTAATCAAAATCAAAATATTTTAATTAAACTAAAAGCATTAAGATCAATAAATGACAACAAACATCAATATGTGTGGACCAGCCCTATACCTATCACCCTCATTATTGAATAGTAATGTTATTTTTAGCCAATGCAGCCACGCAGATCACTCATTTTGACAGGTAAAATTTATTCAGGAATTTCTGGAATGCAGAACAAGTGATATTTTAATGATCACAAATGCAACATGTTGTCGGTCCGACCAACTTTTGAAGGTACATTGGTCCTGCACTGCCGCACAAAGATGGTAAAATATTTGTGATGACAACAGATGGTATCTTATTTGATGCTGGCATTGTTTTTGATAATCGGATATTTTTACCAGTGTTTGTGAACTCCAAATGTCGTTTTTATGAAGTGTAGCAGAGTCCTGATAATCACGTTTCAAATTAGAATTTTATCTGAGCAATGGAATGATATCAGAGTGTTTCAGTACATTATAAATGCAACAACGGACACTTCTACAGTAAGTAAATGATTAAATTTAAATTTTAATGATACCATTCCAGTGTTTAGTTTTGTACGGTATCCAAGATACCCATCTACCAATCCAGTACAAAAATACTGATCTTACTGATTTTGCATCGTATATAGGGTAGAACACACCTCGGGGACAGACATTCGGACTCTCGAACTTTTACAATTCTCTTCTGATATGCCACATGTGGGGGTTCATTTTAAAGCTCTTGGTGAAAGAAAACTTTTCATTGGCTTAGTTTTTCGAAATTCGAAAATTTTTATTTTTCTCCATAGAGTTAACGCCATTTTTGAATTTCTAATATCAGTAAATCTTGAGTAATTTGTTTCTCTAGAACCAAAATTTGCACGGTGAGCCCCTATTTTTAGCTCCGCTGTCAGCGACGCGGAGCTTATCAAATAGGTTGATTTTCCGTCGTCGTCCGTCGTCGTCCGTCGTCCGTCGTCCGTCGTCCGTCGTCGTCGTCGTCGTCGTCGTCCGTCAACAATTGCCTTCTCCTCTGAAACCGCAAGTCCAATTGCTTTGAAATTTTATATGCGGTTCACTTGGGGTGACCTCACTTAAGTTTGTTCAAATCGTGGTGAAATTTGCATATTTGTATTTTTGGGGCATTTTTTGGTGTTTTTGGTAAAAAAATCTTCTTTTCTCAAACCGCTTGTCCGATTGCTTTGAAATTTAATATGCAGTTTACTTATGGTGACTTCAGTCAGATTTCTTCAAATCGTGGTGAAATTTGCATATTTGTATTTTTAAGGCAATTTTTGTCATTTTTGGTAAAAAAATCTTTAAAAATCTTCTTCTTCAAAACTACCGGTCAGATAGCTTTGAAATTTGGTACATATGTCCCTAGGGATGATCTATTTAAGATTTGTTCAAATTGTGAAGAAATATGCAAATTTGCATTTTTAAGGCAATTTTTGCCATTTTTGGTCAAAAAATGTATTTCTCAAAAAGTACTGGTCTGATAGTTTGAAATTTGGTATACAGGTTTCTATAGATGCACTTAGTAATATATATTGAATTTCTGATGAAATCTGTAATTTTGTATTTTTGGCAATTTTTGCCATTTTTGGTCAAAAAATGTGTATTGCCAAAACTACTCATCTGATAGCTTTGAAATTTGGTATAGAGGTTCCTACACATGAACTAAATGATATGTATTGAAATTATGATGAAATCTGCAATTTTGTATTTTTGGGGCAATTTTTGCCATTTTTGGTCAAAAAATGTGTATTTCCAAAAGTACTCATCTGATAGCTTTGCAATTTAGTATACAGGTTCCTACAGATCACCTTAATGATATTGTAGAAATTATGATGAAATCTGCGATTTTGTAATTTTGGGGCAATTTTGCTATTTTTGGTCAAAAAAACGTGTTTTTCAAAAAGTACTGGTCTGATAGCTTTGAAATTGGTATACAGGTTCCTACAGATGAGCTAAGTAATATATATTTAATTTCTCCTGAAATCTGTAATTTTGTATTTTTGGGGCAATTTTTGCAATTTTAGGTCAAAAAATGTGTATTTCAACAACTGCTCATCTGATAGCTTTGAAATTTGGTATACAGGTTTCCATAGATGAACTACATGATATTTATTGAAATAATGATGAAATCTGCAATTTTGAATTTTGTGGCAATTTTTCCCATTTTTGGTCAAAATATGTGTTTCTCAAAAAGTACTGGTCTAACAGCTTTGAAATTTGGTATACAGGTTTCTATAGATGATATTTGAATAAAACAGATTAAATAAATGATGTCATAATGTTTTTGGTGGGCATATAGTGCAATAGAGATCAACTCAATTCTTTTTACATCATTAGATTATCATTTTACGACCCATGGTGTATTACATTCAAAATTAAAATGTCACGTACTGATTCTGCAATGAAATATTTGTTTTCAAAGAGAAGATAACTAAAGATAAATCGTTGTGTTTGAAATAGAAAGTATTAGGTGTACTGAGGAAATATATTGTGTGCAGTGGCTATTGTTGAAAAGTGAATTTTACTCTGAGCTAAATTCCGTTGTAATATTGGACACTGCACATACACATGCAAGTGTGTACAGACTGTGTCAATAGTGACAAGTTTTACAGTTTTCATTTTGACATGATATAGGCAGAACTATCAACTTTGTGAACTGAATAAAACAATGTAAAAAGTTAAAGCAGTTGGTTTTAAGAAAATATTTTCATTGGAAATGATAAGCGTTTATCATATTAAAACTAAATATTGCATTTAAATTTCATTGTTACAATGTACCTTTCTGTGATACAATATACTGTAAATTCCAAAGGTTTTAAAAAGTTTTATACCTGTTCAGACACAGTACAGTCAGCATTTGAATTTCTTACAAGTCTCTCTTTTCTCTCTCCATTCTCAGAACTTTGATCTGTTTTATTATGGCCGTGGTGAATTTCCTACAAGTATCTCTTTATTTTCTCCATTCGCAGAACTTAAATTTGTAATCCTATGGCCGTGGTGTTTATATTGGCATAGCAACATGCTAAACAAATGTTCTGTGTCCTTGTTTCCTTGAACTTGTGGCCTGAGTGCAAGGTAATTTATAATAATTAGACAGATACAGTGTGTTAATGTCAACAAGCTGGTCAAAGAAAATCATAATTTCATGTTTACTCAGCTTTCTGTTTATATTTGGACCAAACATCAAAGATATATAGTTACATTGGACAGGTAAACTTTCAACACTGGGATATTTGGACAAGTTACAGACGCTGCATTGTAATTGGGAATCAAATGAAACTTTAGACTCTGAGATTTCATTTCAAGCGTTCACTTTCTTTCTTTGTACTAGAATCATCATAATTAGAAGTGTGACCTTGTCTTCAATTTGAAAAAAAAAATTAAAATGTTTCAAAGTAAGATTTGACACTTACTTCAGCAAGTGTTAAGTCTGACATCACAGCTATGAAGCTGAGTTTGACTGAGTTTTTCTTTGGCTGTTCAACTCACAGAAATTGGTGCCTGGAGACATCAGGCGCGGCCAGTCTCTCTAACCCTTTGCCTTGACCTATCCATCATGGCTGCTACCAATGTCTCCGATGCAGTCAAGCAAAGAATAAGATTGTATTTTCAGCTGTGGTTTCAATCACATCAGTCAATGTTGTAAATTTGTCTTGAAATAAAGCTTTGATATTTTTATTGTCAGAAATGAACATTCACAAATAATGTTCTAAACTCTTCTAAATGTTCAGAAAACTAATCTGCTCTCAGTCATTATTGGTGTTCAAATTAAATGAAATTTCACTTAATGTTCAAAGGCAAAAGGCATCTCTTTCACACTAATTTTCCATGCTGAAAAAAATTGAACATGAACTCAAGTAATAACCATTGACATTATGATGATCATCGTCAAATTTTATTAGATAATACTGAACAGCAATGGTATACCGGTATAATTTGTGCAGGGTACCAGAAAATGATGTCATCCTGTCTTTTAATAACAAGGCTGAAAGAACATGGACTTGTCAAACACTTGTAATATTTTCAAGATGATGTGCGATATACGGTATATGTATATCTAGAATGGGGTAAAAAACATTTCTGAAAGTCCCAAGATAGTAATTTTGTCACTTTCACACCATGAACCAGGAAAACACCATATGGAAAACTTCTTATCAACAAATCTTTTACCAAGATGTTTTATTTCATTGTAAGATTGACAGATAGTCAGCCTGGAAATATGTGAACTCTATACAGTACCAGTGCAATGTGCCAATCACAGCTTGTTCAACTTTCAGTGTCGACCACGCACCAAAGTTGATCAGAGTAATCCAGTGTATCAGCTTTCGACCCTATCATTATTGGACAATGCTTGTTGGGTTTTATGGCAGTAGTTGAACTCTATTGATCAAGAAAGTGTTGAATGATACAAGATATATACTGCAGTGATAGAGGTGCTTTCCCATGCTCTGAAATTCATGGCATTTGTAACTCAGCAAATAAATTACCCTTTCCCATGGATCATTCTATTGACAAAGTACTTGGCAGGGGAATACGGAATCACATCTCAATTGTCCCATTCCAATGCCTCCAGGTTCATTACACTTACCAGCCATTGCAACATTGTTTCAATATTTGCTTGGAAGCAGTGAGTAATCTTATCCTGGCCAGTCAATGCATTGAATTTCCAGGAGTCTGCCTAGAAGCTGTGATCACCAGATTTTGTAATGAGTCAAAATCTCAGACAAGCCTGACGGCTTGTGTCATGTCAAATACAAATGCTGTCATGTTCATTAAAAATTTCTGTCTCATTTGGTATCTGGATTTGAGAATAGTAATTTTATCTATGTAGTTTCTGGTTTCAAAAGATGACGTATAAGATAGAACCATCCTGACAGTGGTGAAGTCATACTTGATGAGATGATGTCATCATGAATGCATGTTGAATGTTAGATTTGACAGTGGTGGAAGCGGCATTATGATGTCATCAATTTTTTCCAAAACAAAATAGTGTATTCTGTTACAAAGAATCAAACAGTTTTTAGCAGAAAAGTCATTTCTAAAACCCATTAAGAAAAATAAAAGGTTGAGTTAATAAGAATTATTAATGACTGTTGTTGAAAGAAATATTTTGCCAATTTTATACATGGAAAATTTAATGGCAGTTATTAAATTTTTATCATCAAATATAAAAGAGAAGTGTTTCTAGACAGAATATGCATACATAAAATGTTTTGAATATTGAATTAGTGTCAAACACATTTACAGGCCTTTATGAATTCAGAACCATAGCTGGCCAAGAGGTACCCATGGGACAGAATTATTATACAATTTCCTATCATTTCCTCTCATTAGGGTTTACGACTAATGATGCTAGTGTTGAATTCAAATTACCAAGTAATGAGAGATATGAATATTGAAAACTCAACCATCCCCAGCACTCTAATGTACTGATAGTTTGTGGTTGTTGCACACTGTATGTACTTCACCAAGGAATTATGATGGTAGAAGACTGTTTGTTTCATTCATTAACCCGATAACCCCCCCCCCCCCCCTAGTTCTCTGTAAACAGGTCCACAATCACCATTGATAACAATAGGTTTGGGTCAAACCATTGTGGTGAAGGGTTGTGGTTTCAGTGAGCTAGGCAGTATCATAGATTTCCAACACTTTCTAAGGTGAAAGAGGACATTGTTTTGAATGAAATATTGGGCGGTTTTGGTTTTTCTGCTTGACTTGGCTATTATAACCATTCATGCGTGTGGCTACGTGGTAATACGTGTAGAGTGACGCTAGATTGGCAATTGTCCATTTCATATTACAAATCAAATGATCCAAGAATCATCAAGTTCTCCTTTGTCTTGGATGAAAAATCTCAAAACCTGTGTTTGGATAAAATATTCTGCAAAAACCTGTATTTGGATAAAATTTCTAAAAACAAACAGCCTATGGATATAAAATTTCTACAAAAATGTTCGTGCAAAAATTTCTCAAAAAATCCTGTATTTTGATAAAATTTTAAAAACCGTGGATTGGGAGAAAATTTCCTCCCAAAATAGACAACCAAGCATGAAACCTCTGTAAATCAGGTTTCAGGCTTGACAAGATATAATTGTACTTGTTTAGTACAGAGATAATATTAAATTGCTAGTTGACCGGAAGGAAAGATGTAACGGGTGATCTACCCTCACAAAATGCAAATTGACACTCTTAATCTTGTGGGTGTATGTCTGTTTAATGTGCAAATTCAATTCACACAAAAATGCATTACATAATATTCCCAAGTGATACTCTTCTATAAAATGCAAAATATACTGTGTACCAGTATATTTACTGGCAGAAATGGTGAAAATATTGTAAATTGTTCACTTTTTGGTAAAGATTGGAACTACTCATATATTTTTCAGACTTAATTAACATAAAACAGGTGTTTGAATGCAGAATTTGCAGTGAAATTTCATTTTACAATTTTACGGTTTTATTTTCGTTGATTCAGTGAGACCATCTGTGTAAGATTCTGGAATTGAAGGACAGTATACCGGTATTCACTTTTAGATCAAATATAGACATTGTTAGGGACTGTCTCAGATTGTCGCAGAAGTTCAAAAAGCGAAATTCATTCGTTTATTGGGGGAGGGGGTTTGACCTCCATTCAATAAGTGAACTTCACTTTCGCACTTTTATTTTGTGATCACAAGTTTTCCTGTGTTTATTTTAAATTAAAGAAAAACTGCACTCTCGTACCAACAAATTTGTAACTGTTTCCATCTTGTTCGTGCCCCAAACACAATTTACCGATAGTAACATTGTATCCTGAACCTTTCATTCATCAAATTATACAAAGACAAAACTATCATTTTTAAATGTGCTATTTATAAGCATCTGCTCTAACCACTAGATGTCTTTATTCTCTCTTGTTATACATCTGGTCATAGTCGTGTTAATATAATTGAACATGCCTTGGCCCCCTTGTCAAAGTTTCTTGCTTTTGCCGCCCCTGCCAAGTACAAATTGCGTGTTCACAAAGACAAAGAACAGCACAAGAGATGCAAAAAGGGGAAGTAAAATAAAATGAAACTTTTATGCGGTAAAATGCCCTGTTAGTACTCAAATCTGATCGATTACTTTTATTGAAATAGGGCAAGGGGAATACGTCTTTAAGAGCTATAGCAAAATGCAACATTGTACTCTTAAACAGACATGAACATTTCGCACTTTTAAAGTTTCGTTTAGGGGGAGGGGGGAGGGGGTTTTGATCTAAACAAAGGGATTTCATTTCTTGAACTTCTGCGACAATCTGAGACGGTCCCTTATGCAAGATGCAAAATGGTAGCGATGTCAGTCTTTGAATCAGTTTTATGGAATTTGGAAAAAGATCACCCTTGAAATACATTGTGTTATTTAAAATATTAACGACAAGATAAAATGGGTTTGTCCTTTCATTAAACTCTAAACTATCTTGCAGTTTAGTAAATTCAATGAGAGTATAAAAATATGTGACTATTACAGGTGTTTTCTGATAATGGGCCCAAGGTGTTTATTCCAAACAATGGTTAAAATTTTCATGGGCAAACCTGGAGCTTAATGAACACCCAAAAAAGATGTCTGAATATAAACTGCTACATTGTATCAATTAATGCCTATCTCAGGATCATTCTATTTGCAGTTATAGTTTTAGTACAGTAGGGATGTCTGATGTAAATCATGGCTACAGTCAGAAGCCGTGTCACAGTCATTTTATTACAGCTCATTGGTAATTTTTACTGTAAGGGTGAGGCAAATTGAGATGTATCTTGAAAAGATCAAGCAAAACTAAAACCTAACTAAAATCCAAAATAAGTGTCCACCCCTAAAATAGTCGCCCATGGGCATATACCGGTATGTGGATGGGCCAATTACAGGCCTGGGCCAATTATCAGAAAACTCCTGTAGTATTAAAGTCTCCAATCATCAATGTGATTGCGCATTCTTATCTAAGATTTACTGTAGAGATTTCCATCCAAGACTCTAAACCAACATGCTAAAAACAACCATCGGCCATTCTACAGCTCCACACTAAAAACGTACCACACATCAATAAAACGTAACTAACAATCAACACTTTGATAGAATGACCAAGGTCACAGTAACTCAATTCTAACTTCCGTTGGACAGAAAACTAAACAAGTTTTCAATGAATGGGACCTGACAAAGGTGTTGTCCATTGGAAAGTAAACCCTTTGACAAAGCAAAGTGTCCTGTACGGTGGTATTAATGGATGTTTTACATGAGGTCCCCATGAATGCTGACTTCAATGCTGACTTAATTCACATGCAAAACTTCAAAGGACAACCATTTTGTCCAGTAAAACATGAAGTTGTATTACCATGAAAACACTGAGTGTACAATAAGACAATCCCTAATTGTGATCGCTATCAAATCAAGACTGTTAAGCAACAAAAATGGATTTATTGAGTACTTGTAATTGATCCTTATGTTTTATCATCCTTGTAAAATGAAGTTTTGAAGGTGATGTACTCTCTGAGTTTCATGGTCATAATCTTCCACTCCTAAAAATTTCACAAGTGTGTCTGTATGTAATGAGACAAAATTCTCTATAAACATGTACCGTAATGGCAAAGTACTGTAGAATGTCCAATCACAACGGTAAGCCTTAAGGTTAATCTATCAATGTTTGGCCTGTCTGGTAAAATAAAATATCTAGTGATGGTCTTGACATTATCAACAGTTACATGAAGGGTATTGCTTTATGTTGTCTATCCAATCTAAAAGAGTCATGTCATTGACTTTTAAATTAAATCTGATATTTACCTTGGGATGAACATTTATTAATTTATATATATTTTGATTTGCTTATTTTCTGCTTTGCTTAACTCATCAGTTTCAAAGACCTCTGTTCTAATAAAGATGTAATTCTGATCTGTACAAAGTGTTAATCAGCTGTTAGCACATCCATTCCAAAGTTGTTGGTCTCTGGACCAATATCATCAATAGGCAAGTAAATTCTACAATCTAGTTTGCCAGTCCTGCAAAGGGTTCTTTTAAAATAAGTGCAATATTTTGGTTAGGCCAGAGGAACAGCAAATTTACTGGACCCTGACTAGAGACTGCTTGAAGTACTTATCCCTGATTTATGTTACATGTAGAGTATGTGGTTCCAACGGCTTTGGGATACTTCATGTGATCTTTCATTATGGACAGAAGATTTTGCATCTTTAAGTTTGAGCCATGTTTCGTTTGGTATAACAAGCTAAAGTACCTGTCTATGTACATGCATTTTGCTATACAACCATCAGGTTGAAATGTGAAATGTGATAACCACAGACAAAACTAGAAGTGATCCATTAAATGTTTCATGGTTTCTTTCAAAGTAATTTTCTCTCTGTTTATGAAAGAGACACACGAAAGAAATTCTGTAATATTATAATCTTTCACTTCTACTTTTACAGCGGATATAATCAGTATCCTGCAGATATCACATTCCAAACACCAATAATTTCATCTGCTTAACATTCTTTTCCGGTGCTTTCATTTTCTTTGTCTTTTTTCTCACCGTGTGTCCTCTGTTTCCTTTCTTTTGTATTCATAAAATTATTTTACTTTTTATGTGTCTCCTGCTTTCATTTCTGTTTGTCTGGTTCCTCATAAAATTACTTCACATCACAAAGGTATGAATCACTAGCAGCAAAAATTGTAAGTAACAAACTGTATTGATGGTTTTAGATAAAGCATAGCTATGATACAGCGTTGTTGTGATACAGCGTAGCTATGGATGTGTGCTCTGTGAATGCTCAAATCCTCTTATGGGCGTAGTTGAAAACTGGTTGAACAGCAGTGTACAGCAAAATAACTGCTAAAATGAAACACATACAAGCAACAGACATTTGTGTCAATTTGTGTCTAATTTTAATATTTTCCCAACCTGGACAAACACCCAGACATCGTATAGTGTAATTTCTACATAGTAATGAGCTAGAGGGACCACACATCTGGCCAACAGGGATTTTTATCAGATTAACTTTCCTTTGGCATGACATACCACTGAATTCTTTTTGCTAATTACTGTATTATTAGCTACTATAGACTATAGTCTATAGAAGCTATTGGGATGGGTATCCGTCCGGCGTCCGTCGTCAGTCTGTATGTATGTATGTATGTATGTATGTATGTATGTATGTCCGTTTGTGAGGCGTCCGTCCACTCAAATATCTTGAGAACCGCAGTACTCACTGATTTGATATTTGTTGTGTAGATGAAAAATATGATTTTGAGAAACTAATTTTTTTCATTTTTTGATATTGTTGAAAATAGGCAAATTAATGCCAAAAAAGGCGTTTTTGGTAAAAAATCTTCTTCTTCATAACCACTGGTCAGACAGCTTTGTTATTTGATATACAGGTCCCTAGGGACAACCCAACTTAGATTTGTTCAAATTGTGATGAAATATGCAAATCTGTATTTTTAAGGAATTTTTATTGTCATTTTTGATCAAAATTTGACTTACATTGTATGTAATTCTTGTACTGTATAAACCCTATCAATTCACCCAGAAAAAATAATTAATATGATTTTAA
The DNA here is from genome assembly GCF_041260155.1 of Ptychodera flava. NCBI lineage: Eukaryota > Metazoa > Hemichordata > Enteropneusta > Ptychoderidae > Ptychodera > Ptychodera flava. Next base: position 43,954,908 of record NC_091932.1, on the reverse strand, counting down.
ATAATAGAATTAATTAGGAAATCATCAAAGCCAAAATAATTTTAGTGTAGAATTATCACAAAGTTCAACTTTTTTTGACAGTTCATAGTGAAATGCTTACCATCTTGGAGGATTAAAACATGTAAAGGCAACTTTCTTGAATCCCAACTTTGACATATTCTGAACTGTCATTTATTGTGCCCTGCATGTTATCTAAAAGAAATTGCTCAAAATTGTTTGTCATGATAGGGTGGTCAAATAAAAAGGGATACAGAAAGTTCTAATTTCCATTTATGGTTGACTTGGTAAGGATAAAATAAGATTACTTTTTGAGGAAAAAAATAGAGTGGTGAATTAAAAGAGTGGTCAAAGTGATAGGGTTTTTATGGTAAAGCTGGGCTGTAAGATTCCTCATGTGCTATTTATAGCAATTATGCAATCTGTGTAAACAGTGCAATGAAAGTGTTACATGATGCTTTTGATGACCTTGAACTTCTTAAGTTTCAAACATTTGTCTCTTCAGTGTGCTTTCTCTGAGTACTTACAGTCTCAACTTATTCAACAGAACTTACTTACAATCATGTTAATTTGAAAGTTAAAATGTGCTTCGTTAATAGGATGAAAATACTGATAAAAAGATAATCAGCTTAAGATTCTTTATAAGCTGACAGATACGCTGTTTTTTTTATGACGAAAATCTTGATTTAAGCAAGTCTTGTTTACTTTAATTAGAATGTAAATAACTCTCCTTTATTAGCTACTATAGACTAATATAGTCCATAGAAGGTATTGGGATGGGTATCTGTCTGGCGTGCACTGTCAGTATGTCAGTATGTATGTCAGTATGTCAGTATGTATGTATGTATGTATGTATGTATGTATGTATGTATGTATGTATGTATGTATGTATGTATGTATGTCCGTTTGTGAAGCATCTGTCCTCTCAAATATCTTGAGAACTGCAGTACTTACTGATTTGATATTTGTTGTGTGGATAAAATATGTGATTTTGAGAAACTCTTTTTATTAATTTTTGATATTGTTGAAAATATGCAAATTAGCACCAAAAAGGCTTTTTTGATAAAAAATCTTCTTCATAACCACTGGTCAGACAGCTTTGTTATTTGGTATACAGGTCCCTAGGGATAACCCAACTTAGATTTGTTAAAATTGTGATGAAATATGCAAATCTGTATTTTTACGGAATTTTTTTTTCCACTTTTGGTCAGGCTATCCTAAAATGAGCTATCAAAGATATCCACCTTCTTCATCAATACATGTGTCACAGAAGGTTATTCTCTACATCACACAGCAGAGCTCTGTCAACTGTTGAGTCGCTTATTTTTTCAAAACCGCTGGTCGGACAGCTTTAATATTTGGTTTACAGGTCCCTAGGATGACCTTAGTTAGATAATTTCATACAGTCAGGAAATACTTAATTTTGTATCCATGTGTATAGTAGCTTCAGGGACTTTGGCCCTATGTTATTATAAACTATTGGTTACTGCAAAGTAAGCTGGACAAATACTGTCCTTCTTCCCTTCTGTATGTAGCCTGTATTTCATACTTTTAATGCCTGTTTATCCAATCTGATGCAATGAGGTTTGCCACAATTGGCTGTGGAAGAGATGCATTTATTGTATCCAATAAATTTAAAAAAATACTTTGAAAAATGTTTTGAAACACTGTAAGAATTTGCAACAAGTCTGTATGAGAAGTTTTATCTTCAAGTTACAATTGACGTTAAATGTAGAAATAACGGGTGACGCGCTGACCATAAACGTTTATTTAGGGACAAGGGCAAGAGGAAAGCCAAAAATTAACGGGCGAGGCTTGCCGAGCCCGTTAAAATTTGGCTTTCCTCGAGCCCGCACCCATAAATGAACGTTAATGGTCAGTGCAGAGTCTGTTATTTCAATTATATTATCAAAAAAACGTCAAAATTTACAAAAATTTCCCGTGCGAACGACAATGCGGCCCCAGAACCTGTCAGTGAGTAGTGTGCGCGCTGCAAAAATTTTGCAAATCTGGAGTTTTTTTTGAAAAAAGCGTCTAAACTTGGCCCGCAAATGCTCCATTTTATTTTGTGGTTGATCATGATCTTTGTACAAATCACAATTTTCATTTTAGCCGTAAAGTTACTGTGTTTACGATATTATTCGTATTCACGGGCATGAAAACAAACCATTACTGTGTATTTGTGGGCAGTCACGTGGTTCAGCTCAGCCAATTAAAACGCAATGGACAGGGCATGGTAATATAATAACAATTACCATAAAACAAAAAATGACCAAAATCACCCAAGGAAGGTGGGTCTCCCCTTAATTTGACGTTAAATAACAATTTGTCCAGTATTGAACTTTAACATGTTTTATCATGTCTAAGTTAATGTACATGTACTAAATGCTGTAATGGCAGGTAGTCTATATTTTGTGACAAAATATTTCTTCACTCTTATCATGCATGTCTTTCCTATTAAAGGATGGTTTTCATTAAAAAAAAGACATTTGTGAATGTTTGAATAAACACACTGTTTTTGTTCTGTAATTTATTTGTTTACATACTGACATGACATAAATGCTGAATCAACTTTGATAACATGTGGACTCTAAATAAATCACAAAGTACGTCATCACAGAGATGAGACTGATATTGTTACCATTACAGGTATGTTTCATTCTATATTTGGTCCTCCTTCATGATGTCATCTTATAAACACACCTACAGAAGACAAAGTCTTGGAGTTAGTTAGATATTGATGTACTTTTAATGTGCCAGATTGCAATAATTTATCACAAATGTTGACCCATGAGACACCAAATGACCCCGTGACCCTGTACAATAACGTTTCTGTTTAAAACCGCTGATACCACTCTGAGCTCAGCGATAAATTACATCAATCAGTAACCAAAGTCGGTTGATGTGGATTGCATTTTGAAGTGTCCGATACCGCCATGGAGCTATTGACAACCTAATTATCGTACATGGAGTTCTGTATTGTACAGTCTGAAGAGGGCTGAATTGTGGTTTTGTCATTCAAGGTTGGTTGAAATTATCCCTGACATGTAAACCATTGATCTCAGTGGCTGTCTATGCAATATTTACCCAGCATTACATCATGTCGGTAGCTGTTTTCCATTTCACTGCTGAGTGGCATGTACATTCACTGAAAGATGACACCTGTGTACACCAGACACACATGTACCATACCAAAGCTGTTTTGTATCTGTCATCACAGCTAGAAGAATTCTAAAATCACATTTCACTGTAATAAGATTGAAAACAGTAATTCTAGCCGCCCTCCTGGTAGATCGTAGTGACTACAGTGATGACATTTCACTGTCTATTTCAGTGTGTGTTACAGTACCGGGGGGGGGGGGGTATTTTAGATGTGCAAAACCTGTCATTCGTTTCTCAGTGTCAGTCAGTGAACAACTCTTCACAGATCCAAATGATTTCATATTTTAAACGTCGACCGTACTCAATTCATGTTAAATTTTGTGTGAATTAAAACTTTGCTGAAGGATGCAGGATGCGGACAACATTGATCTTTTAACCCTTTGAGCGCCAAAGTAAATTTTTGTCACCTTTATGGTATAAAGATGCTATACCCCAGTCAATTTTTTTTAGATTTTTGCCAAAATTTTGATGAAAAACTGTAACCAAATGAAATGTGATGTGCATTTGGTCCAAAATTATCAAACAAATTACAGAAAAATTCATAAAAATCCATAAAATGTTGCATTTAAATTTGATGGAAAAAAATTACAGAGCTCAAAGCGTTAATGGTCAATTCTGTTTACATCTGATGTTTATGTCTGATGTTTGTGAATCAAATTGAAGTAAGGAATACTTGCTGAACACAAAGCTCTAAAAGGAACAGAACACAAATCAAAACATTTCTGTGTTTGGGGATTCTTAGGCTGGCAACCATATATAGACAGTGTTGATAGAGTGAATCGCTATTACTGCTACATTCTGTTTTGATTGGATAATCCCAGTGAACAGATCAGGTACATGTTGTACGTCAGAGAACATACATGTAGGTGTGTCAGTACCAGCTCACAATGAAATATTACTGTTACTCATTCACAGTGTTTGATTCAGAAAATGGACTGCCAGGACACTATGTTGTGATTTATTAAGTCACCACATACATTGCAATCTTTAGAAACTAAAGAATAAAGTGTGTTGAAGTTTCTAATATTAATATTTTACTCTTTATCTTTATGGTATTAGGAAAGGAAGTTTGAAAACATACACATGCCCTTCTTGTTTCATAAGGTTATCTTGTCTCTGAAGTAATGTACAACTAATAAAACATACATCAAATTCCGTCATGCCACAGTCATAATTCTGTACCCACTCACAAACTAACGGTTTAAAAAAAACAAAACAAACCAATGACAGACAAGGATACCAAGGCAGAAATAATATCAGCCAATCAATGAACAGTTTATTTTGGTTCACAAGTAACTCAATAGTGTCAGTGTGTTTACACGCATGGTCCCAGAGCCCTGGCATTTCTGCTGTCTACTTCTTGTGACTGCTGTTATATCATCCTGTTGCAGGATATGCAGGTAAAATAACTCAATTCGTATGAGTTTTTCATCTTATCACCACTCAATTGATTTGGAAAACTTCTGAAAAAACTTCCATATCTTGTATCCTGTACCATCAACAGGTTGTTTTAAATATTCACATTACCACTAACCACTGATATGACTTTGATAGTTATTAACTTAAATAAATACGTTATTACTTCAGTTAACATTTTCACTCTGTGATCACATCACAATTTGTTGGATCAATCATTAAAAATTTAAAAAAATATTTGGCGGTTCATTACCACTGTAATGATACTTATTGACATACTGGTACATGTACTGGTAGAAATGGAGAATTCCATTCCTCAGCTAAAAACAGTTATTATAATAAAACTTTCTCATTGTGTTTTGAGTTTAACACTCAAATTTGATGGTAGATATTGTTGGCACAAGTTTCAAAACTGTTTAGGAGTGTTTGTAAAAGAAAACGAAATAAATTTAAAACAGAGTAATGTATCTTCAAGTTATCAAGTATGACCCAGGCTGAATGTGAAGTAGTGACTTCTTGTACTTTGCTTACCCAGTTTAATTGAAAGCAGATAATATGACAAATATATATTAGGGAGTCTGTATTTTACAATTTTTTAAAAGAATTAACCAAAAATGAATTTTCATGATCAATCTTCATTGCATTGCGTTGGGGTTATTATTATCCCGCTTCAAGCATTTTATCTTGAAGTGATATTTTTATTCAACAAAGACAAGAAATGTCCAGTTCAGTATATTACTGGTAGAAGTTCCGGTATTCAGTTGTGGATCTTCAATCCAGTGGTTAGGTTAGGAATTACCTGTTCAACTGTAACTCTGCTTTTGTTCCTTTGAGTTCAGACATCCACATATTTGTTTTATTACGTCACTGGCTATTTTTAGCCAGCCCTGTTCAAAATACCTTAAAGTCCAAGCTACTTTTGTAATTGTCGTTGTTCTGTGGACCATGTGTGTCCATCAACCAGAGTGTGAACATGTGTAATTTAAGATCCGACAACAGATTTTCTAGGATGTGACTCACAGAAATGCTGCCCCAATCTGTAATAGGATACTACCAATACTGGCAGCTTATAAAATTATCATTATAGTGATATTTCACTGATGTATCAAGTAGATACATATAAATTTTAAAGTGTCTTCTACCCAAAGGACATGGACATAAAAACAGCTATAGTGTGATGACATCAAGATTGGGTTAGAGCTATAGCTTCAAGGATTTGTACAGTGTATTGTGAATCATCAAAAGACAAGATTTAGATGAAATCTGAAGATAAATTTGTCTTCATGTTCTTGTTAAGTCTTGGAGTAAAATAACAGAGCCGAAACAAGCTGTCCTATTTTTTGGTAACAGTCTTCAAATAACAATTTTATGGGTTTTTTATTTTACATAAAAATGACGGTATTTTCAAGGAAATAAAACACCTACATGTATCAAATAGATAGGGAGAAGGTAACTGTTCACATCATTTTATCAAATGTGATACACTTTGTGATCATTTCTTAACTTTAAGGCGATACTGAAGGATTCATATTGCTAAGCAACAGTTGCTAAGGGTAATTTCCAAAATCAATCAAAATGCAAAGTTTTCATGGTTTTCTTTGCATAATAAAGATTTACAGAACCATACCATTCCAAAAGACGCACGTTTGTCGCACGATTGGTCCGTGGCGTCACACATATCAAATTTTCACAGCTCTACTTTAGGCCTAAAACATTTCAGCTCCTACAAATTTGCACCAAATTTTCCAAAAGTTCAGAATGTAACACATGAGATATTTGTTGAGAGCCCCTAGCATGGATTAGGTTATCTGTTCAAGAACAAATGATTTTTGAACAGGAAAATATCTACTGTGTCATTTTGTAAAGTTTTGAAGGGTTTTACGGCAATATCTCATAAATGGTCCGGAATTTTTAGAAACACATGCTTATCTATTTTCTCATGTATGACATCAATAACCCTACCAAAAGTCAGCTAAATTGGTTAACAATTTTGAGAGAGTTGAAAGATTTTGAGCATTTTCAAAATACCAGGAGTCGAAAATCCGTAGAAAACAATGGAACAGTAAGATTTTGCATGTGCAAAAGTGTGCGTTTCGAACGTTGCCAGTGATAGCAACCAACGCCCATTTTGAATCCTTCGTTATTGCCTTAAAGACATCATGACTTTTGCAGTAGTTTACACATAATTTGATTAATTCTCTGGTTTGTGAATTGAAATATTCAAACATGACATCCTATTTACGGTATTTGTTCCACAGTACATGCTTGGTTCCTGGAAATCTCTTTCCAGCAGATTGTAATATTTAGAAATGAAATATCTAGGGCTACCTTCTTGTTTTGTCAACATATTTTAGATGAATTGACATTTTTTGAGTTCTTAAAAGGTAGCTCGCACTTGCAAATATTCTAATATGCAGGTCATGACCTTTAACCCATGGTCATCAGTCATGTGACCATGAATTGAAGCCTGGATGAAGGTGACTCATCGATATATCTGTAAGGCATTCACTTAAATTGGGTTTTTTGTCTGAAGAATTGAACTTTGCAGGTGTGGTCTGTCTTTGTCTTTGAAAGTTTTCCAAAGATTCATGAATAGGTTATTTACACATTGTAAGCTTTCTGCCGAGGGCATTTAAAACTATCACTGGTATTTTTAGAAATGGCAAGTTTCAAGGTGTAGCAATGAATGTACCAACATGTTAAAGCATTATGAAGACAAGGCACGCAGTGTTGTCAAACATACGTGATGTTTTACTCTCTGTGTATCGACACTGTTAGAATAGAGTGTCCACTCAGTGAGGACTTTCTAATACACATGGGTTGTCTTTTGTGGAGGGCAAATCTGTGATGCAAACAATCTGAAAAAAGTTAGAGAAAGAAATAGAAGTGACACAGTCTGTGCTATCTTCCATGTTATTCTAGAGGAACAGTACAACAACATCATCAGATCAGTTGAAGAACACTGATAAGATGTGGTCACATATTACTTTGTTCTGTCATTGTTGCCATCATCATCAATTTGTAAGTGCATCTTAGGACTTCATAGACTTGCCTATCTTTATCTACCAAAAGACCAACACCAATATTTCAATTATTTGTTCATTTATGTTCCCATGATAATGCTGTGTCATTACCCATCCATTCATTCTTCTATTTGCTCATTTATTCTTTCATTCATGTAATGACTATTGTAATCATTAAAAAGAGTGCATTGCTTTCAAGTTTGTACATAAATGCCTCAAGCAAACAACTGTACTTTATACTCCCATTTCCATTTTTCCATTTTTCAGACTGTATATTTCTAAACTCTTACGACTTTAGCATCCAGCCATGTCTCTTGACAAATCAGTAAACATTAACAGACACAAATGACTATTATTTATGATTTACCCAGCTCATCCATCTATTAGACCAACCTGTATTTTCCTCCCCACCCATTCATCTGTTCTTCTGCCCCCCCCCCTTACTCCCCACCAGCCATGCATATATCCATCCATCCATTCACTTTGTTGCCTTAGTGTCCAAAACCATAGCCATGTGTTCTCCAATCCCTTGTCCATTTCAAAATACATGGAAAATTTGACCATTCATTCAAAACTATTAGTTTTGAAAGTTGCAGGGTGCTCTGTGCTGATGTAAGAAGACAACAGGTGTACGTTGTTCAACAGTCAAGCCAAAAATATGTTATGTATCTTTGCATCAGAGGAAGTTTTACCAACAAAATTTAAACAAACAGCAAGTGTCAGAGATAATATGATAATTGTCGTATCTTTGTTTCAGAGAATGTGTTACCCACAAAATTCCGGTACACAACAAGTGTCAGAGATATAATACCATGTGTCTTGTATACAAAAATTATCAACTGCATGTACCGGTAATATGGGTATGTGTGCATGTAGTTCACTCAATGAATAGGATACAGTTTTTAGCTTTGTACAACTCATTTCTGAAATTAATGTCAGAAGATTTGGCTAGAATTACATAAAGGATGTTTCTAGTGTCACTTCCAGTTGGTGTTGAGTGTGGGAAAGTGACATTAGTAGGGTCATCACCATTGTTTGAAGGGGGAATAAGTTCACTATTGTTGCTTTGATGGTTTTATGAGGGACACTGTGAGAATCAGCAGGGGACACGTTATAACAAGTCATGACAAATGAGGTTTCAGGGGTTGTGAGAGTTCGGCGACCCTTCTTTGGAGAAAATTGACAAACCAGCTAACTGATGGGCAGACAGGACCAGAACTGCTTCTGGAGTCTTTCATTTTGAGCAAAGGGGTGTGTGCACAATGATCAACCAACCACACTTAGATTGCAGTCCGTCAGAATGGCAGTTGTTTGGAGATGTGTGAACAAGCAAATGAATGCATTGTGCAGCAAGTGGCCAAGACATGTTGTAGTTGAATGTGAGATCTGAGGTTGCTTGCATGAGGTAGGTAGGTTTATGACAAAATTGCTACATTGTACAAAAGTAGAATATACAGCCAGAGAAGAACATTGTAGATAGTGTTGATAAACTGTATTGTTTACTGGAAGATAGTGTTGATAAACTGTATTGTTTACTTGAAGATAGTGTGGATAAACTGTATTGTTTACTGGAAGATAGTGTTGATAAACTGTATTGTTTACTGGAAGATAGTGTGGATAAACTGTATTGTTTACTGGAAGATAGTGTGGATAAACTGTATTGTTTACTGGAAGATAGTGTTGATAAACTACATTTTAGGCTTTAACATTTTGTAACTTTTTTGGTTCTTTTGTTTTGTGTATCCACTGTTGATTACTGATGCAGAGATAGTGATCTCAGTGTCAGGAACTCAGCAATGCTGTTTCATGAGGAATACAAGCAACCAAAAAAAAATAGTTTTTCAGTTTACATAATACAAGGTAAATCTGTCACTCCTGCATGTACTGGTAAGTGTCTGAAATGGACATGTCATCTTAGTAATCCCATGATGCTTGTGGCTGTGACATCACATTTTTACGCAAAATTTATCACTGACACTGTGTGTGTTTCTAACCTGACATAAGCTGGCACACTGGAAGGAATAGTATTACATAGCTCTAAGTTTTCAATGTTGAAAATTTATCTTGGCAAGCTATGAGATTTGAACAATGCAAAGAGTTTATGACAAATTATGTGATATCATTGTGTCAAGTACGCCAGGGCCTTGTACTGATTGGACGAGAGCTTATTTTCAGCTTTGGTAACAAATACATAATCCTTTCATAGTTTGCCACTTTCAAAAGTTAGAGGTTTGCAATAATCATTTTTCATCAGCATCCTAAGGGCAAGTCATTCAAATTTATTGGTTGGTTGTTTTGGATCATCTCAAACAATGGTAGTCTTAAGGAATCAGACACTGGTAGTCTTAAGGAATCAGACACTGGTAGTCTTAAGGAATCAGACACTGGTTTCTGACTCAATATGCAAACTGAGATATTGTGTTTTGCAAAGCGTGTAATCAGTTTTATATTGAAGTCATACACTCTATTGGTTTGCAAAACATAGTAAATCTAGTTAATTTCACATTTGTTGATATCGGTGTCTTTCAGAGAACATCCAGATGACATTTTATTTGCTTGAATTTTATGCCAGTTTTTTCTGTGTTTTCAAATGTCATAAAAATATTTCAATCAATTATAGGAATGAAAAATTGCAATTAAAGATTTTTAAAGTGAGCCAACACAACAAAAACACCAGATTAGCCATCCTGCTGATCGTCAATATATTTGAAATCATGTAAATCTTTATCCAAAGTTGTCAGGTGGTCAGGATTAAAACAGAAAAACAGCATGCCTGATTGCAAACTGTATTTTACTTTTGGTGATTATTTGACGGTTGCTGTGGAAACGACCTGAGAAGCGCTAGAAACACTGCATGAGAATTGTGTGTCTTAGAAAGTATAAAATGAATTCACACACTGTGTTTGTGATTTAGAGTAATAGTTCCAAGAAATAACATTGTGTTTATCTACCAATATTAGTACAAGCCACTGCCATTCAGTGTCTAATGATTGTTGAACTACTTCAGATCTGAATAAGGTGATATGACGACAGGCTTGTTGACATTGAAAAGCAAATATTGATTTGATAACTTCCAGACAGCTTGAGCCAAGGTCAGGCTAAACTATGTCTGCAATCACAAGATAAAATGGTCCTCATCAAAGTCAGTCACGTACAGAATATCATTTTTATTTGCAAAGTCATTTAGAATAATTCAGTTTTGCAAAGTTCATCAAAGGATTTTGACTTCCTAATGGGAAATAAAATACAAGCTTGTCCGGCATTTTGTGACCTTTCACCTGCCAAAGGAGCAGTGAACTGTGGGATATAAATAAACTGTATGCAAAATTCATGCATAAATTTAGTGCTGCTAACATCAATTGTCAAATATTGTGGAAAGTAAACATGTTAAGTCTGAAGCAGACTTGATGGACCATCTTTGGTAGAGTACGGAATGCTATGGAGTCGTTGAGATCTGAGAGGTCAATCCATTGACCATCTGTTGAATGACATTGGAAGTCTGTGAAGTCAATGTAAGTTGGCATCTTCATAGCCTAGATTCACATATACCCGTATGTCACACACACTGTCAGGAGTACTTCATGATCAAAGACTGATTTGTCTGATGTTGTTTTGTTTGTATTGACCTTGTTTACAACAATACTGAACAATAATGACATTTCAAGGAAACAAAAAGACGTTTTCTACCTCTGATATTGAAATCCATAGTCACAGAGTTTTAATTTTGGTATTTTGAATAACATTCGTTATCTTCATGTGACTTCAAATTCAATGCATTGTCTGTGTAGTGTAAGTACAGATTGCACTGCAGACGTATTACAACTCACTTATGCCCTTTGAGTGCCAAAGTCAATTTTTATCACCTTTATTAAATATACCCCAGGCAAATTTTTTTCAGATTTTTGCAAAAATTTTGATAAAAAACTGTAGCCAATGAAATTTGATGTCCATTTGATCCAAAATTATCAAAAAAGTACAAAAAATTCATAAAATTTGGTGAAATCTTGCACTGAAATTTTGGTGGGGAAAATTACAGCACTCAAAGGGTAAAGCACCATTGACTGTAACTTTTCATGTAATTTTTCAGGTTTATTTGAATGTTTGTAAAATGCAGTTTCTTTTTCCACTTACACAGCCATGTTGAAATGCCCGGAGTTTCAACTCTGAAATGCCCACAGTTGTCAATTTGTTAACACAGTCTGTAGTGAGTAATGTCCAATATGTGTGTTACTGTGGACAAATGGATTGTAGCCTAGAATTCATTTTACAAAGGTAACATTACATCATAAGTTATCAATGCTTTGTTTTGTTAAGGTGGTATTTTGACACGCTGTAGGGGAACAGAATTCAGAAAATACTGTCTTATAGAGAACAAAATTATGGGAATATTATCAACAGACTGAACAGTGACAGCTGTTTATATACCTTTATGGTACAGCGTTTTATTCCAAGTATTTGAAAATCCTGATAGCATCAGTCAACCCTCTTTTTAAAGCTCCACAAGCTGTATCTTTTGGCTATTTTTTCAGAACTTTTGTTTTGTGGGTTCCCTACACTTTCCGCATTGAATCCCTAAACTGTAATTTAATACCAAGTATTTAGCATATCAACACAACCTATATGAGTATAATCTGCATTGTTATTGTTGAAAATTGTATTCAAGTCCGGACTAGAATTCATTTGTAAACAATAAACAATGATCACTACACACATACAAGCTGTGTTGACAAAAAGAATACTCGAAATTTCAGCATGACAAACGGATTAGGGTCAGACATCGTAGTTGATATACAGAAGCAGAATACTGAAAAACTTGCCACAAGTTACAGCTTATGTCCCTTTAAATTATAGAAGAGTTTATCTTTGCTGCCTTTATTTCATAGAGAAGAAATTAAACTTTGCTATAGGAAACACTAAGGTTGGATCAAACCATGGTGTGAAGGGGTCAAACATTAACAAAATTAACCAATGAGATTGGATCTAGGGGTCAAACTCTACCAAAATTAAAGATTTTGGAATATGATCATGTACATACATGTAAAATATTAAGCTTTCTAATATTTCCTTATTTACGTGATATTCACAAAATGGAGATACTTGCAGTAAATAAACATACAAGTAACAAGAAGTTTGTCCTGCGTTAGCTGTGTGTCTGACCTCAAAACTTTTATTCCCCTCATCATTAAATGGTGTATCCCTGAGTGCAGCATGATGAACTCGTCAATTTTCAACAAAGCAATTTGACCCCTCCATAATGCATCATAAATATTCATATAAATTACCCATAATGCATTATAGTTTTCATACAAATTACCCATAGTGCATTATAGTTTTCATACAAATTACCCAATGTTGTTATCTTACTGCTGTTTTGAGAAGAAATTTAATTAGCAGAGGCAGTCATGAATGTCTTTATAATTATCAAGAAGTCAAGAAATACATTAGAATCAGATGAACATCATAGATAGTAGGGTGAATGATCTGCCACTCGAGGACGCTGTCTACACTCAAGAGGAGAGCACAGAGAGTGACTGTGTCCTTGAGGGACGGATATTTCAGTCTACACAGATAGATAGACAGGCAGATGTTACAAGAGTTTTAGGCACTGATAGACAGAACTAAGCCATGCATTTCCTCTGCTAATAGACCAGTGATAGTCAACTTGCGGATAAAACAAGACGTAGCTTTTTATGTATACGTCCAATGGTAAGAATCAGCGACATCAAATTACTGTAACCAGACCTGTCCTATTACAGGTAAGCTAAAATAGATTGTCACACGTTGAAATTAAAAAAAATAATATGCAATATTGTGCTGACAAGCAATCCATGAAAACATTTACTGTCGATACTATATTTTGAAGAGGCATTTATTTCAGTTATTAAAGCTTGAATAAACTGTTATAAAGTACACAGCTCATTTGAATGAACCTGAAAGGCAAAATATGGGATTTGAGATTACATGATATATCGGCCAGTACATTGAAAGATTGCTGACAAACTATTCAGTCAGACATACTGGTACTGTCAGTAGATACAGTCTGCCATGAGCTAACCTGATGATTTCTGATAGCTTTGATATCACCATTAATTTCTCATTAATTTTTAATCCATTATTATCTAACAATAACATCAAGGTGAATTGATACATCTGTATGTGCAAGCTTCATTTCAAAGATTAAGGTGTCTGTATGTGCAAGCTTCATTTCAAAGATTAAGATGTCTGTATGTGCAAGCTTCATTTCAAAGATTAAGGTGCTCTCTCATGTCTTTGACAACACAATTCTCTACATCAGCTATTGTAATTTTAATCTTGTCATCTAGTTTTGCATCTTTTTTGTCACCATTTTTGTTTTGGATGACAACCATAATTTCTTGTTCTACTCCCCAAGGTATGTTGATATATACAGTGTTCAGCTCGTCAACAAAGCCTGTACGTGTGAAAACTGCTTTGTTATTGTTAAAAAGTGATTTCTAGTCCAGGCTAGAAGTCAAATTTAAACAATAACGATGCATTTTACACATATAGACGCAAATTTAACAAGCTAAATAATTAAATAATAACTCTTTTGGGAGTAGAAAAAGAATTTACAATTGATATACAAAATAAAAATGATGAAAAAATCATCAAAAGATAGCATTACTGGCCCTTTATGGATTATTGAAGTGTCACTGACAGGTTGCTTATTTCTTTATTTTGTCAAACCCTGATAAAGATATTGTACTTCTTCTGTACAGTGTGGAATCTACAACAGAAGGTCTTGTTTTATTATTTTATGGTAAGGTTGACCTTTGCATGTTTATTTGTTTGTTTGTTTATTCCATCACTCATCTGTCAGAGAAAATGCAAACAAAATACCAAGTTGAAACTAAAAGAAAGTTCATAGTACAAAACTTTAAATGGCCAACATAACATCCTATTGATCTGATGATGTGGAGTGTACACAGCCTACTGCAGCTCTTATCAAGTTTGTAACTAGTCTGGCAGAGACCCTGCGATTCGCGTTCTTCCCTGTTGGAACACGCGCGCGCCCTTCAGAGACGCGACGCGAATCCCAGGGTCTGGACGTTCTTGCAAGCGACCGGTCGGATTTCTGCTTGATCCGGGTACTTTATAGAACTCCACACACCCGTTAATCAAAACAAAAATGACAAGTAGCATAGCCAAATAAAATGAAAAATGAAAAATAAAAACATACCACGTATATAGGTCTACCAGCTACTAGTATATATTCTCTCCGCCCAGTTAGATAGGTTTTTCTTTTGACGTCACTACCCTTATGAATATTCATATACTTGCAAGAACGGACAGTCGCTGTGTCTGGCAGCGCGTGCTCACAGCTGCACAGCCTTCGAATGCAGGCCCATCGCGGCGCGCACAAAACAAGGCACAGCGACTGTGGAGAGTCTAGTTTGTAACCAAAAACAATTTTAAATAAGAAATTGCCCATTCATGAAAATATTTCTTGTAATGAAAAAACATTTTGGCCGTTTGACTTGAAAAAAAAGGACATGTATCATAACATCAGTTAATAAGTTTCCTAAAAATTAATCCTTATTGAGTCAGACTTACAAATGGTTTTGGTTCTGTTTTTCGGACATTTTACAAAGTTTTTGTCAATTTACTAATATCCAACTGCAGTCAGAATCAATGTGTGATCATCAAATGTGAACTGCCAGTATTTCCAAATCAGCAGTTTTCATGAATAGTACATGTAACTTGTGATTAGCATATTGCCATTATCCTATAATGAAACAAGAGCTGACATTTTTCATTCTAGACTTGCAAATTGTACAAAGTCGCCCAGCATCAATAAAACTTGTTGATTTGTTCATAGATCCTGAGGTAAGAATTGCCAAAATTAGTTTGAAGTTTAAATGAATGGCATAAAGGGATTTTATCAGTTGAAAGTTCGACCTGGGCAGATTTAGTACAGAATTTAACCTTGAAAGGAATGAAATGTCAAATCAGTAAAATTTGTGTCAGTTCCAGAAATAGCTTTGTACTGACACAGAATTGTAAATTAGTTGCTAGGCCATGGTGACACCAGGTACGTGTGTGAACTCATTTGCTGTGAGTGGGCTGGTAGTAAAACCTTTCACCAATGACTCCCACACTAAAGGTCATTTTGATGTACATTGTATACCTGGCTCTGATATCAGCTCTGTTCAATTTGAACTTGAATCCATACTTGCCATGTAAATGAAACTGCTTGGTTAATATTTGATTTAATAGGTCTGTCATTAGCATATAATGCCATGTAGTTTCACTCACAAATATCAGTACCTAGTAGAACATACGTGTACCAATCTAGCCCAATCTAGCCTATCAAGTGTTTGCTATCAGCTCTCACAACATACCTTTTTGTGTCTTTGTCTTTGTAAGAACAATTTGGCAATAATTACCAACAAAGAATGATGGTGATGTGAGATGTGCTGATGACTCAGACATACAATGTGGCTGTTTAAGTTGTATGGTAGTGAATATGTGTGTGGGCAGGGGACCCAGAAAGATTAAATGAAGCATAGATTTAGTTGCAGCTGTGATGTGGTGGAACAAAGTAGGTCTTGGTGCATTATTTATCTTTTTAAACCACTGCTGGGACATAACTCTCTACAATGATAATAATTATATATCTTATCCTTCTTTAAGTTCTGTGTCAGCTCTCCTGCACTGTGTACAGATAGGGATAGTTCTGTGCAAGTATTTCAAATGCGCTGTGACATTTTCATGTACCTATTATATACCACCTGTTGCTGAAAACTGACAACCAATATTGAAGAGGGAATGCAATACGACCTTTGACCCGTGTGCATTCTGACAATGCTATGGAAGGCTTCATTACGGTTTACACAGTATTTTAGAAAGTATGCTGTGAATTTCAGAATTTCAAAGCATCCCATCGTGGAAACAAAACCAAGCATTAACAGATTTTTAGTTGTAAACGTAGATCTTGCATTTTCCACTTCTTTTTCTGTATGCAGTGTGCAAAAACAGACATCAAAACTGTTACTTCAAAGGATTGAGGGTAAAGTTTTGATACGATTTCAGTCACTAGGTCTACTAACCATCTAGACTATGTATCAAATAACCACACCATAGGCTACTGTGAATGTGTTTCATCAGTCTTAAAGTACAACATCATAATCACGCCTCAAATCTATGTCCGTTTATATTCTGTTTGCACCATGACAAGTGTGTTACTGTTTTCTCATTTTGGCTGTGTTAGTCACAGGTTGCCATGATATAAAATTCTTCAAAGGCAAATAAATAATATGTGAATCATTTTTTTTTAAATATTATAATAAAACATGTTTTTGACTACATCATGTTTGTTGCCATGGTATTATAACACTGATGACAGTGTGCCAGTCACTGTCTCATTGACAAAACTGAAAGCTTTTCATTTTGTAATTGCTGAGCTGAAGTCTGCATTGAGATCATAGGATATCATAACAGTGTTAAGGTCTGCCATCTTCATCTTGCATAAACATCTCCCAGACCTCTACAGTAGTCAACATGTACTTTATGTACCGGTACATGTATATTCATGTCCAAGATAACATGTAATGGGTCCACTTTCTGTAGGTGAATGACGGGAAGCTAGTTTGCTGAGTTACAACTCACATGAAAGACACTAAAATTGTATTTTTCAAACAAAGATGTCATTTATCTGTCTATAGGGCTCTCATGTTTCAAGTCATCAGCTCAAAAGTTGTCAAATATTTCTTTCAGGTTCAAAATTCTGAATATATTAATAATAATAATATAATCTTTATGTCACTCTGAGAACTGTCGTCTCCCCCCTTTTAGAATGGTTAAGCCCCGCATATCTACAGAAAACATTAACAGGATTTCACCATTCTTGGGTTCCTGGGGTAGTCAGGTAAAATAATCAGTCCGGGTCAGCTCCAAAATTGGAGACTCATTATGATAATGTATTCCGGCATTCAGCCAATCATCGACCAGATTACATCATTAATAAAGTACGGGTCACGCTGTGTCACAAATTACCCACCAAGTGTGATCGGCAGTTTTGGGCCGCTTATTAAGCCCCTGTCTTGTGAATTTCGACGAATTTCGACAGTCAACATAATCCACGTGTTCTGCAGAAGGTCATGTCCAACAAGGAGTCCGATTAGTGAACAAATATTCGAAATATTGACGATTCATTTCTACCCCAAGTTTATCGATTTCGCTCAAGTACCGAGAATCATTTGTGGATGTTCGTCATCTCTATTAGAAATACTGTTATAAAGGTTATTGTGTAGGTACGCGTATAACATTTTGCAAGAAAGAAGAGCAATGTCAGAGCTTTAGAACGATACCTGTTCTGTAGTTGTCAAACGCAGACTAAAAATGGTACGCGATTTTGAAAATGTGTTGACAGAGTGGCCACACAACTGTTCCCCATACGGTAGAATTTGTATCGCTGCCATCTCCGACACAAATGGGGTATTCTGAACGATCTGTGTAGGTACACGATTTATATTTCGCAGGACTTCAAGCCAGAGTCTAGGAATCACAGCGATATATGGGGTTTGGTTGTCTTAGCCAGAATAAAACTGGTACGCGATTTTGAAATTGTGTTTTGACAGAGTGGCCACACAACTGTTCGACATTATGACAGAATACGGCGCGGGAGTTCGACACAGTATGGCGTACGTAACGAAGGACGCATGTGGAGGTTGCCAGGAAATACAATTTTTACTGATGGCGCGCTGGCCGCTGATTGGCTAATGAGAGGGGGAAAATATTATGGTATAGCGCTCCAATTTTGGAGCTGACCCGGACTGATAATGTACAACACATCAAAGTTCTCACCGACACATAGTGCAAAGACAAGTTCACTCCTTGTAATCTTGAAATTGGTCTGAAACTGACCATGAGAAGCACAATGTCATTTTGTTCATCAAACAATATTCATCATTATTTGCTTGGATTCACAAAAAACCTAGGTTCTTTCAACTGTAACAAGTATGATATAAAGCACTGTGTAGATTTGAAGTTTGACCTTGACCAATGTTGAATAGTCCTTGACCAAGAATGGGATTGTAAACATAATCTGGCCAGACTCACTAGGCCATTGTTCAAAGTTGACCAGTGTAAGAACCATACAGGTACTCAGTGAGAGGCAGATCTTTGGATGTTTTGTTGAAACTTTAGAGCAAGATACAAAAGGTAATTAACCACTAATACTACCCGCACAGACCAGACGTACTTTTTTGAAGCTTTTCATTTCCATTGCAAAGGTGAAAAAGAAATTTTGTTCTGGCACTTCTCTCAGATTTACACGCCATCAAAAGACTGCGTAAATTGACTTTATAGAGATATTAATTGTCATAAAACATCTGTACCCCTATGAGAATGCAAAGTTTGATCTACCATTGAAAGTATCAAATATACCATTGAAAGTATCAAATATACCATTGAAAGTATCAAATATACCATTGAAAGTATCAAATATACCATTGAAAGTATCAAATATACCATTGAAAGTATCAAATATACCATTGAAAGTATCAAATATACCATTGAAAGTATCAAATATACCATTGAAAGTATCAAATATACCAGAGGTCAAATGAACTCTGAAGTACAAGTTCATTGTTTTAAGTATTCTGTTTATGCCCATTGGACATGCTTGTTCACAAAGTCAGTTTTATCACAATTCCAGAACATGTTTGCCAAATATTGACTTGATGCAACTGTTGTGATCCTGACACATCAAGGTCAATGCCACAATCAATACATTGTTTTATTTCCAGCAAACGACTGACCTTTCCAGTGCAGTTATTTTCTCTATCATTACAATATTTCATGAATTTTTTCAAACAATTACACTTAGACAGACCGAATTTACTGAGTCGTGTATAATGTAGACCGTTACGGCCGTTTCTTCACTGTCCATTCCACAAAGACTTTATTCTCTTGAAATATCAGTCTGTTTGAATTTTAAATAACGGCTGCGTCTCTAAGTTTCACAATGGTGTCTTTGATCAAAGAAAGTCCTGCCTGCAACTCCGTGTGTGGTTGTTACAAAGAATTCCGCATCGTCTATTTTATTGTCTGAAATATAAATTATAGCATTAGAAATTCCAGTTTGTCTGCTAATTGTCTATATCTTGACCAGTTACAAATAATAATTATTGTCGTCTTTATTCATCACAGACAATGATCCAGGGAGAGTTAATTGTTCCCAAAAGTCCGTTGAAAAAACAAAATGGAGAGAATCGATACACCCAAAAAATCCACATTGAACATTCCCACGAGTGAAATCAATGACTTGAACCCCTGCCAAACCCACCTTGACTCATTCATTTGTGTTAAGAGATGACGAAACATTTCTCTTTTTTCCTCTGAGAAGTTGTCATGCACTGTTGGTGTTATAACTTACTGTTCCCACGCTCTTGACAAATTGACATTCAGAAAGGTTTGAGGCAACAAGTTTGTTAGGTTTGGCATAGCTCAAGAAACAACACAGTATCACGGACATGTTTGCCCAGAAACTTACGAAATGACATGGAAGCCATACATTGTAATGTTGACGTTGACTTTGTGTGGGCTCCAGCTGCTGTCACTATTGTTATGTAAATGTCCATAAGCGCACTACAGTAATCAGTTTCTACCTTTTTTGCGAAGTGGCTAGCTGATTAATTATTCATGAGTAGAGGAAGGAATACCTTCACAGCGAACAATGGCAACCAATCAAATGAATGACTGTATTTAAGTGGTTCTTTCTTTCTTGTCGCTTTTCAGAACAGGTAAATAAGGGTACCAACGGCTGCCACAGAGGTTACAGTCCGACAGTTTGAACTGCCAATACTGAAATGATACCACACGGATCATGGCTCTGACAGCACTGCCGTTTACCTACAGTAAATTTCCACTCAAGATCCTCAACAAGGGTCCGGAGTTCTTCAAAGCACAGGCGGAACACCAGGAACAGAAGCCACGGAAAACGGCGGCTGAACTGCTTGCCGAGAGCAGACACAGATATGTTAAAACTAGTGCAGGGGAGGACGTGTACAGTGACAAAAATGGCAGACAGGGTGAGACACAGCTATGTGAAGTAGGTGACGAGGAAAAGAAACTTCATAGGAATCGTTATGAGACCGTGATTTTCACGCCAGGTAAACAACAAAGTTATAACCTTGATGTTGTTAATCAAACAAACAGCACGGACAATGCACAGAATGCAAGAGTTCAACAGCAAGGAGACAGACCCCCTGTACCAAAGAAACCTGTACATTTACTCAAACCAAAACTGAATCCCAAGGATTTCCATTCCCGCGATGCCAGCTTTGACAGTGGTGTGTATCCGCAGTCTGGCCAGAATCACGCCAAAAACAGTGGTTTTCTTCAGAACGTGACACAGCAAACACAGACAGAACTGAGAAGGGATGCAGAGTTGGTGAATGGTCAGACTGCTTCACGCTACGTGAACACCAACAATGGTCTCCAGATAAGACATGCAAAGTCCAAAAGTGCTCCTGTAACCAACGTAGACAATGTCACTAAGTTGGTCAACTTGTTTAATAACTTGCAAGGCGATGACCAGACAGAAAATGTTGAGAGACCAAGAGACGATAGGTGCTTCAGTTATCATAATTCAGCCAGGGACATTGATGGACAAAATTATGGAGTTACAGATGCCAACCAAAACACTGTGAGACCAAAAAGTCCCAGTGCTCGCAGGTGTGTGAGAAGACATAATACAGTTACGGGTAACAGTGCAGTGGTGAGTCCACCAATGGAACACAAATATTATGAAAGCAAAGAATATGACACTATAGAAAACTTTTCACATTCAAATAGACGTGGTCTTCATATCCAAAATGAACTGTTCAGTGACAACAGGGATCCTTGTCCGACTCAAGAATGGCAACAAAGCCAGCCTGATGGCTACGGTACATTCCCCAAAAGCCCTAGATCTGTCAAACATGAATTCCAGTACACCATGAGACGGAACAGCTTAGGGAAAAGTCAGCTGCAGAGATGGAGAGATTTTCATCAACCTGCAAATGAAAACTCCAGTACTGCAATATCAAACAACAACATTGAAAGCTATCATGAAAGTAACGTCAGACGTGACAGTTTCAGTAAAAATCAAAGTGTCACAAAAAATGAATGGCTTCACGACACCAACAGAGTTCATAAGAACCCAGAGAAACATGAATTGCATGATGCCAGACACATTAACCACAGTACAGTGATTTCTGGAACAGAACCGTCTCCTGTGAAAGCTAGCAGACAAGATGTCACTGCCAAGAGTCCTCACACTGAAAAGAAATTCCAAATTTACAACCAGGATGGTGCCAACACACAGAAAAGTCCAAGTCCACAAAGACATGGAGTCAAAACTGTCACCATTAATATGACTCCTCCAAAAAGAATTGAAACTCAAAAGAGTGGACGAAGTGATCGTAAATCACCCTTGGAGTCACAGCTGTTGTCACTTCTCTTGACGGAATTCGAATACAAGACAGAAGTTGATGGCAAAGCAACTCCAATAAGTGATGCAGGGTTTGACAGCAAAGGTGACAGTCTGAAGTGGTCAAGTACATATCACTCTGAAAAATCTGCCAATGAAAACGAGACTGCTGATGATCACTGTCCACGTGACCGATCGCCAGTGAACGAGAAGGATCGTGCAGCATTAGAAAAGACTTTCCAACCTCGATATGAAACACACACAAGTTATGTCCCTGACTTTAGAAAATATTTCAAGTCAGAAGAAAACCTAATAGCCCGACGGTCACCCAATGTATTGATGTATGCTTCTTTAAATCGCAGAGACATTGCTGATAGAAATAATTACAGTAGGCTATGTGGTGACGATTTTGAAGTACTTTCCTACCACAGTGCAGAGTCATCTATTAGACATAAAGTACATCGATCTAGATCCGATGTCAGCCACAAATTTTCCAAACAAAATTACAACTCTGATGAGGATAGATTCTTCAGCAGAATGGGCATGGAGGATTCCACAATTTATGATCCCACCGGGACGGCGACGGAAGAAGTATTCCATATGATGCATGGACCAAGAGATCGGAGTTCAGTGTCGGGGGACAGCCACTGGCAGGACTTTTCCTGGCAAGGTGATTTGGATAGCCCAAAGGGACCATTTCACATGGGATTCCCTGATAGACTTCCAGATATCTCTCAGTCGGTCGTCATGAAGAATGCTAGAATCATCAAATGGTTATGTGACTGCCGAAAAGCTAGGTCAAGGTCGCTGAGTATATCATAGCCAAGTATTCCAATGGGTTCAACCCAATCAAAAGGTATGTATCATCCCTGATCTAGAAATTTTCATCAAAGTCAACCACCAAATATCAGTGCATTAATTTAAATTTAACCCTTCCACTACAGTGGTTTGGCCTAAATCCATTGTTACAAATGGTGAGTGTGGACCAGTTCACAGGGAATAGGGGTGAACAGGTTGATTTCACAGCTTACCTATTCAAAATATTAACCCCTTCACCCCTGCTATGGCATAATGGTCCAACCACACCAGTGAAAGCATTCTGAACAATATCGAAATTACCGACTGTTCACACAAATAATGACAATGGGAGTTATTTGTTACAAAACACGTCCCTCCACTGTGGTTACAAGACAAGGTGTCTGTGATGTACAATGAGTTGAAGGTGTGAACTGTTCTCAAAACAGGAAGACAAGTTGAAACAAAGCTTGTGACACATTTGTGTTTGAATAACTGACCGGTACTGTACAATGGTACCTGTTGAACCAGATTAGAATGACCTGTAAGATAATGTAGTCTAGCTGGCATAGATTCCAGAGTAATCTAGAATTTAGTCTGTTAATATGGGACTCTTTGAAGCCAAAGAGCCTTAAGTAAATGGTAAAATTCTAGATCAATTCCAAAAAAATAAATTTTATCTTTTCATCAAGTTAATGCAATTGGCTACCTTGATGACTTCTAGGCATAGACACAGCTATGGTAGGAAATGGTGTGCCTTTGCTATGATTAACCCAGAACAAACTAGAAGTCATGCCAAATTCAGAATAGATGTCTGATATATTTTTGCCACTGACTTAGAAGTTAAGTTTTAAATAGCAACAAGTTCACCTATTGCACTCCAAAATCAAAATGTACATTTATTTAACAAAACAGCGCAAGACGCAAATACCTATAGATCTCTTAATAACTGAGTAATCTTCAAAAGTGAATAAAAGCACCTTTGTTCACGGGTTAAAAGTTCTTTTTTTATGAACATTACAATATCCACTCCACTGAAGCAGAGATTTTCTAAGCTTTATAGACAGGGTTGTAATCTCATCAAAACTGGCTGGAAAATAGTTTGAGGATCAGATACTGTTAAAATTCTTAAATGTCTTAGTTGCTGTACAGGGACCTGTCCAAACTTGACCTGTTCAATTTCATTGTGTGGACCCATCCAGGCATCTTTAAATGTCCATTTCATTGTCCCTTGCACTGTAAGTGTCGGTGATTTGTTGATATTAACACAGAACATTCCACAACAAAGAGTATTAACATACAAAAGTAAACCCTTGTTCTCAGCGACAGTGTGATCAGAATCGCTTAGATTTATAGAGTGACCACCGACCACACAAAGCAAGCGACAATGAAATTTGATTACAATGGAGATGACCCTGGTACATTTCATAACTTCTACAGACTTCAAAAGTAGTTGTAATCAGAACGTGCATATTTCAGAACAAAATTTGATCTTCTTGTAATTTCACTTAATCGTTTGCGAAGTAAAAGTACTTTTATTTTAGCATAGAAGTTGATATTATCAGTGTTTGTTATCAGAAATAAGGGTAATTTCCAAAATAGGGCCAGGAAAATATGTTGATTGATGATACCTGTAATGTATTGCATAGAGTGACATGACCTCCTTGTGTCGATGGTTTTTGATATACATTTGAAACTGGAACAAAATTGATATTAATCTGTGATAACGAGTTCATGATACTCATTAGCTTTGACCCCAAAATACATTATATGCAAATTCTTAAAAGGACAAAGTCAGCCATTTTTTCATGAATTTTGTTTGATACGAGATACTATTTATATTGTTTGATATGTTGAAAGATAGTGAATGAATGGGTGACCATGCATATATTCGACCCCGGTTTTATACAAGTTAAATGAAACCATCGCTAAAATGAATTAATGGTCATGACCATTAATTCATTTTCGCAATGGTTTCATATGTCGTGTCTAAAACCTAGGTCGAATACACCCATTCATTCAGTATCTTTCAACATATCAAACAATATAAATAGTATCTTGTATCAAACAAAATTCATGAAAAAATGGCCGACTTTGTCCCTTTAAGAATAATTTTAGGTCAATTCCTTTTCATCATCTGATTTTTTGTTTGTGGTGGAAAGAGATGTAAATATTGCAATGCTCAAATTCAGTGAATTGTTCAGAAACAACAAATATTTGGACAGTTCTACCAGAAATAGGTCACACATTCATCCTGCATTTGCTTGAGTTTGCAGTGACTTCATTTTACTGATTTACATTTTGGAAAAGAGAACTGGCATATTTTATGTTCTTTGGAAACACCACAGCTTTTGAAACTACCAATGTATAATGGCTGTGTGGTGAAAAATGACTCCTGTCAAAATATTTATTTAAAAATATCCCCTTCAGGCCATTATATTGAGCCCAGTTTAGTCACTGAGGAATGTGTTTATTTATGGGTCAGGATGTCTTTCTTTGAAGTGAATGTCGTTGTTCTCGTTGTGGGTTATGTTGTAGACATGGTATGAAATATCACCTTGGAGTGGGTATTTTGTGATTGTCATGAAAGCTAGCATTCAGCTGTACTGGTTATAGAAGTTTTGGATTGTTCAGGATTCCTTGTAATGGAGACAAATTGTTTTCCAATAATGGAAGGTAATCACCTACATTCCAAACAACAGAGACATTTCATCTTTACAAAGATTTTATTTCAGGCCACACTGACAACAAAGGATTTCATCGGAGTCTAAAGACAATGCACCAACTTTGAGATTGCTCACAGCATGTTCACATTGCACAGTTTTGTAAAAAAGCACCAGGGATTCTAAATCTCATAAAAACATAAATAAGTACCACAGACAGTATGTCACAATTTGAAGAATATATCTACTTTTAAAGTTCAACTTTAGAATTTTAAAACGGTGGCTGTTACCTTTAGTCAGGGAAAGATTTGGAAAGCCAACATTGTATTGCTGTTTTATTGATTTGTAATATCAAAGTAATTTAGGGAATTTAATTTAAGCTTTCAGAACTAAATCCTGATGAGGTCGATTAAACTTCTTTGCATTGTTATTGATTTGCTATCATTGTAACTTTCAATACATTTACTTTTCTGAACAATGGCAAAGTTTATCATGCGTAGTTAAAGATCAGGTGTTTTTTTCGGCTTAAATTTGGACAGTGAATTCCAAACATTCCGCTGTGCATTGCTTTTAGTTGTGTACCCAAGCAACAGAGATGATTGTCTACTGAACAGTACCAGGGGCTATCACTATCAAACAACAATGGCTTGAATACAATGCCTTTGTTTCCAACATTCTACCACAATCTAGGTTTTAATACTCCCAATTCTAAACTCTTACAACTTTTCTCACAAATATTTAGTTTAATGAAATATCCACATTCAATTGGAAAGCATTAAATCATATTTTGTTTATTTTGAAAACGTTTGTGGCGATTTTCAGTTATTGTTGTCACTGTCAGTATTGACTGTAGAATGTGGTGGGAAAATACCGGTAGCTGTAAGACAGGTCAAAGGTCATAATGTTAAATGTTTTGCTTTATGTGTGGTATTCTGAACAAGCAATGCTTGGCTACCCATGCAGTCATGATCATACAGCTATTTCATATTGGTAGATGTTGGTAGGTGTTAGTAGATGTTGGTAGATGTCGGTAGGTGTTGGTAAGTGTTGGTAGATGTTGGTAGGTGTTGGTAGATGTCGGTAGATTTCGATAGGTGTTGGTAGGTGTTGGTAAAAGTCGATAGATGTCGGTAGGTGTTGGTAAATGTCGGTAGATGTCGGTAGGTGTTGGTAGATATTGGTAGGTGTTGGTTGATGGTGACATCAATGATAATGAATATCTGGAATACCTTTGATATGGATTCACTTCAATGTCAGAATTAAGCAAAATTCATAACACAGAGGCAATCATCATTAGGGAAAAACTGCATTAACTTGCATGGTACCTGAAACCAGGGTCCTTGCCTGACCAACTCGGGTGACAAACAGAAGACTTTTAATCCCCCAAGGTATTAATGTTCCATTGTTACGTTTATCTTATCCAGCTGGTGCCATTGTAGGAAAGGCAGGTCTGTGACATTAATCCTCTGATAACTTAAAGTAGGGAAGTGGGGTATTCCTAAGTTAATGGAGCTTTCCCGTAATGTTTATTATGCCGTAGTATTAGGTTAACATTAAGAAGCCAAAATTGTTTAGCAATATTCAGGATGAAGGTTTGTATTTTCAGAGATTTCTTGTTGTCTATGTTTTCTGCCATCAGTTATATTTTCAAGGATTTCTTGTTGCCTTTAAAAGATGTTTTCTGCCATTAGTTGTATCATCCCCACTCCACTGCAATGATACAATCATCCCCACTCCACTGCAATGATACAATCATCCCCACTCCACTGCAATGATACATTCTCGTCATCAAAAACAAGATCATGAAAGGGAATAGAACATTACACAAGACAAACCGTCCATTCTTGGTACATTGTACATACCATCCATGACACGCTATCTCTTGACTTTCAAATTATGATGACATAAAGAAAATGTTTCTTTTCTCAGAATAAAATGGCAAATCAATTAATTCCTTTTCACGATCAGACAAAATATTTAGATTGATACAGCTGTGATAAATGTGACACAATTCTGTCTTAGCTTTGACATTGAGAAAATTCTGCTGTTACAAAGTTAAATTCAGTGTCATCAATAAATATGCACAGAGTACATTTGTATGTGTTGATTTGTTCCGATTTCTTTCTCAAAATGAGAGTCATGCAACTCTCTGCCATGTTCATGTTTATCATCTATCGTAACAAAATAATATAAATCTGTTGAGGTGTACAAATAACAAATTCTATCTGTAAGTTACATGTCTTGTCAGCTTTTGAATGTTCTGTAATGAGTGAGTTTCAGGCCATGTGAAGGATTTGCAGAGAGTGATTTTCATGACCAGATTCTGGACTTCATTATGAACTCATGGTAGACAGCTGGTAGTGCACTTAAACATGAACTGTTACTTAAGAATTCAATAGCATGTAGAAATACAACACCCAGAGACCCTGAAAATGTCTTGTCATTAGGTAACCAGTCAGACACTTCATTGAAATACTGTCTTGTATATAACGCCCCTTGATGTTTTGTTACCATGGTAATTGGCTTAATTCCATGAGACTAAATTGTCCAACATAGCAACAGAAAGAATTTCTACTTGCAGCACATGGCCATCACAACAAGACTTTCTGTAGCTCTCTAAATCTGAGATCTGAACACACTGCATGTTGTACTAGGATGTGGTGTTACGTCATTTCCATATCTGTTATCTACCATGGTACATGTACGTAATAATAATGATAATAATATTTTATTGCTTGCTTGTAAATATAGGATTTACATCACATTTGTGGCAATAAAAGTGTGATATAAAAATAAGTTCAAATTTTTCTCCAATAAAGATAAAGTAATACAGTATAATAATAGTAGCTAATAATAAATATAACTAGGTATTTCTTTGTTTATATAAAGTAAAAATATAATCTGCAAGTTGTTCATTAAAGGATGAGTCTTGTTTTGTTAGTAGAGAAATAAGCTGATTTTCAGTTGTATCATTTGGGAAATTGATTTTACTGAAAAAGTACATATGTGAGAGATAAAATTTCAATGACACTTGATAAAAGGGCACTAAGATGAGTTTTATTTTTAACAGCACTTGAAAAACTAAGTGTCTCTAAATCTTATAACAGATATTTCAGTCACAGAGTAGCCTACCATAAAATATTCTTCACAAAAAACGAAGGAGACATTGTTTGCAGGAGACAGAGAAATATTCAGTTTCTTGAAGAAATGTTTAGTATACCGGTATGATTGTTCCTTCAGTTCTGTAAAAGCAGTTATCCAGGGTTCAGCAATATGTATGGAAATATATATGGAAAAGGTTATTATTGGAAAGCAAATCCCAAATTAAAGAATGTACGTTGTCAAATGTCTTCCTTCAAAGGAATTTCCAGTCAATGAATGATGTAAGCAAGAGTGTTTACTTTTAGGCAGATATCTATTCTCTGATGAAATATTTGATGCAATTTGACTACAAAACTGTCAAGGTAGCTTCAGCACTACCAGTTTAGCTGCAGCACTACCAGTTTAGCTGCAGCACTGTCACTTTAGCTGCAGCACAGTCAATGTGGCGGCAGCACTGTCACTTCAGCTGCAGCATTGTCACTTTAGCTGCAGCACTGTCACTTTAGCTGCGGCACTGTCACTTTAGCTGCGGCACTGTCACTTCAGCTGCAGCACTGTCACTTTAGCTGCAGCACTGTCACTTTAGCTGCAGCACAGTCAATGTGGCGGCAGCACTGTCACTGTGGAGGCAGCACTGTCAATTTAGCTACATCACTGCCATCCTGAGGAACATTTGTCTGATCAAATATGAAGAGTTTAGATGACTGTATCTTGTTGGTAATAGTGGTTGCATTAAATGTTGATATGTTTGCAGTGTATGTGTTACATAGTCATTTCAAGGCCACAACAATTTTAAATTTCTAGAATTGTTTCAGTATAGTTTTGTATGAATCACAGCTGAGTAATCAACATGAAGACTGTTGAAGTACCTGGAGTATTCAGCTTGTCAACATAATAATTTGTGTGCGATGTGTACATGTACCGCTGGTGTGTTGATATGAGAAGTTACATCTGAACTGTAATTCATTTGTCAATAATAACAATCCACACCACCCATACACAGTGCATCCTTTGTTGATAAACTGAATACTTGCTATTTTGACAGTCTGGAGAAATTAGGACCAAGGAATTTTAAGTCCTGTGCACAGAGCAATACTAGCAAAACTACCGTATTGTTAAAAGTTATAGCCACAGTAAATGTGATGGATTATCAATGTTTTGATGAAGGCCAGCTAAACATCAACTTGTTGCAATTAATTTGAATATTTGATATGAATATTCATTCTATATTCTACATAAATACCGATAATGAATTTTATTGTTAATATGAATATGACAAATAACAAAAAGTACCTAACACAAAAATGCAAACTACCTGATATTTTATACATTTCAACATTTTTTACAAAGATGAAGCGATGATCAATACACAGGACAAAATTAACACGAGTATTATGTTAGATTTATACAGTAACTATCCCTCTGTTGTATGTTTGACAGTGTATTATATGTTTTATCCTTGGGCCATTACAGTTTGAAATGCAATACTTTGATGGCTTCAAGATGTTGTACATTTATTACTACACACAACATGAAATGGGTAGTCAGGAAGTCAATGTATTGTTTAGTTTGGCATTTAAAGTTTAGTTTCAAAATATGATATGTCCCAAGCTGACTGGTGTTCTGAAAGTCCTTTTAACAATTTCATTTCCAGTTTTAATAGAAATGACTTTCAGTTGAGAGTTTGTTACATTGTTTAAACATCAATACATTTTGGAGCTGACATTGATTGAATGCTATAAACACTGATCTTCCAAATCTAAAGTTATAAAAAAAACAACTGGAAGCAATTTAGTTTTAAATCTTGTGAGAATTTTGCAGTTGCATTGCATGACAAATGCCTTAAGAATATTTGTTTCTGCAGGAACTCACACAAGAACACATATATCTTGGCAGACTTAGATCAGTCCATGTGTTCAGTCCTTGACCTGTCGTCTAAAGTGTCTCTATGATTGGTTAGAGGGGCATAATCCTTGACAATATGCCAACATATGGATGTCATGGAGTGAAATTTAATATTTGAGAGATTTTTAATGCCGTATCAAGTGATGAGTTGAGTAGAAATAATAATAGACATGATCAAAGTCAGTTTAATGTCTGCAATGAGATCAGCAATGAAATCACAATGAAATCATACTATCACCAATTTTTTCATGAAATGGAAAATGCAGATTTCAAGATGAATCATCTAGAACTAGAAGTGAATGATTTTACAAACAAACTCTCAGTTGTATGTCTTACAAAACATTTATGTTTATTTGAAATGTTGAACACCAGCAGTAAAAGTTTAAGTATTGGATACAATGATATTGATAAGTCTAGACACAGTTTAATCGATGCCCAGTGAAGGACAATTGTACAAGAAATTTACTTGCAACATGATATTATAAATGCTCCCTCCTCAAGAAAATGCCCACCTCAGAAAAGAAAGTTTTTAAGTTTTGCTCAAAGTTTCCCAAAGGAAACTTTCAACCACTCTCATTGATACTCAAGAGCAAAAAGCAGGGGTCACTTTGCAAAGTTTTAACTTCCAAAAAGAAATGATGTAAACTCTACAATTATTTGAATTTCAAAATGGCTACTATAATTGAGATGATAAAACGGTTGAAACCTCTTTTGTCATTTCAAAACCTAAAAGTGTTTCTGACGATGACATTGGCAATGTACCATAAACATGATTGCAACTAATTTGGGATAATTGGATTTTCATATTTTTCAAATTTCTCAAAAGTGTTAGGTGGCCTACAGCTGAATGTTGCAATATTAGAAATTACTCATAAAAACAAGTGTTTACTGTAAAAAGAAAAGCAGGTGAGATTACATTTGTAGATTAAATCGACATTACTTCACCATCCAATTATCCCAAATTAGTTCCAATCTTGTTCATATACAAACTGCCATGTTACTTTTGTAACTTCATCAAAATATATTTGCAAAATTGGTAGTTGACAGAATACTGGGATACTTTCAAATCTCATCACATTTGTGGCCAGTGTGTTGACACCAGTTACTTGTGTATACCATCCCATGCATAGTGTGTTCTTACAAGGACACACGTCATGATAACACAGGCTGCAATAAATTAAGAGACTGTTAAATACATTGTGTACAGGGAAAAAGGTTAATAATAGCAGTGACAAAGTGACTGGTTTGATGAAATACAATGTCATGACTGGCTGGTCGTTGAACCAAGACTACATGCACTGCCCGTTGTCAGTGTTTGTCATGTATATTAGTGACAGGCAGTTTTTGAAAGCCAGTTCGATGTCAAAATTTATGAAAACTCTATGCAATATATGTATGTGAAAGTTATGTGGCGCAAAGTTCATGTACAAACTCCAACCCAATATGATCTGCCAAACATATAACCACAGATACACACAGGTTTTAAATGTTCAGTATACATTGCTTTTGGTTGAGAGAAAAATTCAACCCCTTTATAATACCATTCAAATTTTCACATTTCATCAAACATAACCCTCTTTCTACCTCACTTTGGTACAGCCCTGTTTTCTCAGATGAATTTCCACCTTTACACAGAATAATGGAGATCAGAAAAGTTGAGCATGACAACAATTTTTCAATGAAACTCAGAAGATTTAGATGTGTTTATCAGGTCATTGTGTAGATAGCCAGAATAGAAAAGACAGTACAAAGTCTACGGCCATTAATCAGATGATGATAAATTTCTGTAGAGCCAAGAAGTACACTTTTATATCCTTGAAATGAATTTGGCTTTGGCTCATTTCTGATACACTCGAGTAATTTATGTCACATTTGAATTATCTGTTCTGTCTCTTAGCTTGGTTGCAAGTATTTTATCAACATCTCTCTCAGCATATTTCAGGGTTCTGACCAAAAATACTGATTTCTTAAATTGTAAATTATTTACAAAAAATGCCTGAAGATTATAATTGAATCATGAATAGTGAGCCAAATTTTATTTTGCAAACCGTCTGTAGATTTTTGTAACAATTTAGATGTTTTGTACATCATCAGCTTGGAATTCTTATTCAACAAATGTTTAATTCACAGAATGTTTTTCAATTTTATTTCAGGTTTCTTGCATTTCCCTGCAATTTATGGCTGGCAACTGTGATTTCAGTGGTGTGATGCAGCGCCCTCTTTACTCATTTGCCAAGCTGATGTTGGGGGCAGTATTCGTACATTCCTGGAAGACAAATTTACATGTAATGCAAGTTTAGGAACTCTTGCCATCATGAACAAGCAACTCTACTCAGTCACTCATGAAGAATCAAAGAAACTTTTTTCGACATGCGGTGTAAATATCATGTGCCTTGAATACAATTCACTCAATGAGAAATGCAGTTGTCAAAAACTTATCAGATCATAAATGCCTTGTCATAAAACTCGTAAAGACTAGATTACTGACAAAAGGTGTCATGTCATCAATGTGAGGAATTATTTACATTTGACAGACATTTTTCCAATTGAAAATTTCCATTTTTTATGTAAAGTACTGTTTCTTTTGCTTTACTTTGGGTATTTGATGATGTGTAGCTAAGCAAGAATAGGTATAAGTTATTTTTTCTTTTGGTGTTCCATGTTTTTGAAATACTTTATGTAAATGTTTGTAACGTAGTTACTTTAATTGGCAATGTTCTTGGCATTCAAATCATCTTCAGTGTCAGCAACACAAATTGCAATGCTGTCAGAATTTGAAGAAAACACTTTTTCCAATTGGAATCGACTGTGACAGGCCCTCCATGCAGGTGTAAATTCAACAAAAGGCCCCTCAGCTTTGATTAGAAGTGTATCTCAATACCTCTTTTGCCCTTTCCTGCCTGTTTAATTTTCATTATCAGGTCAAGTTCATTTTCAAAACTGGTAGAATATGACAAGCCCATATAATCTGTTTTGAAAATTATAAGAGGACTTTGAAGGTAGCAGGTGATTCATATTCATTTTGAATTGCTTCTGGATCACTTCCTCAGGCAAAGCAGATGAATTTATCGCGTTTCAACTTTTTCTTCCAAAATCGTTTTCAATGGTCTTTGCATTTCAATGTAATGTATAGTTTTCTTACAATACCTAGTTGCAGAAATACATCAAAAAATGCATTACATTTCTTTTGTTTTCATGAATAGATCTTTTTGCATTAAGCTTCAACACACATCCAATACAGTTTTAGTTACCATTCAGTTACTATGGTGACCACTTTCACTGCACATTGCAGTACTTTTGTTCAAACAAAGGTTAGACATTAGTTTTGGAGAATCTAACAGGGAAGGAATCCAAAAAAATGAGTAAACCCTTGATACAAACTCAAAACTTTGCCTTTTGACACTGTAAAAACCTGTCTTGAACAAAAATTTCTCATTTTTGACATTATGTTCTCTGTCTTTAGATTTTGAAAGGGCAAAATTCTTGTTTGATTTGCTTAAAATGATAGTAAGAGTTTGTACACTTTGAAGTGCACCTTTGGGGTCAAAGGTCAGGATGGGTTGTGGTTGTTATGGTGTACATAGAAATAAGACAACAACTTGAATTATGAAATGAGATTTGCCACTTTATTATAAATATTGGCTTGATGGGTGGGTATGGTGATCTTAAAATACATGAAGGATTGCGGAATAGGTTTTGTTGCTAAGAAACTATCATGCTCTCTATTTTCAAAGTAAAGATGAAGTGTCCTTTGAGAAGCAAGAACATATTTTTTTCTCTTCAGGTTTGTGATAACCTGTGTGAAACTTGATACAAATATAAAGTTTTATCTGTGAACAGCTTGAAGTCTGATCTCAGAAAGCAATGTTACAAGTGTCTTAATAAGGTTATTAAAAATCTTTTTCATTAACTTGATACTTTCTGTTTGACTTTCTCAGTGTGCAAATGCAAATATTGCATACTGGTATGTTGATAGCCCATTTCATATATATAATATATGTGTGTGTATATATATATATATATATATATATATATATATATATATATATATATATATATATATATATATATATATTGTGTGTGTGTGTGTGTGTGTGTGTATTCAATGCATCTTTGCAGATAAAGGTCTTTTCAGAATTATTATATGCCTCATATATCAAACGTCACACCCTCCAGCGGCATAGTCATCACTTGACTGAAAGTGAACCAGAACTATTTTCAACTTGACAACTTTTGTGATGTAAAAATGCTGAAATTACATGTCTTGTGTAGGAAATACAGTTTTTAGGAAATTTTGCTCAAAAGATATTGATTAACCACATAAAAGTGCTTTAAAATAATGCAACAATCAATGATGAAAATCGTTCCATGTTTGAACGGATTTTAGTCTAAGATGGAAATAAAGCATTTGATTATCATTGGCCAATAAACCTAAATATTTGGAGTGAAAACATCTTAATAGATAAAAGTTCATTCATCTTCTACCATTGATAGTGTCTTTCCTTTGTCACAGTGTTAGTGTTACCATGGTAATCAAATAAACTCTTAGGAAAGCAGAAATGTGACCACAGTTGCTAAAGTGATCACTTTGCAGGTAAATTCAAAATTTCAGTTTCATGGTAAATTCTACTGATACACACCAAACACCAGACATTACTTCTTGGTTGACTTTACCGGAGCTCCATATGCTTTCTTCTACGGATTTGACTTTGTTGTGTGTGTGGGTACAAATTTGTTGTACTATGCTGTTTGTGTTTGTTATATGGAGTTTGTCACTATGGAGCTTATGACTATGATTTAGATTATTGCTTGGCACGATTGTTCTGATTCAAATGTTCATATAATCTCTGTAATACTTAACCAAGCTGTATTTCCATTTCTAAAAGCTGTTTGTAGAACCCATCCACTTTACCAACTGTAAACCTTTATTCAAATCTTCACACAATCTCCCTATTAAATCTTTTCTCAAGGAAGGTTTCAACCATTTTCTTTTGAAGTTGAGCTTAAAAATCTGGCGTCACTGTGCAAGTACTATCAAATTCTAAATGGCCGTCCATCCCCAAGTTTATTTGATGGAGAAAATTATTACAAAGCTGCAAATTCAGTCAAATCATAAAATGGATGTGTATAAAATTGTCAATACGTATGTTGAAATTATCGTACGTACGAACCATGGATAATTAAATCACATGCATGATAATGATATATGAAACTCTTTTTATCAAGGGGAGGCAGTTCACCTTTATTTCCATACTCAGTCTCCTGCATACTGACTGGTACCACAGTGAAGCCAGGGTAAATAAACAAACAAACAAACAAACAAACAAACAAACAAACAAACAAATGAATGAATGTTAGAGAAAATAAATTGAAATTTTGGTAACCCCGAGGGAAAAAAGATCCTTCGGAGTGGACAAAAGTCCCAAAATGGCCGAATTTTCCCATTTTTTCTCTCAAATTTTGAATAAAATTGCTTTGAAGATTTAGCTTATATATTCGAGCATATGATTGATCTTTTCTGGACATACTCTTACCTAGCAGGTTAATTTTTGGATGAAATGCCTCCACGAGTAAGGTAAGCTTTCATCAAGTCAAAAAACTAAGAGTGTTACATTCTTTGTAGAAGAACATGTGGCTATGGAACTATCAATGTTGAGGGCGCCGTTTACAATATCGTGAGTTTGCGATGAGTCATATCTATTGCTACAAAGTTGTAATCAATAGAAAGTGAAGACGGTATGTATGTGAAGTCGAGAAAATGCTTTTAGAAATTGGTCTCCAGCTAAAAATTTGCGTCACATGGAACAAAAATGTACTCCATTCCTAACATATTGATTAACACCTTGAGTAGAGTGACAGAGGGACTGCAAGTCAACAATGTGCATACTTTGTACTCATCGTATTCGTTTTTGGATCAATAGATTACCCTTTCTGTTCAAAATCAAACACCTAACTCGTTTGTTTTCCAGAATAAAGTTTTAGGAAGCTGGCCTTGAACCAGATAGTCATTAAGTCAGTCTGTCAATCTGAATGGAACACGGGGACGGCGTCAATTCGTCTTGTAAGCAACTTATAAGCCTTGTCATCCGGATAGTTTGTAAGATTTAAAAAGAAAGATATTGATGTGACATTTCGTCACTAATTACTTTGTAAGATTACAAAAACGGCATTTGATAAGTGACTTTTTGTCACGTAGAACACAGCACTTGGACAATTCTCTATCATGGACGTACATGATTGTATTTGGCACAATTTCTTCAAAGAACATTTCCTCTTACCTGACACGCTGTGGTCGTGCTATTTACGTTCAAAAAGTCTTTGTAGCAGCAAGTGTTGATGGAACCTATGGAACGTGGACAAAAATCAGTGAAAAATACTTATTCACGAACGTTATTGTCTAAAAAAACCATTATCAGATTGACAAGGGTCAATCTAACATCTTCCTGAAAAATGAAGTTACCATATACGTGGTTTTCAGGTATAGAGTACTTTACTAGCTTACCCTATACCTGCTTTCCAAGTATAAAGCACCGTAGTGTTTAATCAACGGACGTTTCCTATACGTGGTTTTCTCTGGTACAAACATTTGCACGGTGACCCCCAATTTTTATTCTTGATTTTGAAAGAGTTTAGTTGAAATATAGCTTGAGGAAAGCAGAGCAAAAGTTCAAGTCTGTCTCAGAAGCGCATACCACCTTGAAGTTTACCTACCTCTGGAACCGCAGTTTGAATTGAAAACCTCGGTAAATCTTGGGTAATTTGAAAATTTCTCTAGTACAAATATTTGCACTGTTTGAATTACAGGTTGACCTTCAGAGCGGGTTTATTTCTTTGAATTTCAACAGAAAAAGCCGAAACATTCGGCCGATTTTAGCAGCTTTGACCGCTCTGGCGGACCCTTTTTTGGCCGGTTTCCCCTAAAACGCCCCCACACGGCCGAGTACTCGACTCTGTTTCCTTCAGGGGTCAGCATTTCTGAAGTTATCTCCCTAACTACACGTGGTTTGCAGGTATAGCGTGTCGGAGTGTTTAAACAATGGAGGTACCCTATACGTGGCTATCAGGTATACGGTACTGTAGTATTTAAACAATGGAGCTTCCCTACACATGGTTTACTTTAGTATAAACATTTGCACGGTGACCCCCAATTTTTATTCTTGATTTTGACAGAGCATGATAGAAATATTCCTTGAGGAAAGCTTGAGCAAAAGCTTAAGTCTTTAATTGAGGCGCATACTACCTGAAAGTTTACCTGCCTCCGGAGCTGCAGTTTGAATTCAAAATATCGGTAGATCTTGGGCAATTTGTAATTTCTCTAGTTCAAACCTTTGCACAGTTATCCCTGATTTTTAGTTTTGATTTTGACAGAGTATGTTTGAAATATTCCTCATGGGAAGCTTGAGCAAAAGTTTAAGTCTTTCATTGAGGCGCATACTACCAGAAAGTTTACCTGCCTCCGGAGTGAGGCTTTTTCGCCAATAACTGATATGCTAGGCGGCTGTACTTTGAAAAAAAACGGTCAATCACATGCTTGAATTACAGGTTGACCTTCAAAGCAAGTTAATGCTTTTGAATTGCAAATGAAAAAGCGGAAAAATTCGGACGATTTTAGCAGCTTTGACCGCTTCGGCGGACCTTTTTCTGGCAGGTTTCCCCTAAAACGCCATCACACGGCCGAGTACTCGACTCAGCTCCCTTCAGGGTCAGCATTTCTGAAGTTATCTCCTCACCTGAATTTAGACAACCCTAACTACACGTGGTTTGCAGGTATAGCGTGTCGGAGTGTTTAAACAATGGAGGTACCCTATACGTGGTTATCAGGTATACGGTACTGTAGTATTTAAACAATGGAGCTTCCCTACACATGGTTTACTTTAGTATAAACATTTGCACGGTGACCCCCAATTTTTATTCTTGATTTTGATAGAGTATGGTTGAAATATTCTTTGAGGAAAGCTTGAGACAAAGTCTAAGCCCATCATTGAGGCGCATACTACCTTAAAGATTCAGGTAATATCTGCCTCTGGAGCTGCACTTTGAATTCAAAATATTAGTAAATCTTGGGTTATTTGTAATACCTCGAGTACAAACATTTGCACGGCGACCCCAGCTTTTTAGTTTTGATTTTGACAGAGTATGACAGAAATATATCTTTGAGGAAAGCTTGAGCCAAAGTTGAAGTCTTTCATTGAGGCGCATACTACCTTAAAGTTTACCTGCCTCCGGAGTGAGGCTTTTTCGCCAATTATTGAACCTGCTAGGCGGCTGTACTTTGAAAAAAAACGGTCAATCACATGCTTGAATTACAGGTTGACCTTCAAAGCAAGTTAATGCTTTTGAATTTCAAAAGAAAAAAACGAAACATTCGGCCGATTTTAGCAGCTTTGACCGTTCCGGCGGACCTTTTTCTGGCAGGTTTCCCCTAAAACGCCATCACACGGCCGAGTACTCGACTCTGCTCCCTTCAGGGGACAGCATTTTCTGAACCTATCTCCTCACCAAACTAAAAACCTTAGACTAAAAACCTTTACGTGATTTGCAGGTATATCGTGTCAGTGGGTTCAAACAATGGAGGTACCCCAAATTGCGAAAGAAGACTGTTCAAATGAAAGCGACTATTTTAACTGTGTTCTTGATTAAATGCACAGTCCGTGTGTGCGCGCGCTTCTTTTTGCATTTTCCCGCACAAAGGTGTTTAATTATTCGTTTAAACCGCAAGATAGCTACATTTTATTCTGCGCACAGCAAAAAGTAACTCTTGATTCAGTTAACTCAGAGTACAATAAACCATAGCAACAATATAAATAATAGCGAAGAGTTAGTGTAAAAGTACATAGACGCTTGACGTCAGTAAACCATTGATTCAAAGCATGATTGCGGATTCGGCTTTTGAGGTGAGGAGCGTAATATTCGACGAGGAGGGTAAGATCCTGTGGTGCCGGGAATCGCCCCGGAAATATTAGCGATTTTATCAGCATCTCTGTGTATTCGAAAAAATTGCACTTTTCCAAAAATTTCCGGGGGGGGCAGCTGCCCCCACCCCACAGTCTACAGCTATGGGCAGACAGCATGAGTGTAATATGGTTGTGTTCAGAGACAGTTTATGTTCGTTCCATAATGGGTTGTAAGAAGTAACACACGCTATCCTTGTTTCTGGTAGTTTAGTCTTGTAATGTATCCCGACGATTCAGTTGACTAACTTATGTTTCTTTTTTGTATCCTGATTGGATAAGTCTGAGAGCGAACTCTTCCAATCGATTTTCTGCCAATGTGTCTAACGAACATGCGCCGAATGCGTATAGCTCCACTGTATAGCACTGAGCTAAATATGTGTGGTGGATGACAAGAACTGGGGTAAATATCAGAGCCGGAATCTGTTGGTTTGACATACAAGTCGGTTTCCAATCACCCTCTCGAGTGATATTCACATCCGCACCGAGGGATGTTCTGTTTGTCTTGCTGTATTCGACATCAAATTTGATAGTCGGATGGACTGTGTAGTATTTTATGCAATTCTAAATCAGCTTCGCTGATGGTCCACAGATCAAACAGATCGTCAACAAATCTTCTGAGCCAGACGGGTTGGAATTGAATGTCAAGTAGATATTGCCATAGCCGTATCCATAACTTTACGATAGTTTTCATTCATAAACGAGAAACAGTTGTTTGTGAGGATAATTTAAGCGAGCCGTAAAATGTTCAAGATTTGTGTAGTTGTGAATTGTGAAGGGTGCCGAAGAGCAGTTTCCATAGCGACAAGTCTCTCTTGGTGTGTTATGTTTGTATAGATTCGAAGCTGCGTACATCCATGCTATAGTACTACAGACTATATTCATGGTTACAATCAGCAGGTCAGTAGATAGTGAGGTTTGCGTGTTCTTGAATGATCAAGATGGACAAAGAATTCTGTTCTATCTTTCACTAGCTCACCTCTGCAGTATTGTTCTTCTGCAGTTGTTAAGATATGGTCCAATCACAGGGCAGCTGAGAACTATGGCGAAGTCTTGGTCAGGGACATGTTCCAATTTACTACGAATTTTCCAAATAATTTATCTATCTGTCTGTCTGTCTGTCTGTCTGTCTGTCTGTCTGTCTGCCTGCCTGCCTGCCTGCCTATCTATCTATCTATACTCTGCGGTTCGACTGGTCGATCAATGTGCTCAATACAAAAGTAGGGCGGAATTTATAAGGGTTGCTGGAGTAAAGATTCTACAACTTTATCTCTACAACGTTGTAGAGACGAAACTGTTGCATCGTTTTTCTTACAACCCTTGTGTATGTATGTATGTATGTATGTATGTATGTATGTATGTATGTATGTATGTATGTATGTATGTATGTATGTATGTATGTATGATGTATCTATGTATGTATATGTATCATCTGGGTCGTGACTTGTACCACAGGCGACCCAATAAGTTCTGAGTTTTCCACACTGTTTTCTCTATCATTTTCTCTTCTTTCTTCATGCTCTGAATGATCGGAATAAATAAAATAAATGGTTTGTATAACCTAACCTAGCCTCTGTGACTCTTTATTTATTTACACTCCATTACAAGGGCGTATATCTCTCATACACACATGCTGTAATTAATTAGTCAACACAACTAATTATGCTAATCCGTGGACTTATCAGGGATTTTACGGGTTGGTCAACATCGCGAAAGATAGGAATGGTTACTAAATTAACATCACTATCTTTCAGATGTTGACCAACCTCTGATAACAATACAACAATAGTCAATAACAGACAAGAACAAAGCGTTATAAACTAGCAAAAGAACACTCCTTTGAGAATAGGGGCGTAGTCGTCTTATAACACCAATTCTTGCAGACAAATAAAAGTCTTGCACAAATTATCTATGTGGTCATCCCAGCATAAAATGTTGTCTAATTGAACACCAAGTAGTTTGTGAACAGCAACACTGTCAATGAGAGTATCATTGATCTGAATGTGAAATGAAATATCAGAGTCGGCTAAGTGATAAATTTGGGGCGAGACGCAACAATCATATATTTTGTTTTAGTGGTGTTAATTGCCATGCTATTGTTATGAACCCAGTTTGAGATTGGCACGAGATCTCCATTCAGTCTCCCCTCGACTTGTTCAATGTCAATTCCAGAAACACACAAAGTTTGGTCATCGGCAAACATATCTAAGCTTCCCATGTTGAGGCAAAGGGAAGATCATTAATGAAGATCAAAAACAGAAGTGGACCCAAATTGACCCCTGAGGTACACCACACATAATCGACAAAATATCGGAGTGTACACCTAAATAGCTAACAAATTGGCTTCTTCCTGTAAGGTATGATTGAAACCACTTTGGGGACAAATCAGAAAGCCTGTAAACAGAAAGTTTTCTCAGTAAAATGTTATGATCAACAAGATCAAAAGCTTTACATAAATCTAAAAACAATACACCGCTATACAATCCTTGATCCATATTGTGTAAAAGCTGGTCAGTTAACTTGACTAAAGCAGTGTGACAAGAGTGATATTGTCTAAAACCAGATTGCGAGCTGACAAAAAGATCGTTTGAATGCATAAAATTGTACAGACTAATATAACATGTTTTTCTAGTATTTTAGAGAGAACAGGCAGAAGTGAGATAGGCCTATAGTTGTTTACATCACTCTTAGAGCCTCCCTTATGAATCGGAACTACTTTAGCACATTTGAAACAGTCGGGAAAAGTACCACTGGTAATTGACAAATTAAACATTTCTGTAACAGTTTCTGCAATACAAGAAACACCAATTTTCAAGAGTTTGGGAGAGACATTGTCGTAACCAGCTGATTTACATTCACTTAGTATAGAAAGCTGCTCTGTGACAAAATTAACAGAAATCGGAGGAATCTTAAAATTGGCCATGGTAGCACCAATTTTCGAACTAACCCAGTTATCAATAAGACCCATGTCAGGTGAAGCATTGAGACTGGAATGATACTTATTAACAATACCTGTAAAATACGCATTGAAAACCTTAGCAATATTCTTATGATTTGTTTGCTTTTCACCCTTATACAAAATACAAGGACTTTGTGAACGAGAATTATCATGAGAGAGAATATCACTTATACAACGCCAAATTATAGACGGATTTCTTGAATTGTTCCTGAAAATGTCACGATAGTGCTGTCGTTTTGCATAGGAAATAGTGTGTACAACTCTATTTCTTAAGATCTATAAAGTAGCCAATCATTGGGAGACTTGGATCAGGTAGCCTTAACAAGATGATAATCCCGGACATGAATGAGATCAAGAATGTCCGGAGTGAACCATGGCGGCTGTCTGAGTCTTTTCACACGTTTCTCAACAAAAGGAGCATGCGTATCACATACCTGATTGAAACATTGATCCACTTATCAATGAGTTCATTCACATCATGTATCTCAGAGAGATGTGGCCAATGGGAAGCATACAAATCACAAATAAAATCATGTGTGGAAAAATTACCAAACTGTCTGCGTTTTATAGAAATATGAGAACCGGTAGTAATGTCACTGGCATGAAAACGCCTCACAACACACACGGGATAGTGATCGGAAGTACCAACTTTGGGAACGCACACATGAGCAATATTCATTGGACAGGTTACATAGATATGGTCAAGAAGAGTACCGGAGGATGGACGAGTGGAACAGTGATAAGTTGCTCGAAATTCAGAGATTCCATTGCTTTATGAACATTGTGTTTCTTCCCCATGGGAGTGAGAAGATTTATGTTAAAATCCCCTAAGACAATGATTTCTTTGTTTTCAAAATACGCTGATTCTATCACAGATTCAATATCTTTATCAACAGACAGTGTTGAGCTGGGCGGTCGATATACACCGATAACAAGAAGAGGGCGTGCATTTTTCACAGAAATTTCAATAATGATAATTTCAAGAGTACTAAGTTCTAAATCTGTTCTTCGGATACAGGAAATGTCAGAGTTGATATATGCAAGAAGACCCCCGCCCGCTCCAGAAATCCTGTCTTTTCTTTGCAAATTATACCCCGACACAATAAAGTCAAGGTCTTGGTGAGATTCAGAGAGAAACGTTTCACCTAAAATCAAAATGTCAAAAGGCTTGTTCACGTGAGAAAGCAATAACCTGAGTTCGTCGATCTTGTTAGTAATATGCTGAACATTCCAGAAGCCGATGCGTAGACCCTTGACATTGGTTAGTTCTTGGAATGGAAATGTACGAGTACACGTGGGTGAACTGATGTCGGCTGTGTCTTGTCGATCGTTGCAAACGGCACTACCTTCTTGGCCGAGTTCCTAGGCACGAAAACATCGCTTGGATTTATGGCCAGGTTCTCCACAGGTCCAACAGCGAATTTCTTCGCCATGTTTACACACTCTGGCAGTGTGGCCCTGTTCGCCGCAGTTGTGACATCTGATTTGGTTGAACCGATTCTGGACGTTATTCTGTCGGAAAGGACATCTTGATCTCACATGGCCAATTTTCCACACTCGAAACACTGTGGATGTGACTGTCTATATGAACTTTGGCGATTGGTGTATCCATCGGTGACATTGCTGTTCGAGTGATTCCACTGGTTCGTATAATTCACTCGTCGATTTCCAGGTCGAGCCTTCGGGCCTGCTGTGTTGACGTCACGTCGTTGATACTGCGGTGATTGATTAAACCTTGGTTGCTGCTGAAACGATTCGTACGTTTCTCCACCGAATATATCTGGCTCAGATGTGCATTTAGAAGCATTCGGTGCAGACCCTTAACACTCAGATGAATACCGTCATGGTAAAGCGCAGAGGTGTCAATGGTGTTGTCTCGGAATTTAAAGTGTTGTCGTTGTTAACAAAGGTAGCGTTTTCTCCCTGACAAAGCCGTTCAAGAGCAGAGTTGACATCATCAATACATATTTGTAGATTTGGGTTGTCCGTCCGAGGAGGAATGCTCAGTACAGTAACGTGGTCATTCGATTTAGAGTTTGCAAGTTTTATCAAGTTATCATAGCTGGAAACTATATCGCCTGTTGACTAACCGTTGTTGATATCATTTGTTCCGACTTGGAGAATGATTTCTTTGAAGTTGTTGTTATGGTTTGCAAGTTTGGTGTGAATATCACTGACGGTGGCACCGGATATCGATTGAACAGCAGCTCGTTGGTTGGAAGGTGATATTAGTCGCAGTAAAGAATCACCGATGAGTAGAGTGTCTTTTTGGACGGGATACTGGTCTGATTCATTTGCATTACGTTCTTGGTGTACAACATCATCGGTTTGTGTAGATGAGCATGTTGTTGCCGTAGAAACTTCCCGGGTTTGAATAGGTGAAGCATTATCCATATCTTGAAGACGCAGTTTTAGCTCAGCATTCTCTTCGCGAAGTACAGAAAGTTATGTGTGGAC
This sequence comes from Ptychodera flava, assembly GCF_041260155.1. Lineage (NCBI taxonomy): Eukaryota > Metazoa > Hemichordata > Enteropneusta > Ptychoderidae > Ptychodera > Ptychodera flava. The sequence continues at coordinate 43,910,044 of NC_091932.1, read as the reverse complement.
ACTCCGAAGTGTTCTGAAGCGTTTCAGATTTGAGACGGTTTTAGTCGGCCCGACCTGAGCCGTTGTAGGGTTTTAACTCTATCTGCAAATCGCTGTGTGGACGGACCGAGCCGCTTCAGAGGCGTTTTAAACGCCCTCACGCGACAGGTATTTGTAACATAAACAAACAACAGCCAACATACAATATTCGCGTTGGTCATGGCTGCCGAACACAGCTCTACATCTCGTGGAAATAACTGGTCAGACGACGAAATAAGTTTGCTGATCTCAGTCTAGGCAGACGAAAGCATTCAAAGAATGCTAAAGAGAACGTGTCGCGACAGCCTCGTGTACAAAAAAAATTGCAGAAAAGGCTCTACAGAGAGGTTTAAACCGGACAGCAGATCAGTGCCACTGCAAGCTCAAGGCACTGAAGCTAAAATACAAAGAAGTTGTGGACAGCAACAGACCATGAAGGCGCGACTTTGCACAATTTTTAAATATCGGATCGCATTTACAATCTAGTATCGCAGTGTCAGAACCCCATGGACGATACTAGATTCATTCAAATCGCACGTAAATATCCGATATATATATCGGAGATTTCACCATCTTACAGTTCTGGTCAAACCCGACTTCCAAGGACTGACTCTAGCTTCGATACTAGCGATACTAGATTCATTCAAATCACGCGTAAATATCCGATATATATCGGAGATTTCACCACCTTACAGTTCTGGTCAAACCCGACTTCCAAGGACTGACTCTAGCTTCGATACTAGACGATACTAGATTCTATCAAATCGCACATAAATATCCGATATATATAGGAGATTTCACCACCTTACAGTTCTGGTCAAACCGATTTACAAGGACCGACTCCAGCTACGATACTAGACGATACTAGATTCTGTCAAATCGCGTGTAAATATCCGATATAGGCCTATATCAGAGATTTCACCACCTTAAAAGTTCTGGTCAAACCCGACTTCCGAGGACTGACTCTTGCTTTTATACTAGACGATACTAGATTCTGTCAAATCGCGCTAAATATCCGATATTTATCGGAGATTTCAGCCCTTTTAGATCTAGCTAAGCCAATCTAACTTCGATATTGTATAGTCTAGTAGCCGTAAATATCGGATATCATATAAAAGTGCAATGTCACGGTGTCCCCCAACAGACGGAGCGGCAGAGGCAGAATATCGATGCCTTTCTTCGAATAACTGTCTCAGATCCTCGGTAATCGGCCATCTGTCAATCCCAGTAGAAACGCCAACAGAATACCTGTTAGCTATGCTAAACATTATTCTGAAAAACAATACATTCGAATTTAACAACGAATTCTACAAACAAACATGTTGGTGCGCAATGGGATCGCCATCGTCACCCGAGATTGCCAATCGACATCACGTTTCACGAATTAGAACTGGAAATCATATGTGAACACACAACAAAAATATCACTATGGTGTAGATTCAGAGACGATATTTTCCTAATCTTCATTGGAACGGAGCACGGACAGCGGAACAGTAATTAAAAAATGCATCCAACTGTACTTTCAAATTTTCATATGAAAGTTATTCACGCGAAATAACATATCTTGACCTAGTCATTTACAAAGGTCAACGATACAACAACGAAAACATACTAGACACTAGAACGCACACAAAACCAGCAGATACATTCCAGTTCTTACACAGAAAATCATGTCATCCAAAATCAACCTTCAAGGGCCTTATCAAAGGCGAAACATTAAGGTACATGAGGACATGTAACAACGAAGAGGACTTTAACAACAAAGTCAAAACATTTAATGAAAAATTGCTACAACGAGGATATTCACAACAAGAAATATCGAAAGAAGAAAGAAATCCAACATTGGCGACACGCTCATAAATGTACAAGTACATAATCTTACAGAAAAATGAACAAAATGAAACACAATCAACTGACTCGAATATAAATATCCTAGCCTCCTTACTGGACGAACAAAACACTGACAATGATTAAGCCACAAACAGTGAAACAAAAATCCAAGGGGAGAAAATATCAAAAAAGCGACTGAGGAAGAAACCACACTGGTTTCGAAACGTAGCGTCAAAGGATCACACTGTCATTCGACAGCCAGATTACGGCTACGTCTCACCATGGCTTATATCTACACCAATAGCCAATCGCACAAAATAAACATGAACACAGAGAACGAAAAAAATAGTGTAGGTGAAACGTGGAGCCGTTTTCCTTTATTACAGTTCTGAACCTATCAAACGCAAGGCTAAATCGGTTAACGATTGCATTTGGTCTGCATTCAGATCATTAAAGCGACGATGACTCGGTTTGGACCGCATATGCAGCAGGTAAAAAAACAGAAGACAAGCAGTACGACGTCGTTCATTTCAGCCATCGATAGGCTTGTTACAATGCCGTATGCTTGGTCATACATACCTTTTGAACTCGAGAGGGCGCATTAAGACGTCTTAAACACCAAAACAATGGCTTAATTTTGTGAGTATGGACGCAAGCGGACTCAAACTATTAATCCCCTGTGTTTACAAATCACAAATAGTGTTGCAGAGCGTTTCAATTTTTACCTGTCTGAACATAGTCACAGAGGCTAGGTTAGGTTATATAACCATTTATTTTATTTACTCCGATCATTCAGAGCATGAAGAAAGAAGAAGAAAATGATAGAGAAAACAGTGTGAAAAATTCAGTAATACTTCTTGGGTCGCCTGTGATTATACCGATTTCCAGCTATGCTCATGTTGGGGGTCATACACCATTGGATGAATAGTTGGCGAAAGATTACCAAACGCGCTCTTTGTCAACAGAATTGACCAATAATTTATATACTCTCGCCACAATCCAATGCAAATCTAACTCAACAACGCAAAAAACAAGGTTGAAAACCCTATTCATCACAGAAAGTTATTTAACATCCCATAAAGGCATGAAAATTATACTAAGTGCGATGCAGATGTTTAAAAATATCTTTGAGTTTCTTCTTTTAATATTTCAGAACAGTTTGCCTTTCCTTAACAGAAAAAAGGGTAAAAGGGTGTTAAACCACTGGCGACAACGGATTTAATAATACACCGAAATCTCGCACCCCATGAGGGTGTTACCGCCGGCAGGAAGGGGAAAGGCTGCTCCTAGTCCATGCCTAACCCCATATCTCCAGGTCATAGCCTGGTAGCCCAGCACGAGACTGATGATACCGCGACATTGCACTTTTATATGATATCCAATGTGATATCCGATATTTACGGCTACTAGACTACACAATATTGAAGTTAGATTGGCTTAGCTAGATCTATAAAGGGCTGAAATCTCCGATATATATCGGATATTTACTTGCGATTTGATAGAATCTAGTATCGTCTAGTATCGAAGCTAGAGTCAGTCCTTGGAAGTCGGGTTTGACCAGAACTCTGAGGCGATGAAATCGATATATATCGGATATTTACGCGCGATTTGACTGAATCTAGTATCGTCTAGTATCGAAGCTAGAGTCAGTCCTCGGAAGTCGGGTTTGGCCAGAACTGTGAGGTGATGAAATCGATATATATCGGATATTTACGCGCGATTTGACTGAATCTAGCATGCTGTGTGCAGTTTGTAAAGAATCAACACTGGGTGTATCACTTTGTGAAGGTGTCTGTGTGTGTTGCTTCATTTTCATTTCATTCATGAGCATTTCTAATTCTTCGTCTTCATCATATTCGTTTGTATCAGAATTTTCAATTTCTGGACCATGGTACACTTTGAAGAAAGATTTATCTCTAGTTACACTTTTGCCAAGCTTATTTGTAGCTGTCACCGTACTACCTTTGGAACGTGAAACACGAAATATATCTTTCCTGTACCTTTGTGCATATTTTGTACGTTTCGAGTTTCTCACTAACACCTTCTCCCCTTCTGAAAACGATCTGTGCTTCACTCTGCCTTGTTTATCATGATACAGTTTGTTTTTATCCATGCTGCGATTATGTTTGTTTTGGATAATTGCATCATTTTATGTTGTGATTTATCAATAAAAGGTAATTTGCTCTTAATTTTACGACTGGACATTACCTCAGCAGGGTTTCTGCCAGTTGAGGGATGAGGAGTTGAACGGTAATTCAGTAGGAATTTCCGCATTTCAATCTTCCAATTTTTCCGTTCAATTAGAGAACAGCGAATTACCTTGCCCAAATTTTTCATGAAGTTTTCTCCTAAACCATTTGCCCTTGCATATTCAGGGGTAATTTTCTGATGTTTGAAACCAGAATTTCTAGAGTAAGATGCAAATTCATTCGAATTGAAAGGGGGCCACTGTCACTTTTGAGTTTAGAAGGGTATCCGTAAGATGTGAAAATACGGTCAAGTTTTGGTATAACTGACGCGGAACTTGTCGAGTTAGTAACTTCAACTTCAGGAAAACGTGAATACTCAACTATAACTACAACAAGATATTCGCCGTTGGGTAAAGGACCATCAGGCATATCGACTACGGGATTGATAGATCGATCCAAAAATCGATCTACTTAGCAGACTACCCAGCAAACGAGCGCCTTTGCCAGCTTCCCTCTGATGAAAGCAGTTCACGTACGTACACGACGTCAAACCCTGCAGCATCACGCAGGTATAGATTTTCTGTAATGTGTAAAAATGTTGGACAAAAATTGGCAATTTTTACCATGATAACAGCCTATTGTGTCAAACAAGGGACGTATTATATGCCATCATTATAATAGCAATGGTAGCGGCACTGCCCACCTTCCACTTGCAAGCTGAAAACTATAGCGTTCTGTCTAAAAACTGGCAATTTTGGAATATAGTTATTGACACAGGGGGCGCTTTTCTAAAATTAAATCCCAGCATTCTTTGTGTATGCCCCGTTCATATGCACAAGTTTTCTCCCTTTTTCTACTTTTTATGCGTGATATTAACGATATTTTGCATCAGAGACAAGGTGGATAATAATACTTACTGGCTAATAAGAGAGATATATTTTATAAATGGCATGTTATAAGATAATAATTTGCACGTGTCGTATTGTTATGGAAATCCGGTCACGACATGCGACCTGCGACTTCAAAACTGCGACCTGAGTCCTGCGAGTTTGAAACATGCGATCTGCGACTTCGGCATTTAGACCTATAGGTGTAACCTGCGACTTCACAACAGCGACCTGCGTCCTGCGTGTTTGTCCTGCGTTGTGTCTGACGTTGTCGGCTGGATGGAGTGTGGGCAGTTTTGTTCATAGTGTCCGGCAATTGCAAATGTTCTATACCATGTGCTTCCCGTTCAGAGATTTCCAATGACCTTGCCAGTGATACGATTTGGTCGAGAGTCATGTCTTGTTGTAGAGCTTTTCTGTAAACCTTCTTGTTTCTTCCCCCTTGGATAATTTGGTGCTTTATTTCAGCATCCGTCATAGCTTGGTTAGTGAAACCACAATTAACAGCCAGTTTCTTCAGATGAGTCACAAATTGGTCAATGGTTTCAGTGTCATGTTGTACAGTGCGTCGAAATTGAAAAATTTCGTATTCAGTATTCTTTTCAGGTAGAAAGTAGTCATCCAGAGCCTTCACTATCTTTTTATAGTTATCATCATATTGGGCATCAGTAGGCATTACAAGGGTTTCAGAAATATCGAATAAATCTTCACCACCTCTGTCTAGAAGTAATGCTTTCTTTTGGTCAGGGTCCGTAATCTTCCATGCAGTGCAGCTGTTTTCAAAACGGGCCAACCAACGCTTCCATCTTGGTGCTAATGTAGCAGAGTCAGTGTGGATATCAAACGGAGACATTTGTGAAAAAAGAAAAACCAGCCTCACCTGCCATTTTGAACTAACGAGAGCGTCTACTTGATAAACTCAGATGCCGCCAACTGGTAAATTTCATGAATTTCGCAAAATCATCACAAAACATGTTTTGAAGGCTGATATACCGATTTTTCTTATTTTTGACCTTGACCTAAAATTCGGAGGTATCTATGATCTGCCCGCTCCCCGCTCCTCACAACAATTCAAGCTCCCCGCTGCCCTCTCCCCACTACTGAAATTCCCCATTGCCAACTAGATGCAGTAGATGCCCACTAGGTAACCCAGATCTACACAAAACCGTGCGAGCAGTTAGCAGTATACCTTGGAACATTGCTCCCCTTTAAGTTAGGCGCTTCATTTCTCCTCAAGTTCTATCGACCACGCCGCTTTCCCCTCCCTCTACGTATTTTCCGGTGCCCACTGTCAAAATTTTTTCCCCGCCCGCTGAAAGTAACGAAATTTCTTCCCGCCCACAGTAAATATCGATATTTTCTCCTCGCCCGCTGATTAGTTTTGAAATTTGCCCGCCTGCTGGAAAACTTCGCACGAACACCTTTTTGCACGAACAGCTTAGTTGGCGGCGGCACCTGTAAACTGGAGGGTTGGAGTCTTGCTATGACACGGCAAAATCCTCGTCGCCAATATAATGTTCAGAATGGCCAAGTGGAAAGGCATACACCCATACAAACAGTAACGGGAGCTAACACTAGGATGACTAAGCACTGACTGCTCGATTTATTTATTTTCTCTATTAAATACACAAATTGCAGATGCAGGTGCAAAATACACAGGTACAGTGCCATTACTAGATGCAACAAATTAACACATGCATAGAATGTACAGGTCACTACAATGGTCTAACTTTCTTATCCAGCGTTCTGCATCATCTGCATAATATTCATAAATTTAGCCGTGACCTTTACGGGCCGCATACTGTCACCTGTTCAAATTTTGCCACAGCTACCATGGAAAGAGAAAATCTAACCAATCACGGATTTTAAGCGAGTGGCCGCGTTTTAAAAACAGCGCCCTCACATGGGCATTTGAATACCACGCCCCTTTTACCATATATAGGCATATTTAGATTATAGGCTACTGTATCCCTTTAACACCTAATTGATTAACACCTCGAAAAGGGACTGCGGGTCAACACTGTGTAAACTGTGCACTGATCATATTCGTTATTGGAACCGTGCTTTTGCGTGTCAAACATGTCATCAAATGAAACTACTTGTTACAAACAAGATCGCTTCCGCAGTCACCTCTTCTTTGCATTAAGTTTTGATTTATTTTCCGTAATTTTATTTCGTAAAATATTCTCTTTGGTTCAAATCAAACAATTACGCTTATGTTGAAAAATATTGCTCGTCAGTACAAGAGTTAGTGTCTCGACAACATGATTGCATAAGCAATGTATTCTGCCTGCGATATTAAAGTAGCTGGTTCATGTCGAAGGCGGATTATTGTTCTGGGCTCTAAAAGCACGTTAAGATACATAGATAGATGTCCGCTTGACATGTCCATGTGTAGACTGCGTTGTTACTTTTGACAAGTGAATTCTGACGTATCAACAATGCATGTTATAAAGGCTGTCTTGACAAGTTAAATAGTAAACGTTTCAACCTGCTTTGAAAGTAGAAGAATATGCCGTAGTTGACTGAGAGAGAGAGAGAGAGAGAGAGAGAGAGAGAGAGAGAGAGAGAGAGAGAGAGAGAGAGAGAGAGAGAGAGAGAGAGAGAGAGAGAGAGAGAGAGAGAGAGAGAGAGAGAGAGAGAGAGAGAGATATTTACAGATGTCCTTGTGGGAAATAACAGTGATCGATGATAAAAGCAGAGCGTAAATAATAACATAAATTACTTTACTTCAGGTAAAATGCAATAATGTTTAATACATCTCGCAATCTTTAGGCTAAATTTTCGATAAGTCTTCTGTCTCCGGATCTCATTTCCATGGTTTGGGTGTACCATTATACTATAGGCATCGGTGGTGTTTAAATCCAATGAATAATTGAAACCAACACAGAGTTTTTGTTTGATGGGAAATATTTATCAGCATTAAGTATAACTTTTCTGATAGACAAAGATTACATATGTTGTTTGTGTCAGAGTAACTCAATAGTCTGGCAGTAACTGACTTGACATATCAAATCCCTAATCTTTGACCATCTTTGATAGTTCAGTGCTGTTCTCATACTTGTTGTCACGGAACAAATTGCACCATATACCTCTTTTTAAGGGTCTATGTGATTAGAGAAGCGTGTCTTGAAGGTTTTATCAGTGAGGCCACAGTCCCTCCATCAGAGAGGGACTGTGGTGATGTAAACCTTTCTTTATTGACTACTGTTCACTGTCATAGTATGAGGGCTTTTGAAAGGACAATTTGCAATGACGTCGAGGGACCTCTGATGGGAAAATTTCAAAGCCGTCTTTAAAATGCCGAAGTTGAGTATGGATGAGTCACAGTACACAGCAAACAGGTGACCAATGCAATGAGGCATATACACAGACAAACTCACTCTCACAAAAAGGATAATTTGCGCCGTCAATAAGCTTATACAGTACAACAAAACGACACCAGAAATCATTTCGCAAATGTTGATATTTATTAAAGCGCCGAAGCCTTGTTTTCGTTTAAATCTATGCAATAATCGCACACAGTTAAGTTTTTTGTTGATAGGAATATGAAAGAAGCGTCGATATTTTGAAAGCTAGCAACTAGTTCAAATTATTTGGAACGAGCTTACACATTATTTAAATGAGGCTGGTTGCAGTAAACTGTCCATACCCGGCTTGCGTTTACATCGGTTGGACGATCAAGAGATGTGTATATTAAGTCAGTAGGGTTATCACTGGAAGTGGGTACAAATGTGCCAGAATGTATGAATGTGATGATTGAAAAAAAAAACAACAAATAAATTTGAAAGTTATGACAGAGACTGGCTTGCAGGGAAGTGGTAATATGTATCAAAGTTTGCACAGCGCTCATCCCATTCTCTTTTCTACATACGGGTGTTGGTCTGTGGTGTCGGATAAGTATTTGAATATTAATCCGAATCTTAAGGCCGTCGGACGTTTATCAGTCTTGGCATTACCAACGAGCAATTCAGTAATAATGTTTAGCAAAATCTTTCTTCCATACGCATCTACTCAACAAACGGAACTGCAACGATTCATTACGGAAGTTCATGTCGGAATAATACTAGTTCGTTACGGATAACAAGATATATAAAACGATAGATTCAAATGCTAAGCCAAAAGTTTGCATTGTACGCATTTTAATTTTAAATATTGAACGAACATGGAAAGACTTACCATTATTAAAACACTATAACTCATAAAATATTACATAACATCCTTAAACATGTCTAAAATTGGCAAGGTTTGGACGAACATGCATAAGACACCTGATTAAAACATTTCTTGAAAATGACTTCAAAGGATATTGAAGCACCAATACGCAGTGATAAAAGTTTTATAAACACCTCTTGCAAAATAAATTAAAAGGCCCCAAACAGTAAATATTAAACATCAGCTACTAGTTAAATGTCGCAGCGGACTGTGGTACTTCAAATGACAAACATAAAACTCTTTAAAACATACATTTATTAATTATCTACAAGAATATACGTGAACATAAAAATCCAACACGTGGTAACCATGGTAAGAGTGGATACGAAGTTTAGACAATTACGAGGCACACTGTTTTCGTATCTTTCTACACACAACGCATTTTCATAATTGTTTTGTGTCCACTGTGTCAAACACACCATGCGGTGTCCACTGTGCTAAACTTTGGATGCCATGCATTCAGATACGCGCTAAGTCGCACGCCAACATTGACATCCGGGGTATTTTGATACTGACATGCGCTGATCAATACCATTTTGCGAGAACAACTTGACATAATTGCCAGAAATTTTGCCAGCATTTAGTACTACTTTTCTGAGCAATACTGACTCACAAAGTGCTGGTCACTACATGATCGTTGTAGTTTTACAGAATTTTCCTCTTGATTTATGCACAGCTCTCTCAGTCATTGATTTCAATGTTCTCTATCTAATGCCACTGTACACGGTTCAGGCAGCCACGCAATATTGCATCGTCTTTTTACATGCTTCTTTGGCGCCAATGGTGCAAATTACAGTGCATATACAATATTACATATCTTCTTACAATATCTACAAATTACCGTATTTTTTATGTGACAATCTACCCTGGTTGTCTACGATCTTTCTATAACCTTAGAACCAAACTTTTGACGATTTACTATCGCACTTTAGTTCAGGTATGTAGCAAATCTGAAGAATCTTGTGTTCATTTTGATTTTGGAAGTCCGATATATTTTCTTATCGTCACGCATCCATGATTGGTCAATGCTTTCGGTGCAGTTTTCACCATCGACCACTCATCTTTGATTGGATCGTACGAGTCCATGTTGTTGGTTACCATAGTGAGAGCATCGTCATCATCGTCATCCTTTCCGATGACCCATCGTCCTCCAGTGACGTAGATCTTGCGATTCAGGACCGTCCCGGAGTACAGATCACGACCGTGCATCTCAGCGTGTTCCTCCGCCGTGCCAGAGTGTACCTCATCGGTTTCAGGTTTGTATACTTGCACTGCATACTTGCTCTTCCCTCCAACGATGTAAACCTGACCGCGGATTGTGCCAGCGATTTGTACCGGTCCGGCGATGTTAACAGTGTCCATGACACTCCAAGTTTTATTGCTGATATCGTAAAATTGCACGATACAGTCATCGCCACCATCCTTCGCTGCGATGACGTACATTTTCCATCCGCATGACGTCACCGCTGGTTCTAGGACTCCGTGGTGCATGTCTTGGATATGTTGCCAGGTGTTTGATTTTCTGTCGAACTTCTCAACTTTCTTCAGCGAGGCTGCGTTTTCGTTCACGTGCTTCCTGCCACCGATGGCGTAGATCCTGTGGTTTACTACTCCCAGAGAATGCATGTACCTCGCAGTTTTCATGTCACACGCCTTCGACCACAGATTGTGCAGAGAATCGTACCTCCACGTTTCGCCGCTAACGTAGCTGCTCACTCTCCCGCCAACGATGTAGATATCGTTGTTTAGCACCGTGACTTTATAGTCTATGGTCTCGTTCTCCATTGGCGCCAATGTATGCCATTGTTGATCCACTGCGTTGTAATACTGCACATCTCGGATCCACTCTTCGTTCTTGTTCTTTCCGCCGACCATGGCCATGACTTCGCCGAAAGCGAATCGTGGCCTGGGTCTTGGATCACGGTGGAACTTTCCTTTCTTGATCAACATGTGAACGATCGTCGCATCTGTGACTAGCTTCTTGCTTTGTTCCGATTCCTGGATGAGAGGTTCCGCAGCAGGAATTTCTTCCAGGAATTTAGGATCTATATATGACATGCGGACGGCTCGCAGGATATCAGGAAGATATTCTTTTCGAATTTCAACATCGTGCTTCACCCACTGCATCACTGCACTGTACACATCCTCTTCTTCCCTGACGTTGAGGGCGTCCTCGCTCAGTAAAGCTGTCAACTGGTCGGAGGACATTTCAAGGAATTCTTGCTGCTTGCGTACTTCCTTGAAATGCATCACAGCAATTTTAGTGGCAGCTCTCTCTAACAGTTCAACAAAATGTCTGCGCGCCAGAGCCTGTATGCCAAGACAGTTTACAGATGTCAGTCGCCGCTTTAGAAAGTCTGTGCATTTATCCAGAGCTGCGTCGTGTTTCAGAAGGCTTGCCAAAGACAGTATTTCTTTAGCATTGTCAATATTGATTTCAAGATTCGAAGTGTACGTGAACTCAACCAAGCGTTTCATGATGGCTGCTGAAGCATTTCTGATGGCTATCTTGTGATGCTCGCCCTCAAGCTGCGTGAGCAAATCCTTGAAGTAATCACCTGTTGTTGCCATGACAACGCGATGGCAGGGAAATTCTTCTTCCTCCGCCTTGAAGGTGACATCTGTAAATATTTCCTCTCGGCGCATGTCGTTCAGTCCGAGCAAAGTTTCGATTGCGTGGTATGGCTGATAGAGGACGCTCTTGACATTCTCCTCGGCTGAGTTTCCGTTGCCATTCACGTCCATGTTCTCTAAGTTTCTAGCAAATTCTTGACAAGCTTGTTCTGCAGCGCTGAGTTGCAAGGTCTGGGCCCCTTTTATCATTGCATCAACATTTTCGCGAGTTACTGTCAGCTTTGCTGTGTATATATATTCAATAAGTAAGCGCAAAATGCCCGGTTCAATATAGTCCAGATATAGGCGGTTATCATCCAAGTCCTCAATCGCAAAAATTGACAGAATATACGGGCTACTGGCGGCAAGAACGACTCTGTGACCAGGGATTTCTACATCTCCTGCACAAAGCAGAACATCCGTGAATTTATTCTGCTTCCTGCATTCGTTTAGGTCGAACAAGAGTTTCGCCGCATAGCTCGGGTCCACTCGCTGCTCCTCGGCATCATCCGAAATTGACCGAAGACTGATGGCTGAGTAGACGCTCAGAAATGACGACCGAAGGCTGTTAAGAGAAGATCTCAGTGAATGTAAACTATATGTACTCGCTTTACTGTGACTCAAGCTGCACGGAGAATCGCTTAGGGCCGGGATGCTCTGACTTTTCTCCAGGGATATGTCGTTCAAAGAGGCTGTTGAGTCGAGTATTTCATGGTGCACGTTGTGATTCGAGAGCTGCGAAATTCGACTATCCCGGTCGGCCACTTTTCCATTTTGCGCCAAATTGGCCATGAGGATACTGGTACGACATCCTGCTTCACTGCTAGGTGTGATTGACGGGTAGATAAAGTTCCCTGGTTCCACATCTTTATTTTTCTTCTTTTGACAACTCTGACAACAACCCATGTCGCCAGTTTTAATCTTCTACGTCAGCATAGGATCTGAAAGAAGAGAAAAGAAAGAGAAAAACATCAGAATTTGACATAAACCATCTTCATTTGGTATATTTTATCTTTAAATTTGTTTACATTTATTGTTCTCAATTTACATACCAATATATCACACATATAAATTTTCATCACAGTGAGTGACACATGAGAAAAGTCGAGGGTTTTAAGTTCTAGTTTCCTTTATTCATAGACTCTAAAAATATAAACAGGTTCACAGCACATTTCCATGGGATAGCATCTTGCTAAGCAAAGACCGTCTTTCCTGAACAACAGTTTAACTTTTGTTGGAATGCGCTCTAACTATGATACAACCGTTACGACTATCGGGGATACTACAGCATTTGGACGACCGTCGATGGGGAAAAACGATTTAAAAAGCCTACTTATTTTTTTCAAAAAATGAATAAAACCTAAAATACCTCCTTGCATTGTTGTTGAGAAAGCTGAGATATTTTAACCTAGACGCAGAGTCATGTAATTTCGCAAACGCAGGATAAGAGCCGGAAGTAGGAGATCAGTGTCAGCTCTATGATGAGGGCGCTCGCCCGGATCTTCAATATTCATACAACTTGCAAAACGAACTCATGCTGATGCTGCAATACACGGTTACAAAGGAATATTTTTTCATCGAAATTGGCCGATAAATTCTCAAAGATATGCCACATGTCTAACATAGGAAAGTTTTTGGGTCATATCATTTTCTCTTTCAAGACAAAATGATCTTCACGTGAGAAATACAGGACGTCAAAAATGTGATGCCCGGGGCACTTGGCAATTTGTAACAGGAGAAGATTCAAATCACTGCTGTTATTACCAACACAGGGGGAGTATTATCACTAATACGATATTTGTAACGATATTTTTGAGATAGGTTTGACCTCATTCTGACAATGGCGTACTTATTCATTTGACAGCATATATCTGAAAATATAGTGCGGCAGTATATCTACCTAAAGTTCACTGACCCCGTCAAAGTTTGGAAAAGCATTTTCATCAACACTGTTAGACGATGACAAGAATACTCTTGAGTGTTAAAGTTTTTAATGAGTAACGTTCTCAGAGCACCGCTTATTAGTGCTTGAAACGGTTTTTGGAACTTTCATAGACCTTAAACAACTTTTCATAGAAAATTATGGGTCGAGTATATACATTTTTCTACTCAATTCACGTTTATCTTGGCAGTGCAATCGCGAGTAAGGCAATTTTAGAAGCAAGAACTACAATACACCATTTGTGTCGCTCTCATCAATGCAAGCATTTGTGCAGAAAACGCTTGAAATTGCCACATAGAATTCTGACTCAGTTTACAAGGAAATCGATGTTCAAATTCAAACAAATGCAACGTATGACGCTAAGTTTATGTCAGTGTTCACAAAAGAAGGAACTCGCAAGCAAAGTGATCGATGTTATTAACACAGAGCAGAGCAGAGGAAATGTTTGACGCGGGATTGTTTTCAAATCTAAGCGTAGGAAGAAATTCTGAGTGACCACCTGACTTGCTATATCAATGCCCTTGATCCGCATTGCGTTAAACCAGGTAATATATAATACGGATTACACAATGTATATTTCTCGTGTGTTGTTGTAAGATATTCGAGTTAAAACCACATACTTGCTGCGTGTTAAAAAATCAAAGTTCACATGATTAGTTTAAATGAATTGATAGTTAATTACTGTTCAATTATCAGTTTGATTTCTGCGATGTTGTACAAGTGATGGTATTACCCTTCTCTTCAATAATTCGTGTCATCAATCCAGCCATAATGACCTACAAAGTTTGACCCACACATTATATGCCATTATAAGCGGAGAAGAAATAGCTTTCCATGAAAAATGTACACCCGCAAAAACAATATCATAGTGTAATTATTAAATGTAATTTCATTATGCCAGAAAATATGACCTTTTGATCAAAATCACCCATGTTTTTTCGTGCTGCTTCACAAAACGCAAAAGCAACGTGTAAATCAAAATGCACTTGCAACAAATAAAGCAGAATATGGTTTTGTCACAGTAAGTTAGGCAGAATGCACCATGTTCATTTGTCCATAGACACGAGCTCTCTCCGGGGTCTATGGTTTGCCGAAAAGCGCCTGCAAGGGCGAATCAATGATTTAACTTTCGCTATTTTGGACGACATATCAGGTACGGGTTGTACCGCCTGATGAAATACGTGCCAACCTGAATAAATTCAGATATGACCTCTTGGTATGTGTCCGTTCAATGTTTTACAGAGTTAATTACATTTGAATGAAGTGTTTGATGAAAGAGAGACTACGGCCTAAGATTAAAGATTTGAACATCGTAGCCAAGCAGTCGAGACGCGTTGCAGAGCCACTCACATTTTATCCATGCGAATTCATTAAGCACTTCATGTCACGAACGTGATTGCTGCTTCACACAGAATAATCGCAGTCTGTTTGTAGTTCCAATCATTCAGATTCAAATGATAAACTAAATCAGAATTTCTTATTGTTCTGCTTCAGAACACGGGTATAAAACCTTCACCTCCATTGCAATCAAGGCACTTTTATATTGTCACGAGGATGTTAACGGTACAGTAGCCGTATTTTTTTTCCATTTTCGGTAATTCAACTGCAAGTTCCCGTTCCACTCCCTACAGCATGTTAGAACAACAATTATTTAAAGGTATACTGTCACATGTTCCAATTTTGTCACAGTTACCATGGAAAGAGAAAATCTAACCAATCACAGATTTTAAGCGGGTGGCCGCTTTTTAAAAACAGCGCCCTCACATGGGCATTTTGAATACCAAGGAACCATATATGGGCATATTTAGATTACAGGTGACTGTATACCTTTTACTTGTCAACTTAGTGTCTGAACGTGTAAAATGTGTCCTGTTATTGTTTACTTTTGAATTCTAGTCCGCGCTAATTTAGTAAACAACAATAACAATGCAGTCTACCCATGTGGAACAACTGAATACTGCGTACCTCAAGATTAGAGCAAGATATCTGTAATTGCAGTGAAAACAAGAACAGCTACTGTCCTGCTAATAATCGGACTGTCACATTTGCGTTTCGCATTGCAACAAGTGACTATTGCGCTCTGCAGACGATTGACCACAGCAGTGGACGAGAAATGTCATTTCGTTTGTACCTCCATGAATCACGGTTACTCTAGATTAGAGTAATGAATGGTTCAGTCAAGAAATACAACGATTGGAAATAAATGACGCCGCCTCCTGCAACATTGACCTGGGAAAACGTTGACCTTCCCGCCATGCAAGAACACACAATCGCCAACGAGTCCCTTGTCAGTTGGTGAAACACGTTACATATCCTGATTACAGCCCCTCCGCTGTCCTGATTGATCTCCTCGAAGCGAAGGTGTCTCATACCTGTAAGTGTTAGCAACGCATGCGCAAACATCCAGCACTAACCAACTGTACTTACCGCATGAGATACAAAAGCTGGACAGCATGAAGATGATGGTAGGTGAACAATAAAGTCCAATCTAAAGAATGAAGATTCGACCGACTCATGCATTCTATGCCTCATATTGGCAACTTTTTTCCAATGCGGAGAAAGCAATGAGTAAGGTAATAGTGGTCAACCCCACTCTTTATATTTACAACTTTAGAGTCTATCACTATCATCAAAATCTATGCCATGCAATCAAGGACGACTTCAGCGTGCTGCCTAATTTATGTGACCCGGATGAATAACAGCAGAGTGACGGTGATACCGTGAGAATTGTGACCCGTATGAATAACAGCAGAGTGACGGTGATACCGTGAGAATTGTGACCCGGATGAATAACAGCAGAGTGACGGTGATACCGTGAGAATTGTGACCCGTATGAATAACAGCAGAGTGACGGTGATACCGTGAGAATTGTGACCCGGATGAATGACAGTGGAGTGACGGTGGTAGCGGGAGAACGCGTGATAAGAGATCATGATACTGATAATGATTTGCATAACTCGCACGTCCAAGCTTACGTAGCTTCCATGGTAACGACCAATAACAAGTGCCGAAAATCATTGTGGTCAGGAAAATTCACCAGGAACGTTTGATAATGCGATGGTTTTCAATCGGGCTCGAACAAAATCATTTAGATCAATTCTTTGGCGAACGACGCTGAAGTTAAAAATATACCAGAAACAGATGTTTGCGTGCGCTCAGCTCAGTCAGAGCTACACTGGAATGCATGTTGAGCATTTGTGAGAAAGAACACTTAAATTCCGGCTTGGTCTTAAATTTCAAAATCCCTCCAGTCATAATATCTCTAAGTTGCATTAAAATTAAGTGCGACGACAAACAAAGCACGTTTGCTCGGGGTAGCCTAAATCAATGTATCATCGATGCTGACCATTACTAGGTATTGCCAGAGAGAAATAGTCCACAGCAAAGCGACGCTGCATATATGTCGAGATGCATTCCTGTGATAGATATGAAATTGGCGTCTCAAATTTTGTACCAAGCGCCATACTATTCAGAGTTTTTATTTCACGAGTAGAAGACCTTTACCCTGTACAAACTCTAAACCACTCTCACTCTCCCATTTCAATGTTCAACTTTTACATAAACGTACAAGACAGGTTTAGCCGTAGACAGCTGGGGGTCTTCCCTCATCTACTGTCTATGGTTTAACTTCATACTCCATTACGTGTTCATTATTTCTGTACGCATTACTTTTAGAGACAACGATATTTACTGTTATGTTACAACATACCTGGTGATCGTCCGGTACTAAACGCCAAACACTGACTCATCAAAGCATATAAACCAGTTGTACGGATACTTGGAAGATGCTACCTGCAGTATAGAGTTTTGTCTGATGGCAAATATCTGCTTTGTTCAGGAAGGCAAATGCGACGGTTGGAGGGTGATTGCGAGGTGCCTGCATAGCGATCTAGCTCTAAGCGATGAATGACCGTTTGAGCAACGGGCGCTAACCCTAGTAGGCCTAATGGTGTGCGTGAATCGTCTTGATATGGACTGACATCAACAGCTGTACCCATGACACATTGATTAAAACTCTGGTATCGTTTCGTCTTACGTTTGATTGGAAGGTCTCCTGTAGGTCTAGGCTTGGATCAGTCGCCTGTCTTCATTTATCGGACCACTGAGAAGAATTAAATTCATGAATGGGAAACCTAACTGAAATAGACGTTTAATCCACCAGCCGTATGGCCTGAGAACAGCGCCCTCTTCCAGCAACATTTTAAAGGGTCCATAACCTGGTACTTTCTAGTTGACATTGTTTTGTGTTTTCTCATAAATTGACTTTCACAATAAAATTCGTCTTCACATACACTATTATGCGTCACCTGTATACTACTGCTCGGAAGAAATATAAAGAAATACGTTGCGAGCGATTCACCTGGTCCTTGTCGCCAATCCAGCAATTGCTGACGACAGACAGGGTTGTTTTCAATGCCGACATGGCTTTTGAGGCGCCACAGTGACCACTCCGATTCAATACCTGGGATAATTTTAGTAAAGACAGCCACAAATGCACGTGGTTTTTTCAGGCGATCTGTGCAACACGGAAACTAGAGTTTTCTTACAATTCACGCCTGACGGAACGGTGGACCAGTATCAGCTGTCATGGTATTTCTACTTCCAATACTTGGGTAGAACCCACAGTGGGACTTATTTTCAAACGAGCAAGTTCAGCAAAAATGCCTAAAAACTTAGTCTTTAAAAGGCTTTTCAGTTGAAAGTATATATATAGTATATATAGTATATATATTCAGTTGACTTGAGTTGAAGAAGATACATAAACACACATCACCAAGGTGTACCATGTTTACTAATGAATACCGTTGTCAAGAGGCAAGAATTTCAGCTATCATTGATGTCATCCCAGGTATTTTGCGAATGAGCAGACGACAGCGGTCATAAGCTTTGTTACGTCATTGCAACGAAATAGGTGACGGTTTCACCTACAATCAAGTGTCGTATACTGTTTGCTATGTAAACAGTTTACCTCCATAGTTGGTTGTTCTATTTATCAAAATATTCTGATCACCAACAGTATAGACACTACAGCCGTTATATTCTCCAACGAATTTTAATAATATTTGAAAATTCTTTAAAATTTTGCTGCGACATTGTGAGGAAGGTTGATCACACGTACAACTCAATAGGTAGATACTTTCCCGCCAAAATGTAAACAGTGTCATATTTGTGAATGAATTGTAGGAAGCGTGATGTATAAGAAAGCTCAAGAGTTCTGAATTTTCATCGCGACTGTACACACGAGAAAGGATCTAAGGGTCGACTCTTTCATGAGAATAGAAAGTGTCACTAGTAACAAGAATTTCCAATTTACAGCCGTCTCATAGCAACCTCATTTGACAACCGTGGAATTGGGATTCTGAAGCAGCTACTAACAAGTCAGACGAGTCAAAGTAAGAATGAATAGCGAATCGGCTCCAGCAGCAGCTGAATATTGGCTGATAATTATTCATACTGTAAATTGAGTAATTTCCTGGATAAAGCCATTTGCTTCTGATGATACTCAAGTCAGTGACACAACCCTTTATTTCAGAGTCGATCATGAACTTTTTAAAGGATTCTGGTACAGCCAGCTTTTATTCATGAGTCTCTCGTGATAATAGTGTGAACACGACCGGATCTCAATTGCAAAGGTATACGTCACGAAATTGAATAAAGTGACAAAATACTATTGTACGTTGTTTTCGTATCCTCGTCCGATTTATTTTCCATCATTTTCGTATCCTCGTCCGATATACTTTATACTGTTTTCGCATCCTTGTCCGATTGAACCGCGAAATGCGTTGAGCATAAAAATGTACAGTCAAGAATACGGAAAGTTTTAAACTTTTGCTCATACTTTGCTAAAGAAATTTTTACGAAATTCTCTTTCACGAACAAAACCAAATGTCAGTAGGCATGCACGGTGCAAATTTGCAATTTAGAGATACAGATTGTGTAAGGTTTACCGATGGCTGCTATGGTTTCAACCTGTGTTAACTCTATTGAGAAATATAAATGTCCGATTTTCACAAAAGCAAGACGATGGAAACTTCATTTACTCCAAAGAATTCAAATGAATCCATACAAGCGCATATCAGCAAAGTTTTATAAAAGAGACAACGAGTGTCCGAATAGCTATCCCATGGTGCATTCCACAATGAGTATCTGGATAGCTATCCCATGGTGCATTCCACAATGAGTGTCCGAATAGCTATCCCATGGTGCATTCTACCGTGAACAAATAGTATTTAAATGTTACTTTTCCATCGACTGTGATGCAAAGGTGTTTTGCTCAGCAAGGATAGTAATACAATATTTACATGTTCTACATATTCGAAAAGCAATAAAAAAGCTATTTCGTTCGTTTAAATGTTCGCGCAAGAAAATTGCCAGGAATTTTGATGGCAAAGAATTTATTGTCCGGGCTAGCATTTACGGTTTCTAATAGTCTTGTCAATATTTTTCAATATTAGTAATCTAATACTCAATTTCCTCAATAATTGTATTCCTTTATGCAAAGTGTGTTAATGAACATTGTTTGAATATGCAAATCAACCGATAATAAGCCATTATCAAAGCAGAATATTCATCGGCCTAAAATCGCGTATTTGCATAAACATGTAAGTTAGATTGTTTGTTGTCCGATACTCGACTGGATTGTGTTTTGGATATTTTCCTGGAGCCGTGTATTATTGCCGAATAGACGTCGGCGTGATAAATCGGTACACATGAATTGTTCCTGGAGCCGAGAAAGGCATTTCTAGAAAGACGCTCTTCACTTCTCATTCTCGATTTGTCTCCTTCAATATGGGTAATGAGATTGGTAAATAAAAGTTGAAACCTCAGACGCCATGTTTGTTTCACAGTGAGAAACGTTGATATCGCATATGAGAAAAAAAATACTATCATTGAGAAGATTTATTATATTTATAACATGCACTCGTTCAATATACTCCACCTTTTGTGATTCCATCTGTTATGTGAATGTTATTTTCGACATGCGCAGCGAGGATAGGGGCATGTGCTACCCTACCACGCGGGCCAAGCAATTCTGACACATCCGGAACCCATATCCGATGAGTTGAACGCTCTATTTTTGCGACGGTGATTTTAAGAAAGAATATCTATATTCTACTCTGATGGTTTTAAATTTACTAGTAACATTCCAACAAAGGAGCGTCTTTCACGACGACACTTGGTTAAAGAATGACACTTAAGCTTTACATCAGAGACATATCACCATCTCTTTGTTGTGTTTCGCTGTTCCAATTTCCACATTCCCAAACACAATACAACACAACGTAACACAATAAACGATCGCAGCAAAGATATAAATAACAATGTTAGAGGTAAACCTCATTAATCGCATGTTATTGAAGCCGAAAGAAAATGAATTCACATACTGAACAATTTGTAGTTCGGGAGTTACTGTCGATGTTACATCCTTCCAATTGTGACCGTTACACTGTACATAGATTCTGCTCTAACATTGAGGCATCAACGAGCAACACCGTTACACTGTACATAGATTCTGCTCTAACATTGAGGCATCAACGAGCAACACCGTTACACTGTACATAGATTCTGCTGTAACATTGAGGCATCAACGAGCAACACCGTTACACTGTACATAGATTATGCTCTAACATTGAGGCATCAACGAGCAAACACCGTTACACTGTACATAGATTCTGCTCTAACATTGAGGCATCAACGAGCAACACCGTTACACTGTACATAGATTCTGCTCTAACATTGAGGCATCAACGAGCAACACCGTTAGGCCTACACTGTACATAGATTCTGCTCTAACATTGAGGCATCAACGAGCAACACCGTTACACTGTACATAGATTCTGCTGTAACATTGAGGCATCAACGAGCAACACCGTTACACTGTACATAGATTCTGCTGTAACATTGAGGCATCAACGAGCAACACCGTTACACTGTACATAGATTCTGCTGTAATACTGAGGCATCAACGAGCAACACCGTTACACTGTACATAGATTCTGCTGTAACATTGAGGCATCAACGAGCAACACACACACACAGTTTTGAAAGATCTAAAACTTCAGAAACTTCATCTAACATGCATTCCTTAAATATTTGTGTAAAAAAATTCATCAATTGTCTCTCTGTTCATTCCTCCTAAAATTGTAATAATGTGTAGACGTGTAACGGTATTTTCAAAGCGTACCCACTCAATAGACCTAATTCCTCCTAAAATTGTAATAATGTGTAGACGTGTAACGGTATTTTCAGAGCGTACCTACTCAATATTAGGTCTGCAATTTGAATTTAAGGGTCTCTTTACGCTTTTCTGGTTTCGCCTCAGAGCTACCTTTAGAAGTGAGGACATAAATGTACAATATACTGGTATACCAGAATGGGGTGTTCTCGTCTGCACCCACGAGAGGCAGAGAGCGCCCTCAATTACCGAAACCACGACTGGTGATCCTAAAGTATGATTGACAACACAAAGTGTAGAAGAAATTAATCTGCTCTGACATGTATCCTGTCGTCAAGTTCAAAGACACATCTGCTTTGTCATTTCAAATATCGTCATTTCAAAGAATATTTTCTTTTGTTTTTAATTGTATATCAAGGATATCTATCGACACTGACGATGACATAAGTACAAAATATTCAGCATTATGATATTGAATTCTGTTCAAATATCGGTCAAATTTAACATGCCGGAAATATCGCGTGTCTCCCAAGACAGTGCGGAGCTTTTCTTTCACTACAGGGAATCCAGTCACGTCTCCCTTCGGCCCACTTACGAAAACACAGAGTTCAGATGAGTGGATCAAATATCCAACAAGGTTTGTGGTGACCAGTTTGTTGAGAGATAGACGTGTATAGCAAACAGCTGCCACTCAGCGCACAGAAAGCCATATGTGCATGTATCTCTGTCTGGTTTCATGATTGTGGAGAACACAGGCGACGAGATGAGATACACACGTAGTGTGTCATCAACCTCATTAAGTATGCAATTTTTCTGTGAGTTTGCAAGACCATGGCGTTTGCCACGATGAAGTCATTCAATGCGGTTTGTCAGTACTTGTACATGTACAAAATATTCCACGTTCTTTTAGAACAGATTGAAATACACGTTTCGGAAAGCACTTTTATGAAGTCAAACGGTTAATATTTTACTGTTACATAATTCTCTTTTGAGTCAAAGATATTTTCTCTGCTTGTAGCGCTGGAACTAATAATAGAAATCATTGAAATTTGTTACTACCACACTCATCCGACAGCTCACGTTACGTTCGTGATCTGTGCTCCATCGAGTCGATGGAATTCAAAACATACCATAAATACTAAAGAAAACATCTTATTTACATAACAATAGCATTGCGATCTTTTGCATTTGATTTCCACTGTTCATTCAGCAAAAAGCGTGGCAGGTATCCATAACTTTTATTCGGACCGCTGTCACACACGTGTCAAGTTGGAGGCATGCACTCGTTCTTCGAATAAAACCCCGACTAAGTTATTCGACTCGCAATGCATGAATGGCGAACAAACGATATATCGAATAGAGTTATCATACACACTTTATCAGAACATATTGACATCTAAAACCAGTACATATATTTGCATTTCATTCTTTAAAAATAGCTATTGAAAACTGCAGTTAAAATGCACTCGGTGTGTAACGCTTTCGGCAGAGAGAGATCGACGTTGCATGTTTTGTACATAGGCAGCACGTATTGTTACGGCTGATGAAACTGTCAGTCGGAGTGGAAAGGTCATTAGAAAGGCATTACCCCCATATTGCATATGGGCCACCTTGCTGACAACAAAATTCAACCACACAACATGCACAGTCCAGAATCTAAACACTTTTGGATAAGAGAACACTGTAATTTTGTATTATGTCGACCGTCATTTTCCGTATTTTTAAAAGTTCTCGATTGATCGATTTATATGAAAGAATTTAAGGTTTCCCAGTGTGCACTGCATTCTTTGCTATGTATTTAGAATAACTATTGGGGATTCGTGAGCTTAAGAAGCAGGTACCTGCTAAGCATTACAAAATGACGCCAAACGTGGCGTCTGTTCGTCCCTGATGATATCAGAATCGATCAGTCGCTGAGATATATAATTGAAACAAATTAAGCCTACACTGTTAAACTTACAGCTGTTACTTAGAGAGAATAGTTTCTTGTGTACGTGTTACAGGGTATGGCAGACTTAAAACCCTATTACCTATATTTTTGCAATTGTTACCAAAAATCCATCAAATCTTTGATGTTTTGGATTCCCGCTATTAATTATATTATTGTGCACTATTTCAATCCTTGGTGATGCATTTAGTCGATTAAATTCAGTCGAATTTGCAAATGTTTACGGCAGCCATATTTCAGTTGCAACTCGAAAACTATTTGTTAAAACATAATTTGTACGTTCGGCGCTAATGTTTTATGGAACGTACGGTTTGTGGTCACATCTTCGAAATCATTTTCACATAAGTTGCACTTGATTTCAAACCATCTTATCGAAAAATGGGGCTAATGGGGCTTAAATGGCCGCCGCTTTTCATCTGTCTATATTTCTAGAAACTGTCGTCTGTCTGTCTGCTTCGCTATGTATTTATCTTTGTCGAGCCTTCGATCACAGTTTGATTACGTAGCAAGGTGTTCAATCTCTAATGAACCCCGTGGTAACAGAAATGGAAAAAAATAATGTCAGAGCAGTGCAGTCTCAAATGGAAATAGTATAGTACACAAAATTTCTAGACACTATTTCTGTCATGAAATGGGCGTAACAAATGTAGTCAACACATTACAAGATGCGGGAATTTTGTGTGTAAATGTGTCGTCAGCATGACAAGCACAAACCGTCTATCAGCGATTTTTTCAGAGTGATTTACAACGCAAGTCGCGACCTTGTCTTGGAAGACATGCAATGTTTACAGATTTCTGATGAATGTCAAATCTACATTTGCCCTCAATAAAGTAAATCAAACTTTACCAGTTTACAGAGCTGTCGAGATAGCCTGTAGGCCCTACAGTTTGAATACAGGCGGCGTCCGCATTGACTGCACATTCTTAGAAGTACCGAGTGATTCTGGCAGTGATATCAACAAACAAAACATTGAAAGTTCGTGACACAACGAATCTGTGGATCGACTCTCTGACCCGCTGCCCTGAACACTTTCTCAACTGGAGTAGCCGCCTAGCCTCGATGTCAATTTCCCTGTTGCGAAGACGCGCGAGCCATCAGGCACACAGGGCGACTTGCGTAACACAGTAGCCTAATTGGTAATCGTTGGAAGGCCGATGTTTGTTATCATTCTACAAGGTAATGTGAAATAAACATAAAGAACGCAGGACAAGTCAATATGCGACGAGCGACTGCTCGTTTGATCGCCTGGGAACCATGCTTAGTCAAAGCCATATTTTCAGCAAAAGGATGTGTCGTTTTTGCTCCACAACGATTCTAGAGAACTTTAAAAAGTTAATAATCAGTGCAGTTGTTACTGATGTAGGTTTTGCAATTACATAAACTCGTATTAAAATCCTAGTGGAATTAATCGCTTATACAGACAACTTACATAGCATGTCTTCGTGGATATAATGTATATACTAGGCATGTTACTTGTGTCGACAGTCCACCCCCTACCCCCACCGGCCAGGAGGGACTGTATTTTGTCTAAAGATTTGGAAAAGGACAACATTCGGCTGCCCTTGAAGCAAAATACGGCAATTTTTTATCCTAAAAGTGTAAGCTATTTTCCAATGCAGCGCGTTGAACCGAAACATTGTCAAAGGTTAGAAACTTTACAATGCCAACATGAGTGCACTTGACTCAAACACTGACAATACTTGTTTACCCAGCAGATGTTGTAGGGAAATTACACCTTACAGCCGTCGGATGTAAAATTGACGTCAATGTTGTGGTCGAAATTTCCCGGTAAATGGTGCTCAAGATCTTGAAGTTAGAAACAAAACAAACAACTCCCAGCTCCATATTACTTAGAAAACAAGTCTTTCCCAGGATTTACAGTGTGACAACAAACGACAGTTTTCAACGTTGGTAACGAGGTAGCTGGGTCAACGGCCTTCATTTCCAGTACGTTGGAAACCATTGCATTACACGATTTAGTGAAAGGGATAACATATATTATTGTTTTGCTAAGGATTAGCTCTCATAACATATAGTTTTGTTTTGCTAAGGATTAGCTCTCATATAGTTTTGTTTTGCTAAGGATTGGCTCTAAAAATTGACATAACGATTGACTTGAGGTCTGACCTAGGTTATACTTGATTGCAGATATGATATGTTTATTCCGTCATGTTAGAACAAAACTTGTTGCAAGGTATTTGGTCTCAGTTTAATACAGAGCGTCTGTCAAGTAGCTGTACGTTTTAAGGCATTCTCTTTCTTCAAAATCAAGAATAAAAATCAGGGGTCATCATACAAACGCTGGTACTAGAGAAACATTATATTTACCGACTTCTGAAATTCAAAATGGCCGCCATCCCTATGTGATCTCTACAAGGGAAATGAAATTCAAGATTTTCACAAAACTAAGCCGGTGAAAACTGTTTTTATTGGATAAACTTCAAAATGAGCCTCCACAAGTGGTAGGTTGAAAGAAAGTTTGAGTCCGAATATCTGTCCCCGAACCGCATTCTACCTTAATCGAGAATCTGGTTCGAATTCGAAAAGGAAGAATAGATACTCAGTGGATTGAGAGCATGTCCACTTGAATGATTTTGATGGTATTTGATCTTTTGTGATGAGTTTATCGATTTTTTATCATTAATTTTCGGACAGTCAGTCATACTTAAAGCTACCGACAGGGACGCTAGTACTAGTAACCATGCAGGAAGTTGGTTACTGGCTTTGTGCACTTGCACACCATGTACTGAGCTGCTGGTTGCTAAACCCATCACACATGGACTTACACACAAAGCTTCATGTCCGATATGTTATCAATTGTCCCTTCAAGAACTTCTGTTATTGCCGAGACTGATATTATGAACAAAATAAGCGTACTGGTTGATGAGCTTGGCAAACCATTGGGCGCCTCTACTGCCTGTGGGCAAACCATGGTACGTATAGGGAGAGGACGCCTGCCCTGTCTGCGGGCTCCACTAGCGAAGTTACGGTCTTGCTCCATTAACATTAACTACCAAATCGTCACCTTCAATTACATATCCTCCCCTCCTCCCCCTAAACACAAACGTTCCTCCATTCGGCATTAGTGCCGTGGCGCACATACTCAAACTATACGACAAAGTCGTTGGCAGAAAGAGATATGTTCCATACCTGATATAACACAGATAGCACATCGACATGAAATATGACTCGATGCTATCTTTCAATTATTGTAAAGTAGTTAACGTCAAGGATCTGTTCTTATCGATCAATTTCCGTAAACAATTGAATTCAATGCAATTTGAATTCAGATGAAATCCTAGTCTGGATCGTGAAATAATGTTTATCTTTCCCATTGCACGGTTTTAATTACGTCACGCATGGCAAATGTAAATTAATATATTTCCGGTAATGATCCTTTGTGAGCACATCCCGCTATTTTTTACATAATAGCGAAAGTAATAGCTGTCAGCTATATTTGATACGACGTGATATGATTTGAAAGATGAATTATAAATTATGCTGATGCAAAATGCTTCTTTGTTTGATGGAGAGACAGAGACAGAGAAAAACAGACATAGACAGACAGGCAGAGACAGAGAGACTGAGAGGAAGGCAGGCAAAGAGGGTGAGGTGGAGAAAGATGGAGAGAATAAATCGACACGACAGAAATATACTGAGACATCTACACAGTATATAAAATACCGCAATTATTCGGTGTCGCTCAAATTTGATCAGAATTGGTATATACCAGTATGGGTACCAAAGATCAATAATACATATTGTTTCTATCTGTTCAGTGCAGGAAAATTCTACGCTGATGTTATGACAATGATTTCTGCACAGTACAACCAGAAAAACAACAAGAAATATTTAAACCAGCAAAAAAAGAATGACAAAAGTAAATAAGGTCTGAAACTTTAGGTACTGGAGTTTAACTTTAGCAACATGCATAGCAGAAACAGTTAGTCCCTCTTAGTTGGACCATAGACAGTCTTCCCCCCTCTACTGTCTATGGTTTGATCTGGTTTGTTAATATGTAACAGTTCATAAACAATGACAGGAAATGACTCAAGCCTGTTTCAGACACTGGCCATCACTCCTGCACATTTGCAGGATTTCACTTTTTCTCACCTCATTTGCACATTTTTGACACTGACAAGTTCATTTGAACAAATTCATATCTCAACCCCTGCATCTACCTGTACACCAAATACTGAGATGGTAGCTTTGGCGGTATGGGAGCCTTTGTGTGTGACGGACATACATCCGCACATACCACAAATATACAGACATACAGACGCCACTCAGACTCATCATATAAGCTCTTTTTGGTATTTATATACAAAACCAAATATGAGCTAATAATGGCAAATTTACTTCCAACCTATACGGCAAATTTCACCTTCAATTTTACTCTGAGACACAGAGATCGTTTCAAGTAATCATGAACCTATAGGTGCGCCTGGACTGCAGTCAGTGCAAACCATAACCTGGGTGATCTTGGACCGCTGTCAGTGCAAACCATAATCTAGGTGATCTTGGACCGCTGTCAGTGCAAACCATAACCTAGGTGCGCCTGGACTGCAGTCAGTGCAAACCATAACCTGGGTGATCTTGGACCGCTGTCAGTGCAAACCATAATCTAGGTGATCTTGGACCGCTGTCAGTGCAAACCATAACCTAGGTGCGCCTGGACTGCAGTCAGTGCAAACCATAACCTGGGTGATCTTGGACCGCTGTCAGTACAAACCATAACCTAGGTGATCTTGGACCGCTGTCAGTGCAAACCATAACCTAGGTGCGCCTGGACCGCTGTCAGTGCAAACCATAACCTGGGTGATCTTGGACCGCTGTCAGTACAAACCATAACCTAGGTGATCTTGGACCGCTGTCAGTGCAAACCATAACCTAGGTGATCTTGGACCGCTGTCAGTACAAACCATAACCTAGGTGATCTTGGACCGCTGTCAGTACATATCTGATCACTACTCTCATTTGACAGCCGCCGTTGGCGCTATCTTAATTTAAAATGCTGACATTACTAACATTGATAAGTTAAAATCTGTCCCATCAAATTGCTAATACCAACTCTTTCTCTTTACAACTTCTAAAGAGTGTTATCTGTCCCATCAAATTGCTAATACAAACTCTTTCTCTTTACAAATTCTAAAGAGTGTTTTCCCCGAAGTAAACTCTGATGAAAAGCTTATATTTGAACTGCTCATTTTAATCATCTGGTCTGACGATGTTTAATGTCAGATTTGGCGTCCCTACGTCACTGACTCCATGACAAATCGTCTCTCTGGTGATCCGCCAGGCATGCCTACATGCAACTTCCGACAACTAAACAATGCTTTATTGAAGTAAATATTGGAAATTAGTAATGATGAGACACAAAATAAATTCTTATTCAGTGACATTCAAAAAATTCCTACGGCTGACATTATCGAAGAAGGCCACCAATGTAGAAGAGAGTGGCGCCTCTGTCGTTAAACTAGACTCGGTTTGCCTTGGCATTCGTGTCTATGCTGAACATAACAACTAGAAGAAGGTGATGATACGTGTAGCGTTTTTAAGAATTGAAATCCACTCATACTGTGTAAGAAAATTGTATTTCAATGTGTTAGCGCTATCCATGACAGCTGTTTGTGAACCAATCTTATGTGATCAGCTGGCAAGAGCACCAATAAACGAAACGATATTGCTACGTGGCCACTGCATGCAAAGTTATTGGAAATGTTGGATGATAAAATCATGTGTGTGTGATATGTTATTGTAAAGAGAGTTCTTCCCCTGCACCGTTGGAATTGCCAACCATGGAGCAAAGGGCAAAGGTAATTTAGATAATAATTTGTGTAATATTCATGTAGACAATACTGCAATGTTTTATTTGTCCGTATTTTCATAATTAAAATCAACTACTTTATTATTATTAAACTTTCAATATACAGGTATGTAATAGTATTTTGATGATTTTTTTCACTATTTTAAACTTTTGTTTTGTATGTCAATTGCAAGTTCTTCTACTCCCCAAAGCATGTTGAAATACCAAATTTAGCTTATGAACATAGCTTCTACATGAATAATGCAGTGTTATTATTTACCTTTGAATTCTAGTCCGGACCAAAATTCACTTGCCAGCAATAACAATGAAGTCTACACACGTACAGACTGAGTTGACAAACTAAGCCTTTTTGTATCTCAATATGCTGTAGGGAACAGAACATGAACTGTTGTTGACAGAAAAAATAATCCAAAGAAATTATCCAACGTTACTGCTTCTTTACTGCGTGCATTTTCATGTAGCTATGTAAGCCATCTCATTATTTTGCACAATAATGATATGCACCGTATCAAAATTGTCGCCAGTAATATCAGCGCACTGGAAAGGGCGGTAATCTTCGTACCACGATAACACTTTTCTTAAAGCTTCAATATCACGTGACTGTCTCAGGCAATATAAGCAAATCATAAGAAAGTTAGAATAAAGAATTGTGATAAATACAATAACCCTAACAGTCCGCAATATGATTATTGGTGCTTGGTGTATTGTCCCACATCAAGTAGAAAAAGATACTCTACCGTCTATGATTTACATACACTCATCAATTTGAATAATGGATAATGCACGCCGAACAGCGACAAAGATTTCAGAATTGATGACCGTACTTTCTCCAACCTCAAAAGCAGTCAAGTCGATCTCGCTGAGAAAGAATATTGACTCACTTGATGAGGTCAACGAGATGTCGTGTAATCCCGGCATGCACTTGGCGATTCCCTTTCGGCAACATGATATTGTATTCTCCTCTCGCGATGAGCAGTTTCGAAAAATAGTATCAGTTAGGCTACTTCAATCTACATTTCTGATCGATTCGTCATTGTGGAAGACTGTTAACCCCACGATTACCGTTCTCTAACACTGTAAACAAAATCCATGGCGGTTTTAACTCAAGTCTGCTCTCTTCTACTCTTTTAGAAGCCGATAGGCGGTCGCATAACATCATCGATCAACGTTTATTTTTAAAGTTAATACCTCCGGGTCTCGGTATTTTTCTATTTACGACGCAATAAACATGAATGTAAGCGACCCTAGCCTATATAATTTCAGTAATATTAGCCGGCCCAATTCTCAGACAAAACCCTGCTTTTGTCGGTAAGCTGGCTACCGAACAAAGCCCGAACACTCAAAGTAAAGCAAGCCGAATAGAAAACACAGCTGCCGCGTGCTTCTGTGAGGTCACTCAATAATTTCATCAGCGGAGACTTATTTACTGCTTCAATATCAAAATTAATTTACCATTATCAAAAATCGCCTTTGCTGACCTCGGGTGGGGATGGAAGCACCAGATACGTCATCAATTTTCATGAGCAAATGAAATTCTGCGCAAAACACGTAATAGATATATTTACGTACGTACACACTAACAAAGATAAACCCAGTATTAAAAGATAGCGTTCTTTTATGCAACGCAGTGTGCCACACATTAAGGTAATTTTATAGACAACTGTGGTCAAATTTCTATAAATGAATTTCCGCCAGACAGGGCACAATTTTTTACGACCACAAACACGAAACACATTACGAGCAACGCGATAGAATGCGATGACAAGCTAGTTCTAAAACCTTAAAATTTCACTGAGAATTTGATCTAGTTATTGCGCTGCAAGTAAATTCCATTTATGCAGGCCTAAGTGTATAATTTGGCTAGACTTGCATTCACGTCTATGATAGCTATTACTAGACCAACTGTTTCGCTATTGGGATGGATTGTCTTAGTATAGCTTGCACTGAATTTGCATCCAGCTGAAGGCGAACAGAGTTTGGCATACATAAAACGACGGACGTGAACGTTGGATGAATTCGCGATCACTGCAATGCAATACAAAGGTGAACATACACATACATACATTAGCATAGATCGTATAGAGAAGAGCACAACACACCTTAGATTTTCACATCGCTCTGAGCACAAACCTGTCTTCAATCCTCGTCCAGCAGACTAACGGTATCTTGGTGGACAATGCAGATCTCGAACTAAGACCCAAATATCTAGCAACACAGATGTCTTTCGCTCGCGCCAGACGAGTACATTATATCGTACATGAGCAATGAGCGTATTTGACCCTTACTCGGGTCATGGGGTCAAAAGTTCATATGCTATTCTTACGCAAATTTAAGAGCGTGTTTTGTAAATTTATCCTATTCATTGCTCCCATATTATGTTCCGTGTATATCTCAAAGCGCAAGTAAATACGAGATACATATTTAGCGTATTTCTGAGCGATAAAGTCAGATCCTTTTGATGCCTATATCTTCCTTCGTAGTAAGAAAAATTGTAACAACTTTAACTCGGTTATTGAACCTCTTTTCAAAGGTGGGGATTTAGCCGAACGGTTTTGACTGGACGTCAAATACGCTAGGTGACTGCGAGTCGTATATCGTATGTTGTGAGATCGAAACCGATCGAGAAGTTATTGAATGCGATAATTTCTGCAATAGCAATGTATTTTTCCACGTGCAATATTTTCATACGAATTACCTGGATCATGACATCAGGACATAGTCTTTTGCAAGCTTATCGTTGTTTTGACTGTTGCTCTTATATTTTTTAATTTTTTTGATAGTTTATGACAAGAATAGTATTTCTGTAAAGTGTTATCATGATTATATGAAGTATCGCTGTAATCTCTAACAGAATAAAAACAATATCTAAGGCACATCGAACAAAAAATGAAGTCTCGATGACCTCTTACGTCATATAACCAGGGGAAATGCGTTACGATGTAATTTGGACTCTCTGTCGCCTGATATTAGTTCAATTCATACCAAATGATGCAAGCAATTTAAGATTAAGAAAACGCTCTTTTCGCAGAGGTGAACGACCTCGTCACGGAATTCACATCTATTAATAGATCTGATGACTGGATCGGCCTTGCTATGTTGATTTCTGCATATTACCTTTATTAGCTGTTCGGCGTTTTGTCAACATGCCTAGCGTGGAATAAGTACTTAATAAAACTGGGCTTTACATAAAATCACAATTTACCTAATCTTGCGGCTTGATCGTTTAAAATATAATGAGCTTATAGTTCACCTGTAGATTACTGCGTAATTTTTTTTATTGCTGTTCGATTTTGCAATTTTTCAAATTTAAAATAATTCCATTTGATATAAACAGTACTGTTCCACACACTGCAAAACAGAAAGCGTTCGAAAAGGCAAACCGATCGAATTAAAATACATTTATCGAGGACTGCACAAAATTGAAATCAAGAGGACTATATAGTTACCTCAGGGGGTCAAGTCACAGAAGATTAGTGATTATAATTTTTTAATCAACAGCCGTTCATGTATTCTATAGGTTTCGCTCATTTTTGCTTGGTCATCACAGTCGAAATTCGAATGAAGATACAATGCAGCACGGGTACACCTACCGATACGTCAAGCAAATATACCGTTAAAACGTTATTTTATATTTTAAATCAAAATTTAACGTTCACTAACTCAGCAAAAACTGTGCGAAATGTGCGAAACCTAAAATACATGAGCGGATGTTAATATTGCTTTTGCTGTTTAATGAGACACAGCTTGTCCTTAAACCAGCCCTGTCACCCGGTGCTATTAATCCTACAAATATCAATCTAGGATTTTTATACTTTTTGTGATACAAAGAGAATGTTGTGTGTTGAGGACATCGCTGTGATGAACAACTCTGCTCAGAAAAAAGAAGCAAAGCGAGTAACAAAAAATGTACTTCAATAAAAATAAAGACTACTGAGAAAGTTGAAAAGAAAGACAAAATAAAATAAAATAAAAGGGAGTAAGATTTCAGACTATTTTCCTAACGTCCTTCCCTTGCTTGTCTTCTCCGAAGTTTAAAACTTTTAAAACGGGCGTTTTTTAATCCCTGTTTGGGTTTGGGAAACGCGCCATGACAACATCAAAATGCATAGTAAAATGTGGCACTAATGAAAGCATATTTCAACGACATCCCCGGATGTCCGTCATAGGCATTGAGTACACAGCCAAAACCCTGTATGAGAGGTATTCAATAATTACACTGTAAGTATCATCATTGAGTGTGCTTGGAGAGGTCAGGATTATACCCTCGCGTCAAGGGGTCAGGGGTAGATTACAAAACATGACAACGCCCACATGAACTGAACTCTATCACACAATTTATAGAACCTATCACTTTATGACTGGACAAACAATATTAAATGGGTGACTTAGCGGAACAATTGATGCGAGTACATGGTATTCAAGTTGCAATATTGTAAGCATTGAAACAGATTAAGTCGAATTGTTTCATCATTAGCATCCAAAGTTAAACAAAAGATCGGTTGATCATTCTAACTTAAAGCTTCGAAAGCTGTCAACAGCCTCGTTTTAAACTGAACTTTTACGGTGGAGCAGCGGAGCGGGTTGTATTTTTAGAATACTATTTAGGGTTGTATGAAACACTATACCAGTCTAAGTTAATGTAAAACTCTTCCCATCTGGATGATAAGTTTCATTTTAACTAATGCAACTCTTGCTCAGTTCATAATGTCGGCAAATTGACATACATTTGGCAAATTGAAAATCGGATGTTCAACGAATCGACGTAAGTCTCGACATTGAAGTTGCCCACTATATTCTGACAATGGAAGATCATGGGGTCGATTCAACTTTATAATATCTCATTGGATGACAGTATGAGCAAAGTCTTGACCGTATTGTATGTTAAATTTCTAGATACATTTGCAAATAATGTGACAGAATTTTATCATTTGACGTAAGTTTCGGCCTGTGAAATGACAGTCGGAGCTAGTAGAGATTTAATGTTAGAAACATTCAAAAAGTCGCCGTACACAATAAGTCATAAAACATATTAAACAACAGATCACTAATTTAGTCTCGATAAAAGAAGATTGACATGGCAGTTTAAGTTTGCACAGCATGGGACTGGATAATGTCTTTCAGTGGAACTAAATTACTAATGCGAGGAATATTACATAATTTATTTTATGGTAATATTGATAATTGAAATCGAAATTTCATATGACACCGAATTATAACTCTTCTCTTTGTTACAATACATCGTCATATCAAATAGACGGATAAAAAGCGGAAATGTCGAGGTCGATAATGGTGATATGTCATCGACAAAGCCCAGTACTAAAATGGAGAATTTTGGTAATTATTCTATGAAATCTGGGGTATTTATGTTCATGGTAGTCTGCACCATACATCCGGGTAATTCCCATATTCTTTTTTAGGACATTGCACTGAATTGACGATCAGGATCGCACGCCACGCGTTGTGTCCCCATGCCTCATTCTTTTATATGCAAGCGCCAACATCTACCCTACACTTTAAATAACGTGTGGTTTTCTTTGCATCGTACTATAGGAATAAATATTTTACATGAAGTGAAGGTTACTATGTTCTATGTAAAATTGTGTCGTGTTATAGCACTCCTGCAATCTGCCTGTTTTGTTAAACATTAACGTTTAGACCAAAGAAAGTGAGAGTCAGTACCTTTTTAAACTTTGTGAAATGATTCGTGACGTCGTAATCGTGCCTAGCAGTGATCCTACAGCAGTGAACCGCAATATGCGTGACGTCATAATTGTCCCCGACAACAGTGACTCGCAATATGAAGCTATCCATAGGCAAAACAACACTGTTAATATTGCAAACAAAAATAATCGAAATGGCGAAGATCCTAGCACATTGTCCTATATAGTTAATGGAAACAGTTGGACGCCAAGTCACTTTAACAGCATTCCTTTTAACATTTGTGCACAACGACCCTATACCCTTCTAATCAGGCAAAAAATATTGCGCAGTATTTGGAACAATTCCTGATAGTGGCTGTCGATTTGAGCATGTAAGTGTTGCTTCCTTTGTTCGTCGTTGCTCCTTCGATCACGAATTCAGCTTTACGCTTTAAAAATGTTTACACTTTCCCAACGTTTACAAGTTCAGGGGGAATGCGATGCTATTATGTACGCAAGCGACTATAAAATGTCGACTCGGCCATTATTGTATTAATGATTTAACGAAGGTCCCGGGAAAGAAACACAAGAAACACATTGGGTTTTTTTTTTACATATTTGAAAGTGTGTTTTGCTACTTGACGACCACAATGGTTAACAAGTGTTGTTGTGACAGGTGCCGCCAACTGGCAAATTTCATGAATTTCGCAAAATCATCACAAAACATGTTTTGAAGGCTGATATACCGATTTTTCGTATTTTTGACCTTGACCCCAAATTTCGAGGGGAAAGTAGAGCTGTTCGTAACTGCCCTCCCACTGGCATACACGGAAAATATGCCCTCCCACTGAATTTTGATGCCCGCTACCCTCCAGTATCTAAAGTCTGCCCGCTCCCCTACTCCCGCAACTTTTCACGCTCCCCTCTGCCCTCTCCCCACTACTGAAATGTCCCATTGTCAACTAGATGCCTACTAGGCAACCAAGATCAACGCAAACCGTGGGAGCATCTGGCAGTATAGCTTGGAACATTACTCCCCTCTGAGTAAGGCGCTAAATATCCCCTCAAGTTCTATCAACCACGCCGCTTTCCCCTCCCTCTACGTATCTTCCGGTGCCTACTGTCAAAAATTTTCTCCCCGCCCACTGAATATAGTGAAATTTCTTCCCCGCCCACAGTAGATATAGATTTTTTCTCCCCGCCCGCTGATTTAGTTTTGAAATTTGCCCGCCCGCTGAAAAACTTCGCACGAACACCTTTTTGCACGAACAGCTTAGTTGGCGGCACGTGTTGTTGTGACAGGTAGTCTACCAGTCCTCAACAAACTAAAAAAGGAGTGGTGAGGCTATAGATTGCAGTATTAACAAGTCATTTTAAGCTTTCAGATAAGCCACTCTAGGCGCTTAATTTTAACCAACCGTGCACGATTGCTGACGAAGTCCGTCCCTGATGGGAATTGCATTTCTAATCTTCCACATGTAATGCGACGATTTCAGACTGCAGCCTAACTCATCGCTTCGATGTCGAATTGAATCGTTGACAACAGAAAAACGATATGACTTCCCTATTCATATATCTAGAAGGAAAAGATTCCATAGTGGTCGATACATGTCATTCCTATAATCAGTGTTTTGACAGACATCATCCACCGTCATTTGCAGCGATACATCCACTGCACCATAGAAAATATAGATTTACTGACAGTCCCGATGTACGAGAGGAAATTTCAAGACGAATCGTCAACATCGGGAAGTTATTTCTCGTTTAAGTAAATTTATGAGTAGACTTTGTCTAAATATTTATCATCGGATGCGTTAATGTTGCGAAACCCGTTCGATGCGATTCCCCGTTTGACGATGTTGTTGCAGCTGTTATAATTAATTATAGGTACCGCTGTTCTACAGCGCCATCAACGGTAAATGCCCACATGCACCCATTTAGCTCACTGCACGGTTGCTAGGGTCAGGTGAGCAACGAACACTTAGAACCGAAAATCGTTTCCATGACAGCAATCTTCAGCATGCATGCAATATTTCGGAATTGCTGAAATGCTATCACGCAAAAAAGAAACTTTCTCAGCTTAAATAAAACACAGAAAAGTAAGAAATCACACGCGCGACTTTGTTCGCGAAAAATCCGAAAGCACGAGAGTGGTGGAAGAAATCAAATCTACGGATGACTGCACCTTAAGATGTAAACTTTGATGACAAAAACCCCACCTTGTTGTGTAGAATTTGATAGCAAAGATTCTAGGACCCTTGTTTCATGCCAACAGGCCATTGCGCGAAATGAGTACCAGCAATATTGTTTATTTGAACCCTGGAACTATCAAACCGACTGTGCAGAACATAATCCGTGTTCCGTCGCAAATTATATCTACAAAATTATTTCAGGTTTTCAAGATTATAATATTAATGTTTTGAGAACAATGCATAAAAAACAGTTTCGAACATATGGTATGTTCAGATTAATGAATAAAAACTTCAACTCAGCAAACGCACCCCGGTACAACCTGGTTTGATTGATAGCAGCTAGACTGTCCACTCAGCAATAAACTTTCCGTAATTGTAACCTTTGGCCCAGGCGAAGTCTGGTCCCAGTTGCTTGGCTTTTCTGGGCATTATCAGTTACAGGATGTAGTATGTGGTCTAATGTGATGGACAGTCGTGTTCACCCTACCATCTAGGCGACAGCCTGCCAGAGTATAACACTTGTAATTTGCTTTCCTCTATTTTGACATTTATATGCCCAAAGACCTTGAGCAAGCCCAGCCCAGGCGCACGCACTGATCACAACGTGTTTTGATTATGACGTCACTCTCGGACACATAAACAATGTACTGAAGTGATATAAACGTAGATGCAATGGAACAGACACGGGTTTCACTTCCACAAATTTTTGGCGTAAGCATCGCTTTCTCAGTGAAAACTTGTCAACATATTCGCATACCAAGCGCACGTCAAACGGGTCGATATCAGAGATCGTCAAAAATAGGTGTTAACGATCGCTTGCTTGCAAACGTCTTGAATGAATACGACAAGTCTCTCTTCTGTAGTGTAGATGGATAAGGTAAATGATCGATGACGTAACAATCGCACGCAGTTTGGGGTCACAACAGGTCGGTCAATTTGCAAGAAGCCAGATATACCGGGGATATACCTAAACCGTTACAGATACAGTGGTAATCAAATTACAAAGACTGTTATTTAAATGGGTGTACTTAAAACAACCAATTTTAAAAGAATATTATTTGTGAAGCCGCCGTCTCGACAGCTGAAGTACTCTTTATAGGGACCAAAAATCAATATAATTTGCACGGAGACCGTTCATGCTTGGATTTCAAAAAGCCTCATTCTTTGGTGGAGTGGAAAATGGTACAGCATGCAAGCATTTCATTTCGCGAATTGAAACCGGTGTCCAACAGCGTTGATGCAGATACTGTGCCAGGGCGAACCGGATTGTGAATGAAAAGCGATATGTTGGCGAGTATGTACTTTTAACGTATCTGACGCATGCTGGCCGTACTGAAGTGTCAGTCGCCTCAAGCATTGTAGCAAACAAAAAACCTCTAGTCTTATCAATTATTACACACTGTACTTGTGTTTTAAATATGAAAAGGTTTATTTGTACGATTTTTATACACCTCGCGCTACACAACGTTGACCATGCGGAGCATATTGAAGTGAACATGTTTGATCGTGAAATTTGTACAATGCAATCGCAAACATGTTTCGCTACTGTTTAAATTCAATAAAAAAGATCGGCCCCAAGGATCACACGCGAAACATTGCAAGACTTAGTCGACGCGTCCGTGTAGTGCGCGTCCGCGACCCTCTCAGTCTGTGTAAACAAGTAGCTGTGATCTCTAACCCAACATCGACCTTAAACATTCCCCTTCACCTATAACATCTATTCTAGCGAATCAAGTAAAGAGAAGGTCACGGCCAGAGAAATAAATAGACTGTATGACTCCCGTGTATGACTAATAAGTGAACGTCCCACTTCGGTCGTACAGATCTTTTGTTTGCATTGTCAGCAATGTGAATCACCCATCTCACTGGTCACTTTCATGGCGCAATAATGAGTAGGATAGGTAGACAAACAGAGACATTAAGTTCTTTCATCACACAAACATGTAAGGACATTTGAAAATGGTGAAAGAGATGGACTCACTTACTTAATTCACCGTTGGTACAGCATGTATAGATCGCAGAGGTGGTTTCAAATATCCGTATGGGGATTCAAGCGTGGTTACGAGGAGAAATGACAGCTATGGCGGGGTTGATGAAGCTAGCTAAATGCGCCGGCCATGTTCGCGCGATGACGAACCAGCTGTAGGATGACATCATTATAATGGACCCCCTAGCTTAAACAATTTTTTTTTTGTTTTGAGACGGTAAATGTATGTTATGATCAAACATATGCGACGAACAGAATTTACACTCGTTTTTATCATGTAGCATATCAATTAATTTTCCAAAAATATTCTTAATTATGCCAACAAAACGAACAGCGTCTCCGTCGCAACAGATAACAATTTCCCGTCAGAGGATATTTTTAAGAGCCACATTACATAATTATTTCTCGGCTTGTTTGCGATCGTCTGCGCAATGTGCGTTTTTATTTACAAATCCTTTGACTATACAAACAACGGAATAGCGATAATCACCGAAAATTTGCCAATCATTAACAACAGAGTCATAACGACGATGATAACAGCATGGCATTTCAATAGTCACACGTCATGAAACATTTGCCCGGGAATATAGCTTGTGCTTAACTTGTGATTCATCCAAAAATATCACATATTCTACCAAAACACACATCACGACCGCTGCATTGTTAAAACGCCCGTGTATGCTCAAGGGCTAAAACATTTGAAAGATGTTAAATATTTAAGGGGTCATATGAGGTCACGTGTGCTCCGCATGAAGACAAAAATAGAATGTCATGTGACCAAATGGAGACATTCTGAGCTTAAATGGTGACGAGGCGGGTGTTAAATAAATACAGCGTTTTAACGGGAAACTGACATTAACGAAGCTATGGCTCGTTTGATTCCCCTACTATAGATTTCTAGAACCTAGATGATGGGTAAAATGTAGGATAGTCATTTTGCATACTATCGTCGACAGTTTCGAAATCTTGTAAAATTGACGTTCAGAAATTAAGGGATCTGTTTTGGCTTATGATTTGATCATTTTCGACCTGCATATCAAAATTGTGATGTGTTTAACTGTTCGGACCTACCTTGATGACTGAATTGTAAGCATCTTTCTGTTCAATGTCCTGTCCTACTGACAACGAAACGAAACATGAAAAATCACATCTTGTGAAAAATACTTGCAAATTCAGAGCAAGCTGTGCATTATGTATCTCAGTGTCTCTATAAAAGATGCTGTGACCTATGGTGTCACTGTATCGTAGTATCCACGCGAGGGGGCGCTATTGGTGTCGACAAAAATGTCTTCCCTAGCGCGGTCCGACCTTGAAACACTGCATGGTGGAACACTCGGACCGTGATCGATCAGTTTGGTTTGTCTCATTTTGCTCCAACTTCTGTTATAACCCTTCATACTCACAAATGTAATCCACTTATTAAAATAAACAACACTTCCATGATATGACACACATAATCGATAGAGACACCAAAAATTGCGTATTAAACCCGAGCGTACATGTAGCTGTACCAAAGTTAGTAGTAGTAGTAGTAGTAGTAGTAGTAGTAGTAGTAGTTGTTGTTGTTGTTGTTGTTGTTGTTGTTGTTGTTGTTGTATTTTATTTATTTAAGTGTCCTATGTGGACTTATTCACCATTTAAATAAATTACAATAAAGTTTTTACTATTGGCACATCCAACCCGCAGGGCTTAACACGTAAATAATAGTGAATAGCACATTGAAGACAAAAGGATTCACTATTTGTAAAGTGTGCTTTTCCTTCTAGAAAATGCCCTATAAATTAGTCTGCTACATCATTACAGAATTTTGTCATAAGTATACATAACTTGTTATCCTTGCTTAAGTCATTAAAATCTGGCATAACAGTCAATATCTTGTCTGAAAGTAACTTACGGTAATTTTCATACAGAGTACAGTTTACGTCTTTCGCAAAATCATTCAAATAAATAGAAAAGAGTGTAGGAGACAATACATCTCCCTGTCTAACACCAGAATCTGTTGAAAACCAAGGGGAAAGCAAACCATTTACATTAACACAAGAAAGTGGGTTCTCATAGAAACTCTTAATTGCCTTGTACAATTTGCCTGAAACACCATTCTCAAGCAACTTATAGAAAGGCATATCTCTGTTTACCCTATCAAATGCTTTTTTCATATCTATAAAAGCTGCAAATGTGGACAAACCTGACGCTTTTCTATTTCTGATAATACTTGTCATAACATAAATATGATCGATACAGGCCCTACCTTTTCTAAAACCATTTTAATATTTTCTGCATCCAAATATTGAACAAGTCTATTATTATTATAAATTATTATTATCATTATTATTATTACTATTATTATAAAGTTGACGTAACTCGCTATGCATATTTGAGATACACTGGTATAACAATCATAAAAGTTGTTTTAGCACTTTTAGATAAACTTGTTACTAATTTGCATACTTAACTAACCTTCCTAATAAGGTACAATCTAGATT
This sequence comes from Ptychodera flava, assembly GCF_041260155.1. NCBI lineage: Eukaryota > Metazoa > Hemichordata > Enteropneusta > Ptychoderidae > Ptychodera > Ptychodera flava. The sequence continues at coordinate 43,868,097 of NC_091932.1, read as the reverse complement.
TACATATCCGAAGTTGACAAAACTTGCAATTTGCATATTAAGCTAACTTCCCAATTAGGGATATAAGGCTAGAAGGACCCTAAAAAGTTTATGAAACTTATATTGATGAAACAATTATGTCGTATAAGTGAAAGACATTTTAACGACAGTACAAGAAATTAAGCATTTTTCTTTCAGATAATTACATATTCATATACTTAATGACCTTGGAATTAATCTATGGTGAATATTGTTCATGATGTTGATCATAACACTGTCAATGAAGTTGCAAGCATGCGGCAAAAGTTCAAATTCACAGACAACTGCAATTTATATTGAAACACGTGAGCATTTTCAGTTCATATCTGGTATATAATGAAGGTCATAGAATATAAAGTATATGTAACAGTGGATGACATTAACGTTTCAACTTTCACTTCAAAACAGGATACTTGAAAGGGAACCAACACTTTTCCCAATCTGATTAAAATCACATGTAGAGTACGGCGAAGTCTACTTTGGGACTGGTCAGTATCTTCGGCCTGGGGGGGGGGGTAATGGATTCATGGGGGGTCACCCTGTTTTTGATTTTGGTGATAGGGGGGTCACCATGTTTTTGAAATGCCCCATAGGGGGTCAGTGTGTTTTTGAATTTTGACACAGGCTTATCATTGCCTAAAATGCATCACGTCAGCCACAAATTTCATCATTCAGTTGCATTTTGCGGCGCGCCCTTCGGGCGCGTAACTTTAATAATCAAAAATGTTTTTCAACACGCCCGACTTTAACATATCAGGCACACATATATCAGAGATATCTGTATGTTCAATATTTTTCAGTGTGCTCTTCAAGCGCATTACTTTAATATATCAGACATTTTTCAGCACGCCCTTCCGGTGCATGACTTTAATATGCAAGACATATATCAGAGATATCAGGATGTTTCATATTTTTCGGTGCGCCCTTCGGGCGCCATACTTTAATAAATCAGAGATATATGTCAGAGATATCTTGATGTTTGCTAAGTGAAAGTGTACCATTATGAAATCTACAGTTCATATGGAAAGCATGACAAATTCCTGATACTTTTCTGTAGTCTCTATGAGAATTCAGTATGAGAAAGCAACATGCACAAATATTTCACAATATATATATTTGATACAGTGACTTATTTTAGAGATAGAAAAATGACAAGATATCTTTCGTTCTCATTGATGCAACTATTTTCCTTTGTGTCTCAGGTTTTCTCTAAAAAGATGCTTTTTTATGACTACAATAACAGTTTAAAAAGGGCAGTTTTCGTCATTATTAGCTGTGCTTTTATGGTTCAATGTAACAAGAAAAGGTCCTCTCAGACACTGCACACATCAGATTTGGCTAAACTAGCTCTCTATGGCTTCTCAGGAGATTTAATTGGATGGCTGGCAAGTCTTAACACCCATCAAAGTTTTGGATTTACTGCTTTTTCCTCTCTGGTATTAATGATTGACATCCATTTCTGTACAACAGTTCAGGACATCTGGTTAAGCATAGAAAGTGTGAAATACATTCGCAGTTCATTCAAAATGTACTGTATTCAAACTTTAAAATTGACTCTTTGAAATTCCTATCTTACAACTGACATGTCAACAATTTCATTAAAACAGAATGACTGTTGAAAATAAATATATAAAATATATATATATATATATATATATATATATATATATATATATATATATATAATATATATATATAATATAATATATATATATATATATATATATAATATATATATATATATATATATATATTCAGTGTTGTCCTTAGAAGCCGGGTGCCGGGTAAATAACCCGGCTGTTTTGCATTTTTTCCCGGCTACTTTTAACGTCATTAGATTATTTTTATAGACCTGTAATTTCGGGATTGCACTGCCAGCTGTTAGACGGCACACGTACGATTAGCAGTTTCGCAACCCCTTTCCCCGCATGGAACTGCACAAACATAACACAGTTCAATACCCGTTTGTGGCTAGCTCTTTGAGCCCGATCTTTTATTTGTTAAAAAGTGTGATTGGCTGATGGACGCGCCTATGGTGTTGTCTTTGTTACGAGCAGTGTAATTGGTTTGATTAGTATGAAGGTCATCTCAGGTCATTTTTAACGATGGTGTCAAAAAGAAATGTGGCGTCGGCCACTGGCACCTTGCCGATGAAATATTTTTTCCGGAAGAAAGCCCGTTCGAAAGGTATACTTGATTCCAACAACATATTTAGTTTATGTATGAAAAACTTCAATTTCGCTGAATTTGCGAGAAAAAAAGAGCCGAAAAGATGTGATTTTGATCGACGATCGCGATTCGAAGTTCCTGAGACTGCAGCTTGTTTTCCGCCGCCGCGCTGGCTGCCAACGTCACGGTCACTACGAGTATGATCTTCTCAACAAATCAAGTTATTCTCAGAGCAATACCGATGCATTTTCTAGATTTAGAAAAAAACGAGCTAGAACTAATTTTTTTAGAAGCAACTTTTTATTTGAATGGGTATTTTTTTTCATTGATTATTTTTACGTACTAGAATCCACGGTCACAGGCATGTATGTTGCCGACCGTTGCCAACCGGCGCATCATCGTCACGTGGCGTGACAATACATCGTGGATTCCGGCATGGGTTCAATTTCACTGCGCCTCTCCATGTTGGGTTGCCCGATAGTGTATTTCGATGGACCCTCTGAATAATTTTTTTCACGGACTCGTGGAGCAAATTTGAAAAGAAAATAGAGTTGTTTCCTTCCGACGCCATGCTGCATATCTGCTTCGATCAAATTTGGGGACAGCGATGATCGTGCGCGGTTTGCATTTAATTTGTTGCAACATTTCTGTCAATCACTAACTTTGTGTCATAAGTTTCAGAAACTATCGCTCGCCTGAAAATTAGCGACATAGTAAGTTCATAGGCACAGCTGACATGGTAACGTGCCTCTGACTCGACGATGCCAATTTTTCAGACTACACTCAGAGAATCCGAAACTTTCCACACAAAATGAGTGATTGACAGAAATGTTGCAACAAATTTAATGTCAAGCGGGCACTCATCTCGTCTTGTTGTCGCCGAAGCTCAGTCGCGGAGAGTGCTTTCGCAAACAGTTTACTATTATCGTTTGCGTGTAGAAAACTCATAACAATAAAAAATGCGTAGAGACTCAAGCCAAAGCGTAATATTATTCCGCATTGGATTGAGTCTCTACGCATTTTTTCATTGTTATGAGTTTTCTATATATGCATTTTTTTTTCGTATTAAAATGCGAACACTGTTACAGTGAATTATCTTACCGATGTTGTTCTTAAAAAAAGCGAATGTGTTTTAATTAGAATAGAATGACTTTGATGGTTTTGGGGAAACTTCTATGTGGTAATGAAGAATGGGAAATGAGCAATGAAATGGGCAGACAGCGGGTGATTTAAGATTAAATGTTACATCTTCACTGCAAATAAAACCATAAGTGTGTCATAAATAATACAAACAAAACAAAATCATGTTTGTTTGTTTTGTTGTATGTGAGCCACGTCTAAGACACACAACAAAATTACTGTTTCAGTCTCAGCTAAATGTCACCTCAGATGCCACAAGAGAACACCATTTCCACTCCAAAATTTCATTTTTCGCCTCCCGCTCTCCCCCCCCCCCCCCTCGTTCGCTACGCTCACTCACCGCTCGGTCGCTTCGCTCCCTCGCAGTCCACCCGTCTACTTTCTTAAATTACCCGGCTACTTTTTAAAGTAAGGATAACACTATATATATATATATATATATATATATATATATATATATATATATATATATATATATATATATATATATACACACACACACACACACAATTTATATCCACCTTTTGTTTTACCGTTGTCGCGTGGAGGGGGGGGGTCACCCTGTTTTCGAAATTTGGAATAGGGGGGTCAGTCACTTTTTGATGTCGGCAAAAAATAATCCACCGCCCCCAGGCCGAAGAAACTGACCAGTCCCTTACGCTGTCTCCACTCACTAGAAGCGACAGCAAGAGAATACCGTTTGATTTCGACGTCGCCGTACTCTACATCTGATTTAATCATATTGCATTTTTTCAAGTACCCTCTAAGATTCTACAATTTCCAAGTCCCCTTTCCACGTATCCATCTTTTTTTGCTAGTTTCCCGCCTCCTATCTAGCTTTCATTTGTGAACAACCTTCCACACTATTTGAATGGTAACATGTACACTAAGTATGGCTGATGGAGTTTGGGTTCTTTCAGCCGATTTCACCGTCAGACATGCTCTCATTTACCTCTACATGCATGACGGGATAAATCTGAAACAGAGATCTGACTTTTGGTGACTGAACATCAACCATAGACAATAGAAGCGAAACCCGGTGTTATTGCTAGCGCTGGGAAAGTTGTCACCAGGTCAATTTGGCCAATAGAGGGCGTCTATCTTGACATCTTGAACACCCTGACCAAGTTTACGGTGTCTACCTCACATCACAGATAGACACCACCTAGACTGTTCGGGGACACGACACTACGTCACTACCCAAGATCGTACGCGCCACAGGAGCCTTTCTCTGACTTTCTGGCTGAAATCAGACTGCAAAGGAGAGCAGACTCCCCTCAAATTATCTGCGTCGTTGCGACATTGTGGATTAAAACTCCAGTACTTCAGAATAGTTCAGTCGCGATACTGAGTGTACAATTGAGTGCCTTCCTTGTTGCAGAGATGATTTCCAGCAGTGCCATTGGTATCCGCCTGGCTCTTGTCATATGGATAGTTTCCTTGCTAGCATTTGAAGTATCATCACAGGCCATGGTTGCCGTACACTCACAACAAAAGGTGTGAAACTCTCGTTTATTATCACTTTGAAAAGTGTCCTATGTCCTCAGTTTCTATAAATAGCCATAACGGCATACGTTGGTATGATTTTCATATCTGCATGTTTCTCGAAAACGACAAGTCTGTATACAAAACTGTGTCATCAACGCAACCAGCGAGGTAAACAGTGTTTGGGGTATTTCATCGACGAGGAAAAAAAGCCATAAAGCCAAAATGAACCAACGTTTTATATGAGCACTCTACACAAAAAAACAAACGTGTAAACAAATGGCAGCAAGCTTACAGCGTCTGCGCACATGAAACTATTGAAAGCAAAAATATGGGGCTGACTTGCAGCAGTTTCGAAGGTGGTAGCTGGTTGGCCGATTCAAATTATATAATTTGCATATGTGCAAAATTACCTAGAAGCATAATGCATTGACGGTTGTGGGCTCTGTTCAATGTTGTCAATTAAACCACAGTAGTAAGAAATTGGAATAAGCTAAGTGTTCTTAACTATTTGTGCGTCTATTTTTTTTTAATGTAAATTTGGTATGCTTGTTCTACACTTGTTTTTTTTTTTTTTTTTTTTTTTGAGGGATTATGTCGTTCACGACAGCTTGTTCATGCTTTAAACTTGCGTTCTTTTTCTGTTGATCATAGCTAGGCTTTTTCTGTGTTGAGCACTGTTGATTGTGTTGATCAGTGTTGATCACAGGCTTTTCTGTGTTGAGCACTGTTGATCATAGCTAGGCCTTTTCTTTGTTGAGCAGTGTTGATCATAAGCTAGGCCTTTTCTGTGTTGAGCAGTGTTGATCATGTTGATCAGTGTTGATCACAGGCTTTTCTGTGTTGAGCACTGTTGATCGTGTTGATCACAGGCTTTTCTGTGTTGAGCACTGTTGATCGTATTGATCACAGGCTTTTCTGTGTTGAGCACTGTTGATCACAATTAGGCTTTTTCTGTGTTGAGCAGTGTTGATCATGTTGATCAGTGTTGATCACAGGCTTTTCTGTGTTGAGCAGTGTTGATCATGTTGATCACAGGCTTTTCTGTGTTGAGCACTGTTGATCGTATTGATCACAGGCTTTTCTGTGTTGAGCACTGTTGATCACAGCCTTTTCTGTGTTGAGCAGTGTTGATCATGTTGATCAGTGTTGATCACAGGCTTTTCTGTGTTGAGCAGTGTTGATCATGTTGATCAGTGTTGATCACAGGCTTTTCTGTGTTGAGCACTGTTGATCATGTTGATCAGTGTTGATCACAGGCTTTTCTGTGTTGAGCACTGTTGATCACAATTAGGCTTTTTCTGTGTTGAGCAGTGTTGATCATGTTGATCAGTGTTGATCACAGGCTTTTCTGTGTTGAGCAGTGTTGATCACAGCTAGGCTTTTTCTGTGTTGATCATGTTGATCAGTGTTGATCACAGGCTTTTCTGTGTTGAGCAGTGTTGATCGTGTTGATCACAGGCTTTTCTGTGTTGAGCACTGTTGATCACAGCTAGGCTTTTTCTGTGTTGAGCAGTGTTGATCATGTTGATCAGTGTTGATCACAGGCTTTTCTGTGTTGAGCACTGTTGATCACAGTTAGGCTTATTCTGTGTTGAGCACTGTTGATCATAGCTAGGCTTTTTCTGTGTTGAGCAGTGTTGATCATGTTGATCAGTGTAGATCACAGGCTTTTCTGTGTTGAGCACTGTTGATCACAGCTAGGTTTTCAGGGCTTTTTCTGCTGTTTTGAGCACTGGAACTTTAGCATTAATTTTTCCCTGGCATATTGTCCTAATCTTCTAGAATATATTTTAAATCACCCCATTAAGCCACATTACCTGCATTTACATTCATTTGTCTACTACTGGCGACGGATTCGTTGAATAAAGTTTTGGTATCTTCGCGGGATTTTGAAATCGGCCGCCATTTCCAGGGGCTCTTCACGTGATTAAGAACGCAATGAATGCACTGTCACACAGCGATATTTTAAACGAGAATGGGAACTTGGCGTGTGACTTACAAATGGGCCGAGTGAACTTCTGAACTTCTCGTGAACTCATATCACCATACAATGGACTCGACGGAAGACGTAAGTAATACATATGTATATATTTTTTTCAAAACAAGTGCACGTGTCTGGCAAATTCAACATGTTCATGTTCGAATGCAGACTTTTCTCACTCATCAGGTATTTACTTTGACCGTCATTTCTATCGAGAAAACACATCCAGCAACTTTTAGCGATTTAGAAACCTTTGTAGGACGCCTGAAATAATATGCCGATCACAATTGCTGTGGCCTGAATCCAGGATTTGAGTTGTAAGAATCGCACAACACTCGCAGAATTGTGATTTTTCGATAAACGGCTATGATTTCTCGACGACATATGTGCAAAGTTTTCCGCTGCCGCCTGTGTTTGTAAGCTTATGCGTTGTTGCTTACGGCAAAGTAGTTACGTTGCAGTCGAGTCTACATGAACGTGAATACTTTCCCCGATACTTTCACATCAGCGATATCCAGCATTGTATTATTCGGGGCTACGACGAAAGGACGGATCTGTCTTATTGCAAAAACAAAAATCGCTTGCAGTGCAGTGCAAGCCTCACTTTACAGCCGTAGATTTTGGGCGCGACGTTACTCCATGGCCGGGCTGTCTGATGAGTGATGACCGGCTGCGGCCGGAAGTTCATGTTGACCACACGGGCTGATCTGTTTTCCTCAGACTATATAATCATAGCCTATCCATCTTGCTTATTTTCGAACCGATGACCGTAGAGGATAAAAGAATTTACATTCACGCTAAACAAACTGGATTTACGATGATCAAACTTGCATTTTTACCTTCACGGATTGAGTTGACCCTCAAAGAGTCAAAGCATTTTATCGTGGGTTTATAGTGCGTATCCCATGAGCGTTTTTCTCTGATCTCGGGTGCAGCGTAGCCCAACATGGAAAACGTAAACACGATTTCTATTATTTGAATATGACGTTATTTTTTGATAGAATTTTAACAAAGATACTTAGGAAAGAGGGAGAATCTGCAAGACAACGCTAGTTTGTTTGGACTGTAAAAGCTACAATGCAGAACCAGCAGTGAGCCACTACAGCTGTATATGCAGCGCACACAAAAAATGTTTGTGGCAGCAATATGGTCTTTGGCTAGCCCGACTGACAGATAACAAGTCATCGTTGATGACACAGTCCCCGCTTGTACATTTTGTTATAATCTTTGGTGTCTAGGTAGCTGTGGTCTAGGTAGCTGTGGAATGACATTGATGCAACGGGTGCATCAGGCCTGTGACTTGCATAATAAAGTAATCAGAGGAACATTCAATAATTACTCATCTCTGCCAGTAATGACCACTGAAGGAACTTTTGATTACATCACACATAACGATGCCCTCACTGCCTCTAGTGTCATGACGGCACATACTATAAACATGGTTTGGTGGAATTTCGAAATGGTATGGGATAGAGTATGTTGTTGTAATCAGCCATTTTGGATCATATAATGAAACAAATTAATGTGCACAAGAATGCAGCCATTGTATTTTATCTTCGTATCACGTTTGAACAAAATCAGTCCATTGAGGGACAGTGACCTATGTTTATGTTTCAAAGACATAAAAAAAATCACACCAAAATTGAAATCAAATGGCTGTCTATTGACCATATGGATCATAGCACAAAATTAGTAGACATGCATATGTATGCCATAGTACTTTATCTTTGTACCAAGTCTCAACAACATTGGTTAAGGAATATTTGCATATGATTAAACCTCAAAGACATGAAAAAATCCAAAAATGACCATCTGGCAGCGATATTGGAAAAAAATGACAATCTGGCAGACATATTGGAACATGTCACAAAGTAAATTGGCATGTATATGTATGCCATAGTGCTTGATCTTTGTGCCAAGTTTGGACAAAATAGTGTAATGACCTTTGAATTACGCTTCAAAGACATGCAAATTCCAACAAAATGGCAGTTCTGCAGCCATATTGGATCCTATTGCAAGGTTAATTGATACATGCATATGTATGCCATAGTGCTTTGCCTTTGTGCCAAGTTTGAACAAAATCGGTTCAAGGATGTTTGAGTTATAGTTCAAAGAAATGAAAAAATCGCAAAAAAATGACAACTGTCGGCCATATTGGATCATATCACGAAGTAAATTAATGTTCATATGAAGGGCATAATGTTTTGCTTTTGTGCCAAATTTGAACAGAATCAGTTCAAGGATGTCTGAGTTATGGTCCAAAGACATGAAAAATCACAACAAAATGGCCGCCTCACGCCCATATTAGATCATATCGCAATATAATTCGACATGCATATGTAGGCCATAGTGTTATGCCTTTGTGCCAAGTTTGAGCTGAATCGGTTCAAGGATGTTTGAGTTATGGTTCAAAGACACAAAAAATCGCAAACAAAATGGCCGCCTCACGCCCATATTGGATCATATCGCAATATAATTCAAATGCATATGTAGGCCATAGTGTTATGCCTTTGTGCCAAGTTTAAACAGAATCTGTTCAAGGATGTCTGAGTTATGGTCCAAAGACATGAAAAATCGCAACAAAATGGCCACCTCGCGCCCATATTGGATCGTATCGCAAAATAATTTGAAATGGATATGAAAGCCATAGTGTTATGCCTTTGTGCGAAGTTTGAACAGAATCTGCTGAAGGATGTCTGAGTTATGGTCCAAAGACATGAAAAATCGCAACAAAATGGCCGCCTCGCGCCCATATTGGATCGTATCACAAAATAAATCGACGTGCATCTGTAGGTCATAGTGCTATGCCTTTGTGCCAAGTTTGAACAAAATTGGTTCAGTAGTGTCTGAGAAACTGTTGATGATGACGACGGACGGACGGACGGACCCAATCTATAAGTCCCCGCCGGACTTCGTCCGCGGGGACTAAAAAAATACTTTAGAAAATAGGAGTGCAGTCAATACAAGATGTGAATAAACTATAACACAAAGAGAGATAAACAATCATGCATAACTATAAACTTACATAAATAAGAGACCCTAGAAATAAAGGCCTATGCATAATAAAAAATAAAACGGAGTAAATCAGCCTTGGGAAGTTGATTAAAAATAAAATGAACAGCAATGAAATCATGAAAGTGAAGAGCAAACTATATGGACGCTGAAAATGGCATAGCAGAGTAATTGAAAGAAAGGAGTATGCAAGTTGATTCTAATGTAACGCTTTGAAATGCTCCGGCATACATATCATTTAGTGTTCAGATTTATTTTGCTTGTTTTTTTCACTGTGTATGTGTACATGTGTTTCTACATATTTCATTGTCTTGTTTTTGTACCCATTTTTCAGCCAAAGGTCCCTACGAATACAAATTTCATAATCTGACTGCTAGACCTTTCATAGTCTTCATAATGATTTGCTCTTGGGAGATGGATTGTATCTTTAGCATGGAATGTCTGTTTCATTGGTTTTGACATGTTTGCTCAACATTTTCACATAGACATCACCGCCACCTTCATCCGATGACAGCCAAGAGCACATCGATGTTTCAAGCACAGTTAGAGGCAGGGGCAGAGGCAGGGGTCGTGCAAGAGGAAGAGGTAGAGGAAGGGGCAGACACACTACCACAGAAGCCAGACCAACATCAAGTAATGAGGCCTTACTCAATATAGAACAGAGGAAGGTAACGTTACGGGTAAGCCATTTATCACATATGTGTGTGAATATTGCCTTTTTCTTTATCTTCAGACCCAAAGGGTCCACATTAGTGCTGGTACAGCTATTTTACTATCATGGTGTGTGCTCTTATGCTCAGTCACAATGATGTCTTTATAAACTTGGTGCACAGACATGCATGTAAAAAATTTGTCATTTTCTTTCAGGCCATGATAGAACAAATGAACGACACAGAAAAAAATGACCAACTGCTAAAGATTATTGAGAACCAACCAAGTCTTGTGTTTAACTTGGCAGTACCGCAACCACAACAACCTGGAGTGGGCGGATACCATCCGTCAGAATCATCTTCCAAACCAGATTGGTGTGTTTGCACATTTTGTAGGGAAATGCCCACACAACCAGAGAGAAAGTGCTGTGATAGACCTCATGAATTCTGTATGTCACAATCACCGGTGAGTAGTTAACTTGTAAGCTTTGAAACTGTGCTACTCATGCTTCTGAAAACTGAAAGCAATCCAGCAAGTTAGTCCTGATTCACTGACTTTGGGATTATTATAAGCATCAACATGCAGTACAGGTAGCTGCACTGACTCTGTACTCAGTGAAGTCATCGTATTATTTAAGACAATGCACAAAATCTGCAAGAATCATCAGTCTGTAATTTGATAATAATTTTGATAACAATTAACTTCCATGTGTCATGTTCACTCAAAGTTCCACAAAAGTTCCACATTAAAAGTCACCAAATCATGACCAGATATGAACTGAAAATGCTCACGTGTTTCATTATATATTGCATTTATGTGCAAGTTTGAACCTTTGCTACATGCTTTGCTACATTTAAAGTGTTATGATCAACACAATGAATTTCACCACAGATCAATTCTAAAGGTCATTAAGTATTCAAATATGTAATTAGCTGAAATAAAAATAACTAATTTCTTTGAGTACTGTCATTGTATCACAATATAGCATGTGTAATTACCTTTGGTCAAGTCCTTCAAGCTCTATATGCCAAACCGTGAAAGCTTGTTAGCTATTTATGCAAATTATGAATTAGCTGACATGAAAATGCAAAATGACTTTCAATACTGTTATAACCTGGTATAATGATCAATGTACACAGCATGTTTCGCCAAATTTTATCAAGTAAATGCCAGTATATATCCCTAATTTGGAAGGTTCATTAAATATGCATATTGGGAATTGGCTGAAAAAAATGTCAAATGACTTTCAATAATCTTGTATCATAGTATCTTTAATGTACATAGCAAGTTTTGCCAACTTTGGTCAAGTCAAAACAGATAAATATCGCTAATAAATGCGGGATATCGGACCGCAGGCGGGCGAAGATTGCATTATAAGCGCGCCAACCCAAACTCACTGCATGGACATCACATTTACGAAATCGAAGTCCAAAGTCAACTACGTCATTGTTAGAATAAGAGAGGTTTTCCATCACACGGGAGCATACCACCACAAATTTTGCACAGATGGCGTTGCACTGGCATTGAAAAAGGGTGCATGGGAGCATGGGAACGCGGGCAGTTTCCCTCGCTATGGGTAGGAAATGCATTGAGCAAGACACACTTCCGGGTTCGCAAAAAAACGAGGATCCCATTTACGGGGCGCTCAAATATAACTATTTGCTGTGATACATAGCAAGGCGTATATGTTTGTGACACAGTCGTTTGGAGAGCTATTCAGCGCTGGGACTATTCGCCCCATAGACGATGTGCAGAAGCGAGAAATACCCCAAGTCTGGAAATGAAATGGCTATTTCGTATAGGGATTGTGCCACCATGTCATCTTCGACGTTCGATTTTACCGTGAAAAGTAGCAAGTTCATCTATCATGTAACCGTCGACCGTTCCCTAGCATTCTCAAAATTCATACCTGGTACTTGATTTGCTTCACAAACGCTCGTTTCGTGTGATTTTCGGCCGAATTCGACGGACACGTCGCTAAAACATAAGTGTGAGCAACATTCCGGTCACCTCACAGTGGAAGTTGGGCACCTCCACTTTACTGACGTTAGCGCCGCGTACCCATGAGGGGTGACTGGAAGGTTGTTCATGCCTTATGTTTTGGCGACGTGTCTTCTGAACTCGGCCGAAAATCACACGAAAATTCATACCTGATACTTCATCTGCTTACAAAATGCTCATTTCCTGTGATTTTCGGCTGAGTTCGAGATAAACCTGGCCAAAACATAAGCGTGAGCAACATTCCAGTCATCCCTCATGGGTAGGCGGCGCCAACGTCAGTAAAGTGGAGGGACCCAAGAGGTGACCGGAATGTTGCTCACCCCCAGGTTTTGGCGAGGTGTCCGTCGAATTCGGCCGAAAATTACACGAAACGAGCTTTTTGAATCAGATAAAGTATCAGGTATGAAATTTTAGAATGATAGGGAGCGATCGACGGTTGCATGATAGATGAACTTGTTAATTTTCACAGTGAAATCGGACACGGAATGTGACATGGCGTGGTTTTTATAGCCATTCTGTTTCCAGACTTGGGGTATTTCTCGCTTCTGCACACTCGTCTATGGGGCGAATAGTCCCAGCGCTGAATAGCTCTCCAAACGACTGTGGTTTGTGATGCTGAGAATAACATCAGTAAATAAATGACTGGTTTTAAAAGTTGACGTTTTTTGCGATGAAACAGACTTCTGAAGGTAGCTCGCTTGGGGAACACGTCATCCCGGCCGCTGTCCGCTTTGACCCCAGTAATTCACACTGGTTTTGGTCGGCCCCCAGCATGGATGTAAAAATTTTTTTTACCATGGCCCCAGGTACCCAAGTCACTTCGACCCCGTCACACTTTTGCCTACACACTACGGGTTTTTTGGCAGCCAATTTGTTTCACGCGTAGTCGTCCTAATGAATTATTCATGAGCCCACTACGGCAGCGACACGCTGTCTCATGGACGTTGACGCCCGTCAGAAATATATAACGCTATTGCCGCCGTTTCAAGCTAGCATTGTCCTAAAGATTCTCTAAATATACAGTATACATATACATGAAAACGTATATGTAAGTATTTTACTTACATATAAATAAATTACGAAAATTCTGCCAAAATTATGCTGACACAGACAAGCGGTTATGTCCGAATCGCGTACAGCACCACTGCTAATTAAGCCCTGAAACCAATTCGTACAAGAAAAGTAAGGCGTAATTTTAAAATCGAAAACGATACGATTTTTGTTACGATGAACATCCGAACGACTGTGTCTTTTCTTTCATTTCGTGCGAAAAATGAAAAAATTGAACCGGCGAGTTTTAGGTATTGCAAGTGTGGATGAATGATACGAAAAATTCCCATAGTAAACAATGGTTTTTGCGCCGTCGTCGGTACCTTGTGGATCGCTGGCTTCATTTTTTTAGTGTTTCATTCATAAATACAAAAATTCACACCTTAGACCTTGAGATGACATACTACAATCGTATTGTTTTCAATTTTTAAATATATGCTTAAATTCTTGTGATTTTACACTTGAACCGCCGTCTGTAGTTCGACAAAAAACACATTGCCCGCGCCTCATAGGAAAACAATGGCGTCTACTATCTGCAAATTCATGGCCGCTATCGTGCCGATCACTTGCTTCAATATATTTATTTCATCAGCTACGAATGTAAAAATCTAAATCCGTAATCTTTAGATGTCGTTCTACAATCGTATCATTTTCGATGTTTAAATATTGGCTCAAATTATTGTATTTTTACATTTTTACCGCCTTCAATTTTCGGCAACACACATACTCGCGCCCCATAGAAAACAATGGGCGCTGATGATCTACCAGCTTCGCCGCTATCGTGCCGATCGCTTGTTTCAAATATTTATTTCACCCGCTTTGAATGTAAAAATCTAAATCTATAATCTTGAGATACTGTACTACAAGGGTGTTATTTTCGATGTTTGGATATTCCGTTAGTTTCGTGTAAATTTACATTTTACTCTCGTGATTTGGCGACGTACGCGTATACGTTACTCCCTCCCTCCCGCACCCAGTATTATCGGCTGTAAATTCTTCGCCGCTACCGTGCCGATCGCTTGCCTCAAGATACTTATTTCTTCAGCTATGAATGTAAAAATCTAAATCTATAATCTTAAGATACTGTCCTACAAGGGTATTATTTTCGATGTTTTGCTGTTGCGTTGGTTTTATTTAAATTTACATTTTACTGTCGTGATTCGGCGACGTAATTTATTACTCCCAAGCCCATACAAAATATTTACCGGCTGTGATTATTCACCGGTCCCGAATCAATCGCTCGCTTGGAGATTATTATTCCTTCAGCTATTGACTTTAAAAAAATACACAAATAATCTTGATGTTGTGCACTTCAATTGTATGGTTTAAGATTTTTGAAGTTTTGCTTTAATTTTTTAAAGTTTACATTGTTACAGACGCAAGTAATTCAGCGCCTTACATGCAGAATACCCTATAGATAACAACGGCGTTTTCACCGGCTGCAATGCTTTACCGACCCCATTTACATCGCTCGCCTATTTATGCTTATTGCTGCCACTATGTAAATAAAAAATTACACATATTATCTGGAGATAATATGCTGCCATTGTGTGGTTTTCGATTTTTGAATGCATACATAATTTGTTCATTTTTTGCATTTGTATTGCTGGTGTTCGGCGACATCAACATGCGTTGCGCGATATTGTAAACATTGGCTGTATAATCAGTCTGCAGGTGTATTTCAATAATCCGACATATCTTTGGAAGTATATCCCATTGCCAACAGTAACACGTATTGTCGGGATTATCGTACGGAAAAAAGACTGCAAAAGTAAGACTTATGAATCTTCATCAGAATTGAACACATCATGATTGTACACGAGTATCAACCGTGAATGCACGTTGAGCTCGGCAGTTACACAAGCATGGTACGCTACATGCATAGCCCTACGAGTATGGCGACAGTGTCCGGCTTTGGCTACGCCGCCTACCGGAGGTGGGAGGCGGCGTAGCCAAAGCCGGACACTCTCGTCATACTCGTAGGGCTAGCTACATGCACTGCCGCGATGCCGATCGTATGCATTCCAAGGCCTATCCCGGAATTTGTTTCACAAACAACCTCAAAGGAGAGCAAACATACTTCTATGGACAATGACGAACACGTTTCTTGGCGAAGCAAAATCAAAACAGTGCAGAAGTACATGAAGTAGGTCATGGCCTTGGACTCTGTGCACGAACTGATTGGACACTTCAATACCTTTGACCCAAAGTTATTATTCATCAGCACTTCCATGCCATGAGGCTAGGTAGAGAACGTATGTACTCATTTCTGGCGATCGAGCAGCGAGGAAACAATCAATTACCAAGGATAAAGCTAATTTGCTAAACGATATTTTATCTTGAATAGTGAGTTGAATGAGTAATAAAATATCATATTTTTAATGTTCAATACGAGGTTGAAACACGGAGGGACCGTGGTTGAAACCAGAGCTATCCAGCTGTAGCCAACCTGGACAAGCACATTTCACAGCGCCCTCAAACAGTCGATTGTTTTCACTTGTCATACGCGGCGTAACAGAAAAATTAAAACTTTCATAACTTCATTAATATCCAAGCCACGCCCACCAAAACCTTTTCAGTTCTAGCCATTTGAATTCTGAAGATGTCTACCAAATTTGACTGAAATACGTTCAGCCGTTTTTGAGAAAATGGACCAACAGACAGACAGACAGACAGACAGACACACAGACACACAGACAGACAGACATCGCTGCGACATATGCTCACGTGTTCACACGTGAGAAAAATAACTAAACTCAAGTTACCACTGAGTTAACAATAGGATACATTGATCTAGACCAAACAGACGTAGGATCAATGGAATCAATTTTTTCCAAAACTCTAGATTACCTCTAACATTGTCTTTCTTTATCTTTTAGGATTTGAGAATCTTCTGCTTAAACGAAGGGTCCTGGCAATAGCTAGGGCTTACCGAAGGGATGTTTTGGCATTGAACGAGGATGCAGACCTGAATAAGTGTAACAGACATCCTGCGTATAGGCAGTTTATTCTGTGGCAGTATGGAAGATTGGGTGCTGGGGACAGAAGGGTCATTCCTAGTTGTTGTGTGTGGGCCATCCGTGATAAGTTCCCAGACAGATTTGGACAATACACAGGATTTAATCCTGGAGATTGGCCTAAGTTTAATCGGTTGTTACATTTGATGTTATTCTGTCAGTGATTATGTTGTACACTTAAACATGTTGACTTTTCCTTTGATGTTTCGTTATAAAATGAATAAATCTGTTGAAAACAATAATTTGTGTTTGCTCCTATCCCAGTAACTGGTGCATAACTGGTGCATAAAATGTGAAATAGTTAAATAATTCACTAGCCACCACTGTTACCTTGCAAAAACGAACAATCTTTATTTATACCTGGCCTGGCTGTTTGTTGTCACTGGTGACACTGCTTATTGAGAGGTAAATGTCAGGGCATGTACAAGCCTGCGGGACGGAAGAGTTCTTCCTCCTGAGTGGTTCGATATGAAAACAACAACAACAACAAAACTTATACAGAACAACAATAAAACTTATACAGAAATCGATAAACTGCTTCAGGAAGAATAATGCTTACTAACTACCTCAACAAAGGAGTATACAGTGTAAGAATTTGATTCTCATTGACTGTACATAAAAGCGTTTTTAGCACAAACATCAAAAATCTCCTTATTGTAACCTCTGTTGTTTCTAGTCAAAGATATTACCGTTGCTTGTCTTGGTTATGCTATTGGTGGCCCTACTTAGAGTATATCAATTTACCCCAAAAAAAATTTGATTTGTGAGCTCTCACATTTGTTGCCCAAAGGCTTCTTCTGACCCTAACCCTAACGGCAGCACCTGATAAAACAACAAAATCAGCTGAAAATTGCCATTTGTATGCCAAATGTGTTTGGATTCCACAAATTTTGCACTTTTAAACAGCAATGTACGTTTCTTAATCTGACTGAGTCATGGGATATCTCCTTTACAGGGCTACAACCCTAGTTGTACACCAATAAACTGTATAATTTGTTGATCACATAGTACCTGAAGACTACAGAAAATTTATAATAATTTATAAATTATTAGGACTTTGAATTGCACAATATACCCATTATAAAGCACCTAACACTTTTCCTTGCTATATTTTGCTACAAAAACTGTGGCAAGCTTTATGGTCTTTCAAAAGTTCATTCACATTGCTGCATTTATTGTCGACGTGAAACATACTCCTGGACAATGGAAGCTGTTGCCGGTGGGCTCAGAGGTGTAACGTGTGCTGATATTCTTCGTGGATCTGCGGGTTCTAAATCCTCTCTTCTTCTGCTTCCCCCCTGGTCAGCCTGTCGTTTCTCTATAATAAGCTTTTTCAATGGAGCTACTTGTGGATATGTCTTGTTTACCTTCACTGGATAGGCACTCCACCTTCCACTTTTCTTGTTGTAATGCCTATGATAGCTGAATGAAGTAGAATGTAGTTCTCATCAGTCTCTCTGTGACCTTGGCTTAAAATGATAATACTAAAAGTTGTGTCAAGGACAGTGTGAGGAAAAATAATTGTCTATCAGTCATTCATGAGCACACAGACATGCAATATTAAAAGTTTGGATAGTGTAACATTGACCTCTCAATCATGGTTGTGAAGTACAGCCCTACAAAAGTAACTTGCAATGATGCATTTTGATTTGCTGAAACAGGGTAGGGATGTGATCTTACTGCCAGCACCTCCCATACTAGTTTGACATTGCTAGATCAAATACACCCCAAAACTTCCATGAATGTAATGTGATACAAAAGTAGCACTGAGGTAAAGTTCAACATTCTTGTTCCTGTTCTTTATTGGAATCCAATTAGCCTTTCTCCAGGTAGTGGCTGTTTTTCATGGAGCCAAAAATATAATCTTTGGAAGAACATAAAATTAAATTCTGATAAACAAAGACTCTAAATTAAAAACAAACAAACAGTGATATGGCTATGAAAATTTCCCACATGAGTAGTAATAATAGTACTACTGTTCTGCAAAGTTGGCAAAGTAAATGTCGTGTTCTACTTACACAATTTCACCCTTTTTGTTTCTCATAATTTCCCTGCTGTGGTGAACATTGTGATCCACTGCTGCTAAACGATTCCGGCTCTGTATACTGGTGGCACATATGAAAACCTCTTTGCAGCATACACAAGTATACTCTGCTGGAATGTCTCTAACTCAGCAGTACTTCTGCAAAAATTGAAACCAACAAACTTTGCATTATTCGAGCAAAAGGAATCAAAGATGTGTGGGAACAGAATATGCTACTGTCAGTTTGAGGACTTAAAAGAGAGGTTCTCTATCAGCTTTATCTGTGAGCAAATTAACTAACTAGATGCACAAATTCCTATGAAAACAAGGGACTAAAATCACATGGACAGTCAGTGTCAACAACATCTTATGCGAGAACCAGGGACTGAAGACTTCCTGTTTAGAGTTACATGTGCAGGTACCGCAGCAAATTTCCATCATTTACCATCAGTGTATTACTTTGTAATTTAACATAAACCTGCTAACTTACCTACAATTTACGAAGTAGGGAATTTGATTTGTAAATCTCTTGTCCATGACAATTTTCACCAGTGCTACATGAGCTGGACTAACCTTTTCTAGCCATTCCTTGTCACTGTCTGCAGATTCTGTTAGAGGTCCATGGTTACAAGAATTAGTTCCCTGGCCATATGATAAGACCCATTCGTGTTCATTTGTAACATGATGAATCACACCACACCAAAGTCCCTGTGATGGAAGCATAATAAATACTTCAGTTATCATACATTTTAACATTCCTCATAATGAAAAATACCACACTAGTAGTTTCTATAGACAGTCTCTATTAGCTAAAATGAAATCATAAAATGTCATGAGTCTAGAGAGTGAGATGTACACTTAACATAAATTATGAGACAAACAAGTAATCGCTGATGACACAGTCCCTACTTGTAAATGGGTACTTTAATTGCAATTCCTCAGAGAGGATAGAGTCCTCTTCATTAATTAGGTCTGCAATAAAAATACTGCGATACAGAGGAGCTCAATGGCCAAGAATGAGTTCTATGGTGGTGACAACATAAAACCAATGTAGGCCGCCATCCTAATTACAAAAGGTCATTAAATGAGTCAATTAGTAATTAATTGACAGGATGACATTGCCAAATATTATTGCATCCTATCGTAACACTGACAGATTATCACCGGTACTATATTTTATAACGTTTGATGCAGTATTTACAACATTACGAGATCAACATCTGTACCAAGTTTCATCAAATTTGACACAGTATTTGTAGATATATCACTCAAATTAGGAAAGTTCATTACATATGCAATTACAAATTAATTAAAATGACACTGATAAATGTCTTTTTCACTGTTAAAGTAATGTGAGCTTAACATCTGTACCAAGTTTCATGAAATTTGATGCAGTATTTCTTGATATATCGGCCTAATTACGAAACTTCAGTAATTGACATGATAATGCTACATGCCATGAAACAAATTGATGTGCATATGTATGAAATAGGTCAATGTCCTTGTACCAACTTTGAATGATACTGGTGGAAATATGTCTGAGTTATGGCTCCATACATGAAAAAATCGTAACAAAATGGCCTACGGCAGCCATATTGGATCTTATCACAAAACAAATCAACGTGCATATGTATGACATATAAAGTAATCCTTGAACCAAGTTTGAATTAAATAGCTCCAGGCATCTTCGAGATATCTGCGTGAACGGACGCACGCACGCACGCATGCACACATGCATGCACGGATATTGTCAAAACCATAAGTCCCCACGGACACTGTCCTGGGGGAATAATAAGATTGAAAATGTGTACGGCAACACTCCTCCCTCACTCTGTTTCTTTGGCCAAATAACGTCCATACGAGTGGACTGCTAAGTGTGATTTCCATCAACAGAAATAATTGAACGTTTTGTATTTCAAAAGGCATTCATACACTCTTACCAGGAACTCTTCATAAGTTGAAGCTTTTTGGCAGCAATACCAAAAATGATTCCTGATATGCCTGCTCCATTTCTGAAGGGCTTTACAGTTCTTCTGCTGACCAGCCTTGAAAGCAGATAAAGAAAAACTTGACTCAATCCTCATAAAAGATAACACTTTACTGACAACGACTTAAGATATCAGTACATGTATATTAAAATGTAGGTGTCGGGAAAAAATTATTTGTATGTGAAATGGGCTTTATGGTGGCATAAATAACTATGCATTATTGCATGTATAGCAGCAGCTCACACTACAGAGGACAGCTAATTCAAACCAAGTGATGCATCATTCTTGATGAAAAATGACAAACATATACCTTGATTTAACATTGCAACAGCAACAAACCTTCGTTATTTTTTTCCCAAGGTTCTTGGCAGCATGCCATATATCAAATGAATGTGGGATACCAGGGTATGTGGTCTCTCACCAAAAAGAGATACAGGAAGGATTAACTGCCAATAAGGTGGTGCTCAGTGTTTCATTTACAGCATAGGTTCATGCATTGCAGGATTAGCTATGTATAACCCATGACTTGCCTTTACATACTTAATAGACAAGTTATTGTAAATGACATAGTCTAAAATTTCCGGGCAAAGTCTGCTAGACCAGGACTAGTGAAAAATATAATCTACTAGTCCTGCATAAAAATTCACTAGTCCTGCATAGGTTTCAGTTCGCATATGATTCTTGTACACACACATAATTTTATTCGTATTTGTAGGTCAATGATTTTACTGCTTACACGTACATGTACTTTCTTAATGTAAGGGAGTTTATTTATTAGAAAACCACACGGGTGGTCAAGAATGGCTACATTTACGTACCATCAGCCTACAAGTGAATGTCTACTTGGCTGACAGATGGTTGAAGAAAACATCATCAATATCAGCATCATCATCATTTGGCTTTACTTTCAATTTATGTCCTTGAATATGTCTACTATGCAAACTACTGTCAAGCCAATGGGCAATACTTCTGTCAGGATCAAAGTCTTTCAGTTCAGGGCCTTCTGTCATTATCATTAATTGGTGACGCAAAGATTCCTGAGTCATGACAGATCGAAGTTGTGTTTTTGATGACATTTTGTTTAGAGAAAGCTCTCTCACAGCTGGCTGTGCTAGGGGATACAGCCATAACAAATTCAATGAGTTTTATCATTGCATTTAGAGAAGTTGGTTTGTTTTGTAGCAACATACTGTAAACATCAACTGGTTTTGCAGTGCGCCACACTTTACAATACACTTTCAGAGCTGGCCATTGGCTCACAATTTCATTTCTCTCATCTTCTGAGAAATGTGGATACAGGTAAGTCTCAAGTAGTTCAATCAGTTCAGAAACGCCATAAGCAGCCATTGCTGATGATCTACAGGCCACTTCTGGAAGTTGAAGATCATCAGGAGTGAAAGGGGTTTCTCCTGTAACACACTGAATCTTGATTTCAGGTAAGTAATTGTGCTGTCGACAATGCAATCAGTAAAATTTGTTGCCAAGTCATCAGCATTCCTTCCTGGGCTACTGTGCAGTTTGACCTCTGCAAACATCTTCTTCTGTATGTCAAATTTGTCAAGGACTCACGAGTATTCTTTCCTGGATACAACTTTAAAGCATTTAGGGCCAGCAATGTCTGTTCCAGTGCATCTGGAATTTCCATAATGAGTAATTTCTCCTCCTGAAATGCCCTGGATAATTGTGCTAGCAAAGGTAGGTAATCCAGCATGAAGTGGAGAAGTCTGACAAATTTGATGGCAGTGATAGCTTTGTGATATCCTTTAGCTTTGCTTCCAGCATCAGCAGTTGCCTTGGCATCAGTAGCTGTGTTTTCAAGGTGAGTTACTATAGCTTGATAGTTATGCCTAACAGCCTTCACAGCTCTTTCTTTGCTGGACAGCCATCGTACCTGCCTTACTCCACTTAGATGACACAGGTTTTGCTCTAGCATGTCAGATATTGCCTGCAATTCTCTTCTCCTCTTTGGAGAATAGTGGTAGAATGAAAATATTCCCTTGAAAGTCTCCTCAAAACTGCTGAGGCCGCTCAGTGTTACTTTGTTAGCATCCAGTGCTGCAAGCTCCAACTTGTGTGCAATACACTGCAGAGATATTAGTGTTGGGAAGATGTCCTTCATTCGTTTCACCACTCCATTTTTTTCACCAAAATTGACTGATGCTCCATCGAAATTGGCCATTATCAAACTTGGTTTGACTTCATCATTATCTGGTCGTAACATATCAAGGCTTAAATCAACCTGTGAAAGTCCTGCTTCTATGGCATTCATAATACCTTGAGCATTGGCAGTTTCAAGCGACACAATGTCTATTTCTCTGCATACGGGCATACCGTCAACAGGACTGACGTATCTCAGAAATACAACTTCCTGCTCGATAACCGCTACATCAGTCGAACCATCACCCAATATACTGACAAAATTAACATTCATTATCTCTGAGCGTATACCACTTTTGAGACTTTCGTAGATAGATGCCAAAAACACCTTAAGGCTCGGTATGTTCTGATAGTTTTCGCCAAGTTGCAAACCATTTACTTGTTGAAGTTGACACATAAGCATGAAGTCCGAGAACGGTTTGCCACTCTTTGCCACGGCATAGGCAGTACGGAAAAGTTTTCTCATTCTGTCTCTTTGTCCATCATTCAGTTTCATAACTGCCTTCCCTAAAGGAGTAGCTGATACATTTGGTTGAAATTTTGATTGATATGACTTATCTGTCATGTTCTTTAACCCAACATCTCGGAAATACCGGCGAGTGCAAGTAGCATGTTCGACAGTTTTCTCATGTGACTTCAGAGGGTCCACTTTAAAGTTCGCTGTCCCTTTAAAAAGGGCACTACTTTTATCGGCAATACTGGGGAATTTCCGACAGTAGGAGCAGAACATTTTTTCTCCGTCATAGCTGACCCAAGGCCATTGTTGGGTCCAGGTAGGCACAAAACGTCGTTTACGCTTGAACTTGTCATACTTTTGATCCTTTGACAAAGTATCACCAGCTGGTAAAGTTGCAGAAGTTTCGGTATGACTGTCTGCTTCGATGGCCTCGACACCAGCACTACCACTGTGAATGTCAACACTCACAACAGACGAACTTGATGTGGGTGAAATCACTTGAGCTTCTCCTGTAGTAGGAGGTTGGCTAAATGTCACTTCAGGACCATCAGGTTGCTCAACATGCTCTACACAGGCCCGCTTTGTTGGTGGATGGGCTGAGTTTGATCCCCAATTGAATCAAGAGTTCGTTGCATAATCAATCCAACAACACGTGTGTGATCCTGAACACGAGGTGACTCATATACTTGATTTACTTTCAATTGTCTAGGAATGACCTAATTAGGGGCACCCCCCTATTAGTGGTTATCGGTATGCATGAGATCTCGTGTAATGAGAGATCTCGCTAATGAGAGATCTGCTAATCAGTACACGTCACTGTGCAGGAAGATGATGTAAACATTTCGTGGCTATGTTGTATAGTGCTACGCATATACGCGTACAGAGCAAGCGGGAGTCTCACTAATGGCTGAGTTTATGACAAATTTTGTATCGGATTGCAGTTTACGACCGAAATAGAGTGCAGGGAAAGGTAGTAACAAAGTATTCTTGCACTGGACCGCGGTCTAGTGAAAAATTTTAGTTACTAGACCGATGTGGATTTTCGCTAGACCGTGACCTCGGACCAGCGGAAATTTTAACCCCTGAGTCACCCTTTTCATTAATTTCAAAAGCATCATCAGAAGTCGTCATGGTGACAGCAATCATGATGAAGTGAATTTGGGAAAATGGCTGGGAAAGTATGTGCACTGCTGATGTTCCAAGTACTAGTGGAATAAATGTAGCTAAATTTGTGTAATGGTTGGCTATATGAAAAAGTACAACAAAGAGGTAGGAATTGAGTGATATGATGTCTTAGTGATGGTTTACGATAAAGACGGATGAACAAACCTTTAAGTCCCTCATCTTGGCTATGACTGCAACAACATATGATCAATATCAACTGAATTATTTCATGTTGTCATGTTCTTGTTATCAAGAACAAAGTTCATTTATCATGAAAGCTGTTACATGCTCTTTTTAATTCTGACTACCGGTAGTTAATTTTACAGTTAAATATTAGTATGATGAAACAACTTAAAAAAAAGCAGGTTGATTTGCTGTTGTTTATATGGTAGTTAAAAAGAGAAATATTTATCAAACTTACTCATCAGGTATGCAATTTGAGTGTGGGCATCTGTTACTGCTTCTTTTATCTGCAGTCCCTTATCACGGAGCTGGTTTAACCCTTCTTGAAATGCTGCTCTTTCCATGATGGTTGATTTTTTGTCAGTTTGATGTTTGTTTATGGTTACAATCTCCAAAATGTCTTTGGATTCGTTTTCCAATAGATAGTGTATGTACAGTACTGTGCACAGTATCCAGGAGAGTCCATTCTTCCATCACCTTGTGATATCGTAAAATAAGCAGATATACCACAATTACACTGAGCGTAAAATTCTACTACTTTAAGAGCAATGAATACATATTCATATAAGCAAATTTCTCAATAATTTGTGGTAATCAAATCTCAGTCAATGTGCATTGTTCATAAGGATTGCGCCATGTCTATTCAATGCACAAATTTTTCTTAAATGACATAGAATGCATGCTGGACGAAGACAAATGTGTATAGTACGGTACTCTGTCCTACAGTAACAGTCACTACAGTAACGTTACTCACCAAGAATAACAATCTCCTTATCTTGATACTTGGTAAGTATTTCCTGTTGATGTGAAAGCCAATATTCATCCACACATGGAACTAGATAGTGCCGCTGTATTTTGAAGAATGTACTACTACTGACTATCTTCAACCTTAACATCTTGGCAAATAAAGCAATTTTGCTGTAATTGTTTCCGGACATCAGTATGGAGGCCGATGTAAGCAGGTCTCCACTGTGAAGCCGTCGTTTGAGAAGGGGCTGTGAGCACCACTTGTATTCTACATGACCAGAAGGGCATACCTACAATAAAGTATCAAGATAAGTTTAACATTAACTCTGTTTGTAACTACAGATTTGTATAATAATACTATGTACTCTGGACATATGAACATAATGATCAAACTCAGAATCTTGTACAGGATTAACAAGATATTCACACAGCAACCCCTTAGATCACAGAACAGGCCCTGATCTATCTTTGATAAAGGGAATGGCCTGTGTTTTTCGTTGGATTTACAGCTGCTTTCACAGGCATGCAACATACATATTGAACGTTCACGTATACAGTTCTGTAGTCTCTGTCCAGCTATTTCTGTGATCACATTGATGAAATTTGTGTCTGTATTGATAACAGACATGGAGAAGTGTTGAACCTACAGGGTTTGTTACAGTTATGTAAATTCACAAGATGTTTAAAACTGTTAGGATGTGAACGGCCTGATACTTCACGTATGTATAATATGGCTGTAACAACATGAATCCACAGTAATTATGACTTAGTCAAAATTCTTTACATAACAGCAGTGAACACTGTATACGTCAATCTCCTAGCGTGATGAGAGCCATGCTGTCATGAGGACATTAAGTCTGTAGTATGTTAGTATGTCATTGCACGTCACCTTGTACCCAGTTTAAAGTAGAACATTATGAAGGCCAGAGACATGAAGTGTCACTGACTGAATCAAAGTATTACATCAGGGTCAAAGACTGTACATACCCATGATAGATACAGTGCTGACCCTACTGTATTTTTTGAAATGGTCAGCATTCCTTTACAGTCTGAGTTGCTGCATGTTGACTTGAGTTCAGCTTTGGCCAACAAAGTAACTGGCCTAGACTTATCAAATAGAAGTCCTCTTCAATAAGTCTGTTAACATCTGCCTCACTTCTCACTCTTGTTACACCCGATTCTCCTTGTTCCTGTATAGTTGGCACTTCTGTCATCAAACTCTGAATGGTCAGATGGAAAGTCTTCCATGTCAATTCCATGGGACCTGTGAGAAGTATCAATATACATGCTAATTTCAAATTTCAAATTATGATAAGAGTTGTTTAGCACGATGTATTTACTAATGTGTTGCTAATGATGGATAAGTAGTCTGTTTGCGATAAAAATTATGCCCTGCATTGAAAACATTACTCAGAATTTCAATTGTGTAAAAGTACCACAATAGAAAATTAAATTTTTCCAGGATTTATTGCAGGGAAGTGTTGTCACTACTCAAATCAACATATTGTATCAGCACATGTAGACATATCAATTTGACATGATTTCTTGTGGTAAACTTCATCTTTGTAATAGTGTTTGAAAATTCAATGAATTTTAAGGATTTTGAACCTTATGAACATTACATGCATGAACTTCAGACTATAGCAAAGATATGCAAACACAAATGCATGTATATCATAGTGTCCCAACAGCAGTTATGGCAGACCAGTGTCATGGTTATGTTACACACCATGTGCCCTCTTTGTACAGGACCAATTTGTAGCCAGCTACGTACACCTGACAAAACCCTTGTACAATAAATTGTTTTACTTACTGTATAGTTATATTGAAGCTTGGTTCATAATCCGGATCTCCATCATAGTATGACAGATAAATACGATCATAATAATGTTTGGATCAATTGTCTCATCTATACTCACACTTGAGGTGAAACATATAATGTTGTGATTATCACATTGCAAACTGTGCAACTATTAAAATAGTCAGTACATATATCATGAAATGTATATATCTTCCAAAGTGTGGAACAATATAAAAATAATCAACAATATTGCTAAAGCTTACATCAGTGATGTGCCAGTCTGTTGTCATACTACTTATTGTCTTTTCTTTCAAAATACTAAAAGGACTTACTCAAATGGGTCCACAAAAGATTCTGATATGGTACTCTTTTTTTCCTCTTCCCATTCTGCCACTAGCACTGCAATGTGGAAGTTAAATATTACATTCGTCATTAGGATGTCACAAAAGATTACATATTGTTGTAGAAGTTATTTAGTGTGTTCTAGAAATTATGTAGAGTGACACTAAAATAAATTGAGCTTATGTACCTTGTTGTTGGTTCTGTTTCTGTTTGGTGTTCCTTGTCTTGCATTTCCTCCACTCCTGACATCAACATGTCACTGGATTAAAAACATGAAAAGACATTGTAAGCATACCCAAGCACAGGAAATAATTCATACATAATTATCTAACTTGGCATAGGTAACTTTGAACAAACAGAAAACATTTACAATGGAAAAGATTTTTGACTTTCACGGAAATTTTGTGACTTTCAGAGAAATTTAAATTCACATGCACATGAGCAGACACCAATTTGAGTAAAAGATACTTTTGATCTGTCCAACAAGTACATCAAGATCTTAGCCATCTCTTTCAGTTTAACTTTAAAATGTCTGAGATGTCTGAAGAGATGTCTTCCATTGTATCCACAGATCAAGGGTAAGATAAACATTGTGTAATGAACTTCTCATGGCCCTGGTGTACATGTTTGTGAAGGAAACAGAACTCCAAGCAATAGGATAGAAATCACGTTAGACCACTGTATCCTGCAGCTGTAGTTTGAATATTACTAACAAAGAAAAGCAGTAATAACTACTTTTCTTACCCTTGATCTGTGGATACAATGGAAGACATCTCTTCAGACATCTCAGACATTTTACAGTTATGCTCAACGGAAAGTAGACGATGAGATTAAATGATACCTTACTCAATTACTAATTTACATCAGACACTTTATTTCTAAAACTACACTAGTACCTCACAATATTGCTTGCGAGCGGCAAGTTCTCAAAGACAAGAATAACAAATACCAGACCTAAATGATTCCTTAACATAACAGTCGCTTGCCTGCTTCTCTGCCGACATGAGTGCCTTATCTCTTTCCACTGGTTTATTGCCGTAATCTTATACCACGATACTAATTACACAGCGACAAAAAGACAACTGTAGTTCTTGCTGAAATGTCGGCAGAGAAGCAGGCAAGCGACTGTTATGTTAAGGAATCATTTAGGTCTGGTATTTGTTATTCTTGTCTTTGAGAACTTGCCGCTCGCAAGCAATATTGTGAGGTACTAGTGTAGTTTTAGAAATAAAGTGTCTGATGTAAATTAGTAATTGAGTAAGGTATCATTTAATCTCATCGTCTACTTTCCGTTGAGCATAACTGTAACTGTACTTGCAGTCAGTTGCTGACCTGCTGGCGTTGATGATGTGGGCTGTTTTGGCACATTTTTTCTTCTGAAATAGAAATAAATGGAATCAAGTTATTATGTAAAAGCCACTGAGACCAGATCATTACTACCTTGTCAGTTCTAGTACCTCCGCTGTCAACAGCATACACTGTCTACTTTGTTGATCATACAGCTGCACAGATTTCTCATAAACAAATAACACTTCTTTGTTTGGAAAGTTTGAACATTGTACAGCTACCATAATGACTGAACAAACAACTATTCTTGTTTGTTGTTATTCATCTTTCCATTACAGTAAAATGTCTACCAGTTACATTTAACAATTACACAAAGAAGTGAAATGATATCTTACCCATGACCAGATGAAACTGATGATGTACTAGACAACTCATATAGTTGCTCAATTATATGAGGTGATGCTGAATGCCTAATTGTCCTAGAGGAAGAAGGCTCATTTACAGGTGGTAATGCTTGTTCCGGCAACACTTCATGACTCCTGGTCCTGTGATAACTGAAGTAATTTATGAAAAAAGGGAAACCAAAATATGTTACAAATGCCTTATAAAATGTACATGTTATTTTAGCGATCAATCAGCCGCCCCTTCCCATAATGTTCTTTTTTTTAAAAAAAAAGGTAAGAAATTTCAAATGCGCTATGAATTGCTATGTTGTAAGTTTTGATCGAATTCTTGTTGACAAAAAATTCATGAAGCTGTATAACATACTAAAAGCTTTCGGTTAGATTTGGAGACACTGTTTTACATTTAAATAACGCTATCTCTGTACTATTGGTCATGGAACTTGGACCCATGACGTTTAGACAGTTGTTTCCGATATTTCAATGATTTTTCACCAAATTATTTAAAATGCTTATTCTTCTCTAACCTTATATCTTGTCCCGTGGGGGGGTTTTGCCGACTCTTTTAACCACAGCGGTCAAATTTTTAGCGAGCATAACCTTAGTTTGCCTTCGGACCTGCGCTGTAGCATGATATACTGTAGCCTCTGCATGGCAGGGCTGTGTTACCAGCGTTACAGTATACGGTGGTAACAACAGTACTAACACACAGCCCCGCCACGCAGAGCTACATGGATCATGGGTGTCTATTTTTTACATCCATGCATGCATGGATACAGCCGTGACTAAACCACATGATAGATACAGTACATACGAATTACACAATTCGGGAAAAAAATCGTTTGTTTGGCACACGTTTATTGTCGGCCTGCTGTGTAGACGTGGTTGGCAAATGTGTATATTCTTTGCAAACACGGTTCAGTAGTACATGGTAGCCCAATCGGAAACAAAGCAGTGCCAAAACGTCTTGGGTCCCGGTGACGAAGCGTTTGGGACCGAAATATACTGGGCAGGAATGGTTGGCTTAGAAACCATGAAAATGTTCAGACTACGAAGAACGATGTGTCCCCGAGGCACAAATTATGTGAACTTAGTATTAACGCTAGACGCGTCGGGCCGCACTCTCACACTGTCTCATTACCCTTACCTGTCGATCAATTCTGCCGCCAAATCGGGATTAGAAAGGCCCAGTTCATCCTTTAAATCCTGCCATCTTGTGATCTGGTTGCCGATGTATATCTTGCATTGACGCTTCAATGCATTGCCACGCAGCTGCCTTCGCTTTTTTGCCGAGCTCGTAGTAACAGGTGTCCGCGCGGGCCCCGTCCACGCTTAGCGATGGACGACGCCATGTTGAATCTGTGAATAAACGTCCAGTCACGAACGAAGGTCGATGATACGCGTATGCACGCCCAATAGTAAGTTCATCTACAGGGACAAATCGTGGTTTGAATGTAAATCATGAAAAAATGTCAAAAGTTCCAGCTCTTGGGGCTGGCTCCACAAGGATTGGGATTGCGCGCTATCCTAAAACCGTTGGGGCGGAGCCTGTCACTCAAACACACCAACCAATCAGTTCCAACCTTGGAAAATCGCTGCGAGTCAGCAGAAAATAGTCAGACACTCGCTTGTGAACCGATGCACGGCCCACTGTGTGGTATACAGAAAGCCTGCTTTTCTAATTCAAGACACACACAGTGACTGCCAACTATATATCAGTTCACAGGCGACTATAGTAAGAGAGTGGTTTGTCTTTTCTGCCTTCTACTATACTAAGTATTCATCTTTTGCTATAAGAACAAAGTATAGTGCAGCTATACACATATACATTGTACACATACGAAGTGGTACAATAGGTGTCACCGTCTCTGTTGTAATGATCACATGACTGCAAGTCACTGAATGTATACCACAGTGATCTAGATAGGTTTTCCTGTGAAAGTTTAACAGTGTCCAAGGGGATGAAATACACAAATATGTGTTTAACCTGTCAAACACATGCACATGTACCTACATCTTGTAAAGTCTTCTTTGCTACAATTTATTTCAATTTTTTTGATATATAAATAATTATAAATATTTGTCAGTTTATCCAGACATGGTGTGTGTCATTTTTGTTACCACTGTGATGCCATAAATCTATCAAAGCACACTCCATTCACTTATAGGTAGTACACCTATCAATGGTTTCCACCAGGGAGAGAAGTGTGGCCCTAACAGTGGAATTTGACATTTTTTCAAGCCATGTCAATATATCCCTACCGGCAGGCTACAAAAATATGTCAAATACCCAAGGAGGAGGGGGGAGTTGGAGGCTATACATTTGTATGATTTTACACCTTGACTTGATCAGTCAAAATTATAGCTAACATTTTGCAGTATTGTGAAATTGCCCTGCTGTGCGTATTGTGGTGATCAAATTCTGGTATAAGATTTGCAATCCATTTCTCCATTTTCTCTCCACTGACTTATGAAATACATCTATCTATACCAATTTAAACTGCCCTATTATTCTCCAGCAATCAGATGCAACAAAAGCAAGCAATGTTCACTGCAAGGATATACCGGGATAGTTTGAAGCCGGATGCAGTGTGTATATACCCTCATTAATGTGTGCAAATTAGACAGTATCTTTATAGTTTCCATGGTGATATTGGTAGTGACAGTCTAAGTACCATACCTGTCCTTCACAGATATTCACAAAAAGTCTTGAACAAAATTTCTGACAAATATTTTCTTTTTTGCATATCAATACCAGAACTGTTATACGTCAAATGAGTCCCGTTGATACAAATTGTGTTGTTTTATTTCCATTCTCTGTCAGGTCACTGAACATAAATGGAGGATATTCCGAAGAGATGTCCAGGAAGAAACTGAGGTAGAAAGTCTTGTTCTTGTCGGGCATGTCCTTCCAATTCACACATAATTTTGACAAAGATTCAAAAAATTATGGAGGCAAATTATTCATGACTTTCTTCTGTTGCACAATAAAAATGCATTTTTTGTGACAGTAGTGCACCATATTTTAAAACTAAATTGATTTTTCAAATTTTAGAGAGAACTGAAATGTCTTCATTGAAATTTCTATATTTCTATATTTCTGTATGCTATCTTGACAACATGTCAAAATCTCTCATGTTTTTAGATAGTCGTTGATGTCATTTGTGAAATGCCTATTTATTTTAGCCACTTGACATTGAAAGCCTGCATGTGACTTCATCCATTACGGCCAGATATTCCAAGTCAGTGACCAGCAGTAGAATGACCAATGATGAAAGTCAATCCAAGGAGGCGATCTTTAAAATGCTTTTGCCTGAGACAGCTTTCATTTCCAATTTCTCCATGTAAGTAAAACTTGAAGCCCACACCTATTTCTTGTTTGCTTGTTGCAGTAGGATGTTGGTCATACAATGATTTGAAACTAAGATATTGTTACTCTGTGGCTCTCATATTCCATGCACTTGTAGTGCTTAAACTTTCAAAAGCCAGTGTGTGAGTTAGTTATAGAATATTTACTGATATTCTTGATAAACAATAAATGTGCCTGTTAACTCAAAGACTGTTAACTCAAAAGAAAGCTGCAAAAAAAGAATGGTTTAAAATATGTTTGTATCATGATTTGCAAACCATTTTGGATGTTAATGTCCAGATTTTTAGATGTGAAAGCATGTCCGTGTGACATGAAATGGAAAAGTGGTTTTGGTGTCTTTGTTATACCATGTCATGTGTTGTTATGACTCTATGCCACAATGTGGTAATGGTGTCACTGAGCCGTTTCGAAATGCCCCTACTTCTTTGAGTGTTCAAGTGGTGGCCTAGATGTATGACATGCATGCCAATTCGGTAATATTCGTTCCACAATCTCTCCATATCTAAACTTTTTCATAATTTTTTATATCAAGTTATGAAAATGCATACAATCACAAGATAATGGCAATTTCAAACATGACCTCTTTGAAAAATTCGTCTTGCTCACTTTTATTCCATATTTCTCAATGCAAATGTGCAGTCATGGAGACTCTCACCAAATCTATCTCTGAAAATACATTAAACAGAGACCTTTATAATTCAACCTCTCTATTAATTCAACCATCCCTATTTCTTTGACAAAATGATTCATTTTACCGTTTGATATTTGATAAGAGAAACTCTCCAATGTCAATTATTTCGACCAGAACATTTTGGCCATCCAAAAGTCTATTTAGTTGGTAAATGAACATTATTTCAAGACAGAGAAAACATCGGTCCTTGCAAAATAATGACACTACATTTGTGTCAAATCATGCTCAGTCTCAAAGTTGTAGAGCATCGTTAGTGGCCGGCCAGATAGACTTCAAAGTTCAACTTGTTTAAGTATTTTATTTGTGACATTGCAATACCAAAATACAAATTAATCAATGTTTGGCCGTAAGAAAACTTCATGAAGTACCCTTACTTTGGATTGGAGCTTTCTCTACATCACAAACTTTGTCTCATACAGAATTTTTAAGTTGGCCGCCCTCTATGAATTCAACCAGTAAAATTATTTTGGTGGTGTTAATTTACTATTAATTCACTGATTTTAACTTGTGATTGTTTTTTCCAACTGTTGTCATGTTTTGGTTTTGAAGTTCCCTACATATCATGTACCTGATGCTGTTAACTTGCACTCTATCGGCAATCATGGATACAGCTCAGAGGAGAACTATCTGTGATGATTACTTCAAAAAAAAAAATTGGATTTAGACAAACTTTCTGTAATATGATCCTAGTATCATTTGATGAATTCCCATTATTTAGTTCTTGATAGATAATTATTACATTTATTAAAATATCTTTTATACATCAATAGAGGGCACTGTGTGGCTATGTTTATATATAACAGAAAATTCAGAGCTTGTAAATTGCCAAACCATGCGTGATTATATTATATAGCATTTAACCTAAGTGTCAATTTATGATTATCCATGGATAAATAATGTCAAAATATATAAACATGTATTTCATTATAAGAATGCTACAGTAAGAATATTCCAGATTTACAATTTATTATTTATAAATCATAGTCCAGAAAACCACATGCCATGGCTTTTGATGCCGATATCAATTTTCATAATCTGTAACTAATGAGAAGATATACTCTGTGACTGCAGGGAAATTGGAGGGATCATGTACTATGGTGTCGTCAAAGATAAAGTCCAAGCGCAGAAAGAATATGACAGAGCAAAAGAAGAAGGTCGCACTGCAGGTCAAGTTGCTGCTGAACAGTAAGTTGGCTTTCACAGAAAGATGACACAAGTGATGATAAAACAGCCAAAATAGCAGAATGAAAGTCATGACTGTAATCTGTCAGAATGCCACACAACAGGGGTAATTAAACATATTCCAGCCTGAGCATACAGTATCTGCAACAGTCATGTTAAAGCACAGCATGTACCTTGTGATGGTTATCTTAATTTTTGAATGACTAGACATGAAAGACATAAGGAAAGGGACACTAGTCGTACTTGTTAGTCCCTGACGGACGGTGTGTGGTTCAGGGGATTTGTAGTTTGAGTTCAGTCTGTCTGTTCGTCCATGAATCTGTATGTTCATGCCTCTATCTGGAGCCATTTCTTATCCACCTGGAGCCATTTTTCAGACATTCCTGTACAGATTTCATTCAAAGTTGGTACATAGTATTTCATGGCATACAAATGTATGTAAATTTGTTTTGCAATCTGATCTACTGTACTCGTCCAAGTATAACCTGCTAGTTCAACAACACAAAACTACTACAGTTATACCGGGGAAGCTTGCCTTATACTCAATATCAGCTAAAGGTGCAAATACTTCCCTGACTGATCATGAAGTCGTCACATTGTTTGTAAAACATGTTTACACTACATACCGGTAATTATATATGTAAATTCTTTTTACTGCTTTACCATCACATCTTATGGTCAGACAATTTTTGAATTTAATGGAAGTGATTGTTTTTTAGCAACATATTTATAACTAATTTGGTAATATTAATACTATCCAATTATTATTTAATTCAAATATGTAAAAAAAATATGAAAAATTAAATTTTAAAGCGGCACTCCCACTTGGTAACATTTTTCAAGCACAATTTTTTAATGCCAACGGTCGACATTTGACATGGTGACTGCGTGCGGATCACGAGATATCGATAAAAACATGTCCTCAAAAAAGTAAAAGTTTGAATACCAGTGGCCCACCTAAATTCAGCTTCCGAACATTGAACGTTCGGCACTGGGGCCATTGTCAACTAAGCTATGGAGTACGAGTCTACTCTTACACTGCAGTATGCCACAGTACCACTCGCGTCATTGATCGGTCATGCCCCCTGGGGGAAAGCCGAGTCTTACTGACTCTGAGAAAAAACGGAAAACAAAGTTAGATTCCACCAGAATTTGCATAGGTGACTAGCACA
Organism: Ptychodera flava; assembly: GCF_041260155.1. Taxonomy (NCBI): domain Eukaryota; kingdom Metazoa; phylum Hemichordata; class Enteropneusta; family Ptychoderidae; genus Ptychodera; species Ptychodera flava. Next base: position 43,832,605 of record NC_091932.1, on the reverse strand, counting down.
GTTACGTGCGGTTGATACATAGCGGCCGTCGCGTGGTATGCATAGACGCATACCATGCGCGCGGCGTACTGTGTGGCAGACGACAAAATGTAGTCATCAGAGTCGGCTAATATTTGACACGTAAAAACTGATGTTAATGTGGTATTGGTTAAAAATATAGTGCAACTGATTTAGAATAATGAAAACGACAAAAACTAAGGAGAAGTTTTACAAAACTTACCTGAGGTAAAGGCATAATGCTATATATAAAGTCTTTGCAGTGGGAAGTAAATTAATTGCGTCGTTCGAACTTATTGTAGACTCCCTAGAATATCGTCAATCAGCACAACAACAAACCTTCGGGAGATTTCGGGTCAAAATCAGAAACGATCGTAAAACTTCGGGATGTGAAAAATACGCTCGGGAAATGACATGTTTTTATCGATATCTCGCGATCCACCCGCAGTCGCCACATCAAATATCGACCGCTGGCATTAAAAAAATGTGTTTTAAAAATGTTACCAGGTGGGAGTGCCTCTTTAATATTTACTGGTGTCATATTTCAAAATCATGGCTGCAAATATACAATTTTTATATTCTTTGGAGAAAGTATTAAGTAAGGGAGTTATCCTGAAAATTTGAAATAAATATCTTGATTCTAACACTTGAAACTTGACATTAACTCTGAGAAAAGAATTGGTGCAAAAATAGCCTTTCCAGCCACCATAAGATGGTTATAGATAAATGAAAAACTATGTAAACAGTATATTATAAAGGCTTGGACTCAGAACAAGAGTATGAGATTCAAGGAGAAATGATAAAACATACCAGAAGGTATCAGAGAATTAGCGAGTAAAATGAATAAATAAATGGTCCAAGTTCAATATTGCCATTAACAAAGACAGCAGCATAGAATAGTGCTGTACTATGCTATGATTTTGGTTCTGCTAATATTTAGCAGATTAATGACAGGAGCTTTAAAAGAGGACACTGTTTTAAAAGAACTGTATAGTGTACCAATACGGTAGTCTTTCTCTGAATATGAATTCAGAATTTGTTAAAGGCTAGGAATATGGCATTAATAGAGTTCCAATATTCAGTATCATTCATGGTAAATAAAGAATTACAAGGTCCAAGAAATTGATTAGGAGATGCTATTAACAAATGCGTCATCTTGAACCACTGCTTAAATGTGAATTCAGTGAGTCATCCAAAATAGCATCCAGAAATCTGAAATCAGATCTCTCTGCTGTTTAATGTGTGTATGATTATTAAAATAATATTAAATACACCAGACAATTGTCTGTCTTAAATTTCATGTTAATTTCTTGGCCATAGATTAAACTGAAGTTGTTTATTGTCATTTAGTCTGAGTCCCTTCTGTGCCAATTTTGTTTATATTCCTGTAACCAGTCATTTTAGAATGATCTGTGTGTGTGTGCCATGTGGGCAGATTCTCACAGTCATGTGACAATGTGGGTGCCATGCTACATGGCTTGATTCTTGCAAAGTCATGTGATAAAAACAGTTTAGGACAGTTACCAGTGGATATTTATTTACCAGACATTTGTACTGTAAAATGATACAGTAAAACATCAAAATGAAATTCCACCTCCAATCATTCAGTGAGACATCCAGTCATAATATTTTGAACTTGACATAACCATAGACAGTAGAGAAAGTTTCTCCGCTGTCTATGACATAACGAATATCTGTTTTCACCTTGTATCATAGAGGGCCACCTTGTTGCAAAAGAGTGAAAGTTGAACTTTTCATGTCAGTAAAATGATACCCGGAAAGCGTTATTATTTTCCATACATTATAGACTTTATACATATGGACTGAATTTATCAAGGGATCCTTTGCAACTGTAACCCAGTTATCATATACCGGTATCTCCTATGGGAGTTAACGGATGTATGTATACATTACAGATGTCTATTTATCTGGTTGTATCTCCACTTGGTGGTATCGCAAAATTTGCAAGTTTCATACTTGTTGTTCCACCTAAGTGATTGATAAACAGCAAACAAACAAACAAACAAACGTCATATGATATTCTTCTCTCTGACAGAGCAAGTCGTGGTTTTACGCCATTCACCATCTCGGTGAATGTTGCTGCCCAAAGTTCAGTGACCTTTACGCTGGTCTATGAGGAGCTGTTACAAAGAAGACGAGGTATCTATGAACACAGGACAAGTATTCGACCAGGGCAGGTAAGAAACACCTGATGGTAAAACATAGAAGTTAACCTTGATAATTTATTTATATAAATATTCACTCAAATAGAACCCAGGACTGATGATGATGAATTGTTTGGAAACGTAACATTGGTTATTCTTTATTGGCAAGTTAAAGAAATTATAGTTGTTTTACATTTTCTGGAACTAAATAATGAAAATATTGTACTTAGTTATGCAGCTGTTGTCCTTAAGTTCTAAATCATCAGTGCTAAAATTCTCAGCTTTGTGCACTTTGATAGATAAAGACTTTTTGCACAGAATGATACATAACCAAGGATGACTGTAATCTTTGGAGTGTTGAACTCAGACAGTATCGGTACTTTCAGTAACTGCATATTACTCATCTACAATCAATTGATCTTGTGCTTTCAGAACAAGTGTTTGGTGACAACATCATGGCTAAGGTGGATCTAAATTCACATCATGTGCTTTCTGTTTATTTTACTCCAACAGGTCATTTCTGATTTGAAAATTGATGTGTTTCTGATAGAACCGGCCGGCATTTTATCACTTATAGTTCCAAAGATACAAACAACTGATTCAGAGAGTGTTCCTGATAATGAGGAGCTCACCATGGCAACAGTCACCACAAGTGCAGATGATAAGAGTGCTCACATTTACTATTATCCATCCGAGCAGCAACAACGTGCTGAGTCAGAAGATGGAATTATGGGAACTTTCTTGGTGAGGTATGATGTCACACACCACTATGATGCTGGTGAAATATGGGTAAGTTCCTTCGTGTCAGTAGAAGAAACATTAAAAGACTTTCCCATGATTCAAAAATATGGATTAATGAGTAATTTAGGAAACAGCGAATAAACTGATTTGCAATGAAGAATATCTAATGTCCTCCCCTTTGTTATTTTATTGACAAAGCTATTAAAGACATGCTGTCATTCACTGTACCATACATGACGGCTGAGTGATGCTACAGTTACGAACAGTCAAAACTGTTGTTGTTTAAATTTGTAGTTTTAAGGTAGAACACGCCTTGGGGACAGAAATTTGGGTTTTCAAATTTTATCAATTCTCTTGTGATCTATCACTTGTGGGGGCTCATTTTAAAGGTCTTGAGGACAGAAAAGTTTTCACCATCTTCGTTTTTTGAAAATCGGAAATTCTATATCCATAGAGTTAACACAGGGATGGGGCCATTTTGAATTTCAAATATAGGGAATATTTTAGGTAATTTGTCTGTCTAGCACCAAATTTTGCATGGTGACCCTTGATTTTTATTCTTAATTTGGTAAGAGAATGGTTGAAAGTTTCATTGAGGAAAGTTTGAGCAAACTACTAAGTCTTTCACTTTCGAGCCGTGTATTACCTTAAGAACAGTCAAAACTGTCGTTGTTTGTACACAAGATACCCTTGCATGTCATGGAGCTTTGATTTGGATGGCTGTTGTAGTCCATGTATATTTTGAAATACCAAATATAAATTTTGTCATATTTCAATTTGAACAGCTGTTTTTCTGCTAAAAGACTACAAATATTACTCATTTAGAATTTTGCCAGTACTATAAGTCAAACAAGCATCAACTATTTGATATCGCATACTATTAAAGGAATAAACTTTTCTTTATGCTGTATATAAAACATGTAAAATATGCTGTGCTTTGGAGTCTGCAATACCAACTTGTGATGATTTGATGTTGCTTCAGGAGGGACACATAATACTAGCGGAATAATGATGTGTCAAAAATTTCGATTGTTTAATGTGAAAAGAGGCTTGAACGGTGAACTTCAGACGGCTAAAAATTCTGTCAAGAAATTCTCAAAATGATGTATGTCACAGAACTAAGACATGCTTTTATAAAAAAATTTTCATAAAATTTATACAGTATCCATAGAAATTAAAATTGAACCTGTCGCTATTTAACTGCAAGTATTTGAAAGTCCATCACTGTAAGGGATGTGTTTGAACAAACAATATAAGAAGGGCTAAAGGGAGATGCTATTTTATTCACTTCACACTAAAATACCATACTTCTTTTAACCATTTCCAGCTTTGTTCATGCGTCACTTTCATGGGAAAACCTGCTCAAACCTGGAAGCAACTGAACTTTTTAGTCCCCACGGACACCGTCCGGGGGGACTTATAGGTTTGGTCATGTCCGTGCGTGTGTGCTTGTGTCCTTGCGTCAGTGCATCAGTCCGTCCGTGCGTCCGTCCGTTCACGCAGATATCTCAGAGATGCCTGGAGCGATTTCATTCAGACTTGGTACAAGGATTACTTCATATATGTCATACAGATGCAGGTCAATTTGTTTTGTGATACGATCCAATATGGCTACCAGGCGGCCATTTTATTACGATTTTCTCATGTAGAGAGCCATAACTCAGGCATGTTTCAACTGATTTTATTCAAAGTTGGTACAAGGACTTGACTAATGTCATTGATATGCACTTCAATTTTTTTGGTGATACGATCCAATATGGCCGCCTTGCGGCCATTTTGTTACGATTTTTTCATGTACAGAGCCATAACTCAGGCATATCTCAACCGATATTATTCAAACTTGGTACAAGGACATTGACCTATGTCATACATATGCACGTCAATTTGTTTTGTGGTACAATCCAATATGGCCGCCAGGCGGCCATTTTATTACTCTTTTTTCATGTACAGAGCCATTACTAAGGCATGTTTCAACCAGACCTAATGAAGAGGACTCTATCCTCTCTGAGGACCTGTAATCAAAGTACCCATTAACAAGTGGGGACTGTGTCATCAACGATGACTTAATACAAATATGCATGTGTAATTTTCACAAACTTGTCTTACAAACATTTACCACATGAATTGCTCTCATATAATGAAAGGACACAACACAGAATACTGCACTTGGCCATTTTTTAGTTAGAGTACAATTCAACACTATTCTAGAGGGTATCGTTAGATTTACCGGGTATTCATCATAGAAGGACCCCTTATGCAAGCACTGAATAATGCCATATGGTTAATGAGCCCTTTGTTCTTTAGATGTGCCCACTTACTGTATATTGGATTTTTTATTTCAGGTCATTGGAGACTACTTTGTCCATTTCTTTGCTCCTCCATCAAGTAGCAATCAGCTCTCAGTGTTTCCCAAGAATGTTGTCTTCGTCATCGATGTCAGTGGTTCCATGTCAGGGACAAAATTAGAACAAACTAAAGATGCCATGCAGTCAATTTTGCAGGACCTTAGGGAGTCTGATCGTTTCAATATTCTGATATTCAGTGATGAGGTAATGCAGTGGAAAAATAATGAGCTGGTTTCCGCGACAACATCAAATGTCAATACAGCCAAGTCGTACGTTGAAAAACTGGAAACAATTGGAGGTGAGCAGATGTAAATATTTGTTGAAGTAGATTTTCTGCCATGAAATAATTATATTGTTTTGCAGGTCGTTCATGGCACAAGACCAAGAAAATGAAATTTGAGATATGGTCTACAAGTCTTAAAGTAATCCTGGAAATGACCGTAAACAAATCTAACGTTTTTTTTGCACAACAACTGCCATATCTGAAAAATGATTTATATATGATGATATTTTGCTATTTTTTGTTTCAGGAACTAACATCAACGATGGACTCTTGGAAGCAATAATGTTACTCAGAAGAAACTCAAACCAAGCACAAAGAGCTGCAGAGTTGATTATCATGCTGACAGATGGTGAACCAACAAGTGGTGTTACCAACAAAAAAGACATCAGAAAAAATGTTCAAGGAATTAATGAAGGACAGTTTGCCATCTTCTGTCTTGGATTTGGAGCTCATGTAGATTTTGAGTTCCTAGAAGCGTTGTCGTATGAGAACAATGGTGTTGCTCGGAAGATATATGAAGATGCTGATGCTAGCATTCAGTTGACTGGATTCTTTGATGAAGTTGCTCTACCGCTTCTCCTTGACGTCAACATCAATTACCTTGACAACACTGTTACCATGACTACTATGAGCACCTTCCCAAACTATTTCAGTGGGTCAGAGATAGTGGTAGCAGGTAAAATTGCTGATGGGAACAGCATTGGTGAGGTGAAAACTGCAGTCACAGCGGTAGCAGTGTCCGAAAACATAGAATTGACTGCTGACAAGAACAGAAATGTAAGTTTTGTATCAGTTAAAGCACTGAGAATTGAAAGAAGTGCATGGCCATTTTGCAGTTTGAGAAAGTGTGAAATACCGGTGATCAATGAGATAAAATAACCATCCTAACATGAATCATAGTCAATCTTCACAGTGTTGATATCTGACTGTTAGTACAGTGAAGGTGTTTTGGTATCACCCATAACCAATGTACTGCTATGTATCAAATCCATTGACCTAATTGATCAACGTTTGGCTGCAATGGTATTACTAGTAACCATGACATCACAGTCAAAACCGCTTGGCCTAATCCCAACTCTTAAAAAGAGTGGCTCAATAACCGACTGTGAAATGTCAGTCAGTAAATACTAATTTCTTTACAATGTCTTTGGCCCAGTTCAGCTATGTACCGCATGGTACATAAAGTTTGTGTGTGATTTGTGATAGTGAGTATGTGAGTGTGAGTGCTTCATGAACTGTAGGGCGTGTGGAGTGGTCGCAGTCAGAATACTTGTTATAATTTCGGCAAGTGTTTGTTTGCATGATTGATTTTGAAGAGAGGCTCTCACAGTATTTTGTGTTAAGACTGTTACCGAATATCAATTAGGCAGAAACAAAGTACCTGTTACTATGACCACAGGTATTAAAATCACCCTTGTCTTCAACGGCATTCTCTAATCTTTCAGTTTTGTTGAAGGGATAAAGTCAGCCATATTTGATGAATTATGTTTGATATGAGATACTACTTATATTGTTTGACATGTTGAAAGATAATGAATGGGTTACCATGCATTTATTCCACCTCGGTTTTAGACACAATACATGACACCATCACGAAAATGAATTAATGGTCATGACCATTAATTCATTTTTGCCATGGTTTCATTTAATTTGTCTAAAACCGGATCCAATATATACATGCATATGTCACCCATTCATTCAGTATCTTTCAACATATCAAACAATATGAATAGTATCTCGTATCAAACAAAATTCAATGGCCGACTTTGTCTCTTTAATTTTTTACACAATCAAGTACACAAATGCAGTGTTATTATTAAGAGATGCCAAACTGCATGGCTGGTGTTCTTTTGCTTGTATGTAGTTGGCAGATGTATCTACACTGAATATAAAAGTTTCAAAAGATCTCACATTGAATACCGGTAGAAATTAGTCCCTCAGATCATGGATATCTGTGGTATGTCCATGATCAGATGGCCCTCGTGCATTTTGTAGTGTTTTACTACAGCCACATCTATGCAGGAAACCACTAACCTTGGCTTCATATTTTCACAGGATGTACCAGCAATTCTGACAGGCACTGATGCTGTGGATGAATTTACTCAGCGTCTCTGGGTGTACCTGACCATCAACCAACTCATCTTAGAATCCAGGGCAATGGAAGAAAACTCGGTTGAAAAGAATGCAACAATTGCCAAAGCACTGGCGATGTCCCTTGAGTACAATCTAGTCACAGAGCTGACGTCTATGATAGTTATTGGTCCTGATTTGAATAATACAGGCATAGATGGAGACCAGTTAGAGTGGATGGAAGATGGTATACTTTTTTCAAGGGGAGCTGGAGTCCAACCTAAACTGATGGCAGGATCATCTGGTTCTGCTATGTATTTGCTGGCTACTGTGAATTTAATAATTTCTATGATAATATATTTCATCTTATAAAACATTTAAATTGCGTTCTGCTTTTTCTACTATTTCCTAAATATTTTGTTTCAACGCTAATGGTCAATAGTTGGGTGTAGAATTGCTTAAAATAATGGCAAAATCAGGAAGAATCAGTGGTTCCTGAAAGCAGCTAGCTTCCACAGCCAAAGCAGCACAACTGTTCCTTATTTTGAGTGAAATGCTCTCTGAAGTTTCCACTCTGAACCATAATATAATTCGCATGTGAATCACAATTATCGTAGGGAGTCCACTACAAACAAGGTATGTTGCTCTGTGCCATGTTGTGTACTCCCTAGCCCAGTTTTAAAGTGTGTCACAGACAAATATATTCCATGTTCAGGACTACAAAATCACTTGGCCTTCAATATTGTATATGTCTTTAAATCATTCCGTGAGCCCTTCATGAATTTGAAATACATAATTACAAGGTCAACTACTGGCCATTGATATGCACATATCATGATCAAATGATGTTATATGAATTTGTAAAATATGTTAGTTAACTTTTGTACACTATGAAAATATGTTGTCACTTTTTTAAACAGTCATTATGTACAAAACATTAATCTTGCAACATGTAGTACTTGTATCCAGAACCCTTGAGACCAAAAACATTAATAAGTTTTGTTTGAATGTACATTCCAGGACATATAAGCTGTCTTTGGATGTTATATCTGTCAGTTTGATGTTTGAGATGTCAAATTTCAAGTGGGAGGTCCATCATATCATAATAAACACCTTAAGAAAATGGTCAATACATATATTGCAGGATGTATCTTGTTTACAAGTTAGACAAAACAACTTAGGATTAGTGCAGTATATGTTGGTGCTGTGTAGTGCTGTATAACTTGAGAACACACCTACACAGTAATGTAAGCACAGTTAGAGACAGCTCATCTGATAGACCTTGGCATAAAGTACAGTGGGGTTTATACATATACATGGAACAATTTTCAAGTTCGTTGCTGACTTTGTGACATTATCTTGTATAAAAAATGGCATAAAAATTCCAATGTTATTCCTCAAAAGTTGAGCAGGAACTCATGAATTTAAAACAAATATTTGTAGGAAACCATCTACTTTTAGGGAAATATAACAAAATCTTTTTAACTATTCAGATATGGAAGTAGCATGCACAAATTATGTTTCTTCTATGATTAACACAGGTCTGAAAGTCAATAGTATCAAATTAACATTTCATTTACTCTTGTTTTGACAGGCAGAGGCATTTAAAAAAGTAGATACATGTATGGGATGTTTTGGGAAAAATCTTGCCAAATTTTTTAGTTGAGCATCAAACACAACATCTATTTCTGACAGTACTTTATTACTCAAGGTTTATTTTTTTTACAAACATGTAAGGGCTTTGTGTTGTTTTAGAATGATGTAAATATTTATTATAAATTTCATTGTTTTAGCAGTACTACACAAGATGTATTACAATACTACAATGATTTAAGGTTGTACAACAAACATTGTTTTTAATATTTAGAAATATATTTTGCCCTGTCATGTTAGAGATATGGTAGTTCCCCTTTATTGCTACATATTTATTTAGTGCAAGCAGTGTACTCATACTGTTTAAGTATAATGAATTGTTTGACCAGCTTTTGAGGGTTTTTTTTAGCACACTACGGCAAAACAGTCATTTTGTGCCATGTCTTGACCCATGACATTGAGTTACAATGTGTATGCATTTCCACACACATAAAGCTCATCATAATCAATGCCCAGCCTTTGTTGATTCTGTAAATGCCCAACAGGCAGTAATAATACAGTAGCTCATTGTCTCTTTGAAATGTGGTTCTTTTCAAATGTTGTAAGTTGTAGTTATGGATATTCATATCAGCTTAAGGTGAAGTACTACGAATTACGTCAAAATTAAGTTGTGGTGTCATTTTCTTGAAACTTTGCACAAATATTCTTGGAAGTTGTGCAAATGCAAAATAGAATAAAAAATGGGGGTCACCACGCTCGTTTCCATGGAAACGGACGTGAAAATGGCGTCGTTAGAAATAAAATAAAAATGATATAATTCACTTAAACTAAAGAAGCAATTATAAAAAGCTTAGCAAATGAGTTGATTTCAATAAATACCTAGACTTAAGATCCATATCTATCGAATGTATAGTTTTCATGATGTTAGTAAAGAAATTTTTACATAAGTATAGATTACAAAATGATGATATCGAATTATATCACTACATAATTTTCGAATTTCTTCCTGTCGCTTTGAATGGTGTCATTTTGACCAAACTTGGCGAATAAAATCCTGACATAATACCATTTAGTTTACACTTTTAATAAAAGGGTGTCACCACGCTACTTTTTACAATATCTCCAGGTGAATGGGTAATATGCGCCATGTAAATGGGAGAGAAATGTCAATTTTTCGCTCATATTGAATAAAAACCAGCTTCCTAGGGGGTCAAAATATGACAAGGTTATAGGTCACATGTATTTCTAAGAGACTGGGTCAAAAAATTAGGTAAAAGCGCAATTTCAACAATGACAGGTGATGTTAAATACATGCGCTACAAAGTAACCCATTTGCGACACGCTGGAGTTAAATCTGCGCAGAAACGTTCTAAAGCGTGTGCGCGTCCGAATTCGTCGCCCTTTACCTTAAGGTAGTATGTGCCTCGAAAGTGAAAGACTTATACATTTGCTCAAACTTTCCTCAAAGAATCTTTCAATTATTCTCTTTCAAAATCAAGAATAAAAATAGGGGGTCATCGTGCAAATTTTGGTACTAGAGAAACAAATTACCCAAGATTTACCGATATTAGAAATTCAAAATGGCTACCATCCCTGTGTTAACTCTATGGAGAAAAATAAAAATTTTCGAATTTGAAAAACTAAGCCAGTGAAGTTTTCTTTCACCAAGAGCTTTAAAATGAACCCCCACATGTGGTATATCAGAAGAGAATTGTAAAAGTTTGAGAGTCTGAATATCTGTCCCCAAGGTGCGTTCTACTTTAAATTATGTAGAGAGCATGTCACTCTGCTATGTTTGATTGAATTCTCTGCAGGAAGTGCAATCACCGGGCAAGAATATCACCTGGTACACAGTGATGTGTCTCTTTACAGCCATACACTATTGTGAACTCAATGGCCTTCAGAGCAAGCCAAGCATTTCTTCAGTGACTTTGTTGACATATTTAGCTACACTAAGGCCGATCACTGTGGGGGCATATCTAAATGTACGTAGGATAGGAGCAACATCTAATAACAGCCAGTAAGGATCTGTTAAAGTGTTCAGATGAATGACAAATCTACTCACAGCCTTTCTTATTGTGTACATTTTCAATTTCATTCCTCACAGAAAGTGGACTTTACACTGCTTGAAATTATTTTTTGTATTGTTGATATGTAAAGCAGGAACACAAAGGCCTACTGTCAATCTATGGAGCAAAATATTAAGTAATGCAGTCTTAATGGAAATTGACACTGAAAAATTCATGTCAGAGCAGTACAAACAGATACATGTGGATAATGGATAAATGTATGCATAGACGTACATAATATTTCTATGTACGGTACATGTCTGTAATGTTGATTTTGTGTAACTTAGTCTATTGTAATTCCAGGTTTTACCTGTTCTACTGACCAATGATTGTACGTCTTGTATCTTCACACCAAGAGGGTTGTACGTGTGTATAGCTAAATACAACTCAGAATATTATCAAATGCTGGCAACTTTGTCCTTTTGATACTTTTAGACATTTCATTGCAACAAATGCAATTTGATTGTACAATTTTCACTACGGCAGTCTGAAATAAGACAAACTAATGCTGTTGAAATATTGCCCAGCCCCATTGTACAAATGGACATACCTTCTGTATTTTAACACACAGAATTTACATCATCATATCAGAGTTTATGACCTCAGTTCTATTAACAGAGAATTTTGACAAAAACTGTTGAATATAACCATTAACCCTTTGAGCACCAAATTCTTTTTGTCCCCGATATAAAATAAACCCCAGTCAATCTTTCTCAGATTTTTGCCGAAGTTTTGAGAAAAAACTGTAGCAAATGAAATGTGATATCCATTTGGTCCAAAAATATCAAAAAATTACAGAAACAATCGTAAAAATTGGTAAAATTTTACACTAAAATTTTGGCGGGAGAAATTTAGAGTTCTCAAAGGGTTAAAGTGATAAATTCTATACAGTGAATATTACAGCAGCTGTCCCATTTGATATATTCATAAATGTCGTTTTTTTGTTGAACTCCTTCATAAGAATATTTTCTGTTTATTGATACAGGATTGTTTGTGCGCAAAGATGAACCGTAGAATGTACATTACCATAATTTGGTGTCAAAGAGGTTGTTGTTTTGCTTGCAAGAGTGAAAACATTTTGTGATTTTTTAGAAAATTTCAGCTGGTTTCCAAAATGTATAGGCAGATTTACACTAATTTTTGAGCAACTCGGTGATTTTAATTGGTGCAGTTACACCAGGCAGCGCCTCCACTTTGTCTTTCTAAAAATATTGTCAAGAGAAAAGCTGACCATGTCCACAGGTCAAAGGTCAGCCTACAATCTGATCATTCCTGTCAGCCATGGTAACTAGATAATCGATAAGTTGCCATTCCATATGAATTCTCATAAGTGGTCGTTAAAGTTGCCTGGTGTAACATGGCCTTGAGATATGAATTTGATTGCATCGTTTAATAACGATCATTTTTAACATGTGATGTGGAAATTTGTACTTTGCTATATTGTATATGAAAGCTATAAAATAAAGTCTACGCCATTGTCATACAATCTGTCCTGTGTCACATTTTGTCATCTGATGTGCTTGTCTCCTGATTGGGCAGCTTAAATCATGTGACTTCAAATAGAAATGGCTGTAGTTGGTAGAGTGTCCCAAACACCAAACCATATTGTATTCTTCTCTTGAAAAAACTCTGAATTTACTGAAACTCGGTGATTTGGTTTGAACCAAACAACTATCATAGAGAAGTTACACTCTCTGTACAAGACAATTTGCATAAAACTTTGAAGTATCTATCATGGGTTCATTTCACCGCCTCAAATAGTGACAACCATTTACTGTGAAACTTGTAAAAGTTTAGGAAGAGACTTCCAGACCAGAGCTCATAGGGTCAATTCATGTGAAAAAATTCCCATACCAGTGTGTCTCAGCTTACTTTTAGCTCTGTATTTAGGTAGTAATAGTACAATGTTTGTCTTACTCAATACAAACTTATTTTGTCTTGGCAGACACAAGTTCTTGATGATTACCAAATGTTGTTGTCTTCTATTACTATTGCTGGCAAAAATGTAGAGATTAATAGAATCTCACACCCCCAAGGACCTGGGATCAGATTCTCACACGAGTTAGGGATATTTTGTCTCACACGAGCCGCAGGCGAGTGTGAGACAAAATATCCCTAACTCGTGTGAGAAATCTGATCCCAGGTCCTTGGTGTGTGAGATTCTTTTTCTCACATGACCACAAAATGCGTTAAATTCACATGGGGCACGTACAACATTATCTAAAATCTTGACAACTCTGCCGTCTGCCACTGTACTTTGACCTGCTTACTTTGTAGTTCCGGCCCGTGTGTTACTCGTCATGCCATTGGATAGCATTTTGCACGCGGAACGAAACAGGCTGTTTATCATCCAATCAGAGTTCGTGTAATATTTACTGCAGAGTGTGGGACGATTTCTGAGAGTGTGGGATCGATTTTTCCCACACCGTCGATCCCGCACTCCCAGCGGCCAGGAATGTGAGAACAAGTGCTCCATCCTATGTTTCCAAATTTTCAATGTTTATGACATAGAGAGAACACTACTTGCAAGATTTTAAATTTAAAAGTGTTTATTACAGTTCACACAAATATCAATTATCATAACTTATCCCGTGAGTACAGAACCTCTTTAAAACCTGAGAGTGAAATGGAAGTCATTAAGTCCTGTCTGTATCATGTGACCTTACAAGTTTGTCTATGATACATAACAATACAATGGTGTTACTGCTAATGTGTGTATAGGCAGCCCTGCATGACTTGGCAATGTGAACGTTAGCATTACTCCAGACAGTTCAATATAAAACACTGACTGGTTCAAAATGGTTTTGGAAAACTACACATAAAGTTCTTCCATTATGAGTTCAATGTTTGAATGTCATTGCAGCTCTGCCATGCACATGATCTCTAGAACTTTGCGATTGTTGATTTTATCAAGCAAGACTGCCTATTCAAGTTGTAACTGTGTTATGCTTGTCCTGACTCTGATACTGATAATGTAAAAAATTCAAATTGAAATGTACCAATGAAATTAACACATTTCTGGTAACTCTGAGTGACCTCTAAACAAAAAACATCAAATTACAATAAAGTGTTAGCACAAGACAATAGTATGAGTTGCTCACAAATTAATGACATACAGTGGGATGACAAATCCTGGCTTTATAAACATGACAAACAATTCTCACCTGAGACAAACTTAATGGCAGAACAAAAATATTACATCCAATTGTGATCTTACCAAGAACTACAAACCCTGTTTCACAGTGGGTTTATTTCTACAGACTCTTGTCTAAGAAAACTGTGGTTGTTGGCACACATGTTTTAAAAGATTTCATTGACTGTTTCTTTTGTGGTAATTGACATTCTTAAAATATTTTGATGTATTCTCAGAATGCATATGAAAATCTCAGAATACAGAATTTGTTTTGGGTTAGAGTTGCATACATTTTACCAGGTTGGATATTTGGAAACCGTTATTATTAGATCACGAATAAAGAAGGTGAGAGATCAGACAAGTGTCGTTCTCAGAGAAAGGTCAAAATTTGGATTCTGTTTTCATGAACGTTTTAAATTAAATTCATTTCTTGTTCTGTCCTTTCGCCAATAGTTTAACTTGGTATGCTTTGATACTGAAAACTACTGCAATTCTACAAATGTACACACCTTCAGATTAAAATTATAATTAAACATAGGAAGGGAAATCTTTGGTATATAAGGACACTTGGAGTAATGTTCCCTGAGTAAAATTTTCAATTTAACTTTTTTCCCACAAATTCATGCGAAGTGCTGATTTGAATGTTGGCAATATTATGAAATGGCAGTATTAGTAGCTTATACAATAAATACAACTTATTGCAAATGGAAACCAATAATTCTCTACGTCTGAGAGATGGATTGGAACCAGTCAGAACCAGTCACTGGTTAAAAATTAAATAGTCGTACTCTTGGAACAAAACAAATGTCAAACTTCAAGGAAATTTCATCTTAAAGTGACAAACACACATTTTCATTCCATAACAATAAGTTTCTATTCGATGATGCCAGAAACAAGAAAAAAATTCTTGGACGGCTGAGTACATGTTGAGGTCTATCATTTTGTATGGTAGCTCTGCCCTTGAATGTGAAAACGGTGGCTTTGTCCTTGAATGTGAAAACGGCAGCTCTGCCCTTGAATGTGAAAAGGTAGCTCAGCCCTGAAGGGTGAAAACTTCCATGGCAAAGCAAAAAGTTCATGTGACCTGACCAGCACTATATACTTGATCTTCCTGTTAACATGGTTTCTGCAAGCATGCACAGATTGTTATAATCTTTTGGTTTCTTAATTCTATGAAAACAGAAATGAAAGGGACATCTAACAATAATTTGGCAACAGCTTTTGGCCTTGATTGCATTATTCATGCATGTGAAAGTACAAGTTACCTGAAATCTATGCATAGCTTTGCTCATTTACTCAGTACACAGTTACCTATATGTGAACAAACACCACAGAAATTACATACCAGCAAAGTGATTCATCCTACCAATCAGAAAGTGTGTAGCAAATATGCATATCTATATGTATTTGAGGTCATTCCACATTCTGTGGCATATATATAACATACTTCCTAATTGGTCCAATAAATCACATGGCTACAAAATGTGTACATGCATAGAGCAATATTGATTGACATTTAATCTATTTCCTGAAATTTTGTCTGTCTCTAAAACAATTTTCCCGCTATATTTCCAAAATCATATAAAAATACCTCCAGAGAAACTTGACATTGTTACAACTCAATTTCAGGATTTTACTTGCCAACAACACAATTGCATACTAAATGAATTGTGACGTAAATGCTAATAGTTGAACTTTGACACAACTTTTAGAATAAGCAAATGCACTTGTTTCTTTGAAAAAAACAATGAAAAATTTCAAAAGATACATATAATGTCCCTTTAATACATGAAATTTATCAACAATGGACGGTGATGATTGCTTGATCATGTGATACAATTCTGATTACAGAAAAAAAAAATTACAGACATTATTAAGAACTGATGTTGCGTTCGGTCAGAATGATACACAGTTTGGTCAAATAATACATCCTGATATATCAAACAGACTAACACTGCCCTTCATTGCATGGCAAGTCTTTTATCACTGTCTCCATCAATTCAAATCAGAGTTCATTGGTCTTGCTTGGTGGTAGAGTTGAACCTATTATGGCTGGGTGACATTCTACACAGTTTACAAAAAAAGAAAAAGGTTGGCAGTGACAGAAAACATGAGAAAAGATAATTTAGGACCACTACAAGACTATACAGTCCTTTGTTCTTGCAATGGACACTGAATTAAAGATATTTTGTGATCATAAATGACAAAGGACTAGACATCAGATGACATTTTCATGAGTCTGTTTCCTGCTCTTCATCTGATTCTGACAATGATGGACTTTTTGTTGCAATTCCACAGTCTTTGCCTTCTTCCTGCAGTTCTTTGACGATTTTCACGTCATCCTTATCATCATTGTCATCTTCTTTGTCGTTCATGAGTTCCTGTGATTCAGAACAAAAGCATCAAGGACAAGCCATGAAAAACATTTGTGATCGATCATCAATTCATTTTACAGACAACATAGCAGTATTGAATAGAGTGTTTTAAATACCTCAGTTATTGTCTGACTTGAATTCTACAGATCGTGATTTCTGCAGCAAACTAGTGTAGATCTGGACATTGTGATCCAGTGTTTAACGCTCATGGAATACAGCCCTTCCTGGGAATGGAGATTGACTGGCAATGGAGATTGACTGGGAATGTAGAGTGACAGGGAATGGATGTTTAAATGGAATACAGCCCTTCCCGGCAATTGAGAGTGACTAGGAATGGAGATTGACTAGGAATGGAGATTGACTGGGAATGTAGAGTGACAGGGAATGGATGTTTAAATGGAATACAGCCCTTCCTGGCAATAGAGATTGACCGGGAATGGAAAGTGACAGGGTATGGATATTTAAATAGAATACAGCCCTTCCTTCCAGCTATGGAGATTGACAGATTCTAAGAAACATTAAGGTAGTCTCAGGTTCGTTGACACATATTTTCAATCAAAAGTTTCACATAAAAAACGGGGTCTCACACCCAACATGTGGTATATTTTCTGTTAGGTCTATATTTGAAGAAGGTAAAAATTTTGTTTAGTTGTCAAAACATGCATTTGTATGTTTGTTTAAATCAAAAACGTGTGATTTTGAGTTTTTTCACTTAAAAAAGTATAAGTAAGAATTGGCAGCACCCCTAAGTGATCTGTTTACGGCACTAGACAGCTGGATATACTGGGGGAAAAACCGTGTTTTGGATTTTTGAAATTCGCTTTTGTTTCTGCACAGTGAGCCTTCGAAGTGTGAACTGTCGGATTTTTGCATAAATTAACCGCTTTTGTTCACGTTTGTCAAGTTATCGTCCCTTCAGGGGGGTTTATCAAAAATCTAAAACACTGTTTTTCAGGTCTAATCATGAAGTGTTAGCATGCCAAACGTTGAGGGAAATCCACCCACGCGTCGCCGACTTACACTCATTTGAAGGTGCGCATCCATAGCAACAGTCAGAACTGAGAAAATCGACGATTTGTGTAAACGTCCCATTTTTCACACAAAC
The DNA here is from genome assembly GCF_041260155.1 of Ptychodera flava. Taxonomy (NCBI): domain Eukaryota; kingdom Metazoa; phylum Hemichordata; class Enteropneusta; family Ptychoderidae; genus Ptychodera; species Ptychodera flava. The sequence goes on along the minus strand of NC_091932.1, from coordinate 43,814,729 downwards.
TCGCCAAAAAAGTCAGATTTTTACGCGTTTAAAAAAAAAATTCATTCGACCTGGGTCTAGGTTAAATATTGGGCATCAGATTGGAGAATTTCTGACAAGTCCTGAACTCTAGTTTGCCTAAAAATGATGAAAATTGTGCGTAGAAACGTGAGGCTTTTCAGCGTAAGTGGTGGGTACTATTTACACGATAAACACTAGAAAGATCATTCAGGGCATAATCTGTTTGTCAAATACGTATCTAGCTTATTATTATATTAACTGTACACTGTTGGTAACGGTTAGAGTCTGGTTACAAGACTAGAAAAGTTTAAAAAAATACAGTCGGAATGGTTTACAGGTCTGTGTTCTGCCGACGACGCGCGTTTGCTTGCTCGCAAGCGCTCGACTTCCGGTCTCATAGCCCGTAATTTATGCACGTACCAATTGTGAAATGGTTGTCAAGTTCATTTTAGCGCCGATTTTTGTGCCTATAGTACAGGACGTCACTTGCTTGCTTGCTTTCGAAGATGAAACGACCGACTCTCGATGCTCTAAAAATTTCTGTAGTTGAGAAGTTCAAGGAATGCGAGTATTAAAGTCGCACTTGTTTATAGTTTTCACATGTGATCTGCTGCAGTCTTTGTGCTCACCATCAGGAATGATACCGGGTTTTTCGTGCGCTATTTCGTTTTCGACTGTGACATGTACTATTATGGTCCCGGGTATGAAACCAAAATCAACTTCAGTTACATGTAAAATCGATTCTTCATGACTTAAGGGATGGACCATTAGACTTGGGAGGGGGGGGGTGGTCACAATGAAATTGTGAAAATTTTTTTTTACTATTGTAAATTTCTGAAATTTTTTTTTTCCAATTGAGATTAGCTGTGCAAATTTTTTTTTTCAGAGTAAATTTTCAGATTTATAATTTTTTTTTAGTTCGTCGCTGTCTGAAGATAAAGAGGGCAAAGATGTGGTGCCAAGCACCACAAGCGGCCACGCAAGCGGTCCACTGGGGGGGGGGGAGGTCAGGAGAGGGGTGTCCCCCTGCTGCTGTTGGAGCTTTTGAAAAATAGAGATTACAATGATGTTATTTGGTGGCACTTGGGGAGTATTTTTGCGGGGGGAGGTCAGGAGGGGGTGTCCCCCTCCTGCCGTTGGAGCTTTTGAAAAATAGAGATTACAATGGTGTTATTTGGTGGCACTTTGGGAGTATTTTTGCGGGGGTGGTCAGGAGGGGGTGTCCCCCTCCTGCCGTTGGAGCTTTTGAAAAATAGAGATTAAAATGGCGTTATTTAGTGGCACTTGGGGAGTATTTTTGAGGGGGGAGGTCAGGAGGGGGGTGTCCCCCCTCCTGCTGTTGGAGCTTTTGAAAAATAGAGATAAAATGGTGTTATTTGGTGGCACTTTGGGAGCATTTTTTTCGGATTACACATCTTCCTCTGAAACATGGTCTTCTTGCTCCTCAGTAGCTTCCTATAGTTTTGAAAATTGACTATTTTGGTTTCCTGGCTTCCCTTTCTACTGCGTGGTGAAATGGCTACATTCACCCCACCAAACATCATGCATATCTCATGATTTACAATTGATTTTAACAAGCTGAGAAGCTAAAATAATCTAAATAATATAGTTAAATTTGCATATTTGTGTTTTTAGAGCAATTGTTGCCCTTTTTTGATCAAAACATCTATTTCTCTGTAGCAGCATGTCCAAATTGATTGGATGTGTATAGATGTGTTGAAATTTCAATATTTGTCTTTTTAGGGCAATTTATGCCATTCATGGTCAAAACATCTGTATTCTCTGAAAGGGCTTGTCCAATTTCTTTGAAATTTGCTACACAAAAACGATTATTCATGCAGATTTATTCAGTATTTGCTATCGAGAAACTTTCAAAGTTCAACCCCTTTTGTGTGTTTTTGTGTTTGGATTTGTTGGATAGATGGCATTCTACGTAGTGTATTGTTGAATGTTAAAACATGTGTTGCTGTTGTTTTTTGAGGCTGTTTTTTGAGAAAAAAGAATTGAAATGCCTTTTTAAAAGCAAAATAATACATAATGACTTGGTATGTTGTTTTATCATTATTGACGTGTTTCTACTTGTTCACCCATTCTTGCATTCATCATTGCAATAAAATGCTGTGAAAAAAATGAAACTGATGTGGCCTGCATCTGTTTACCTTGATCTTAAAAGGCAAATACAACTTTCTGTCTTGACAACCATACCATAGTTTCAATGTTTTACCTAGTGTACCTGCTTGGTTTGTACGCAGGAAACAAGTAGAAAACAGGTTCTATAATTTCATAATTTTCAAGTGATCAGAATACAAAAGTCCTGAAAAGATAAGATAATCACAACTTCCAGTATAAGGGATACAGTCACTCTAAATGTATAAATTAAAATTAAAATGTGCCGGGAGGATGTACTAAAAAATACAGAAAGTTGCTTTCTGTCGGTAAAATCTAAAAAAAATTCAAAATTTCAAAGACTTTTGCAGATTTTTTTTTTACGCCTTTGTCTTCTTATTTATTTTTTTTTTATTTTGCAAACTAGTTTGAAGTTTTTTTTTTTCCTAACTTTCTGCTCTGAAATTTTTTTTTTCTGTTTTTGACCACCCCCCCCCTCCCAAGATCTAATGCCCAAGATCACGTCCTATAACTGAGGCGATACTCGACAGATTCACTGATTGTAAAACTGAAACGGCGATGTGTCGCCACACCCAGTGACACTCTCTTGTCTCTTGACCACAGATTGAAATAGACCGGCACCGATCGTGAAGCGACATTTCACGTACGTTGCTGTGCTCTACACAGAAATAACAGTGTCGGATTGACAATTTAAAAACTAAGTCCAAAATATGGGCTGCTGTTTTAGAACCATATTTTCCAGTGAAGATTAAATAGAGTCTCTTTGGCCCCCTTTACTTTTTCTACACCTACGCTTATACTGCCGACTGTCGTCAGCCATGTTGGAATTGCGTCTCTTATGTATAAAAAGATAATAATAACTCGCGCAGTGGTTAGAAGGCCGTGTTTTCACTAAAATTTCAGACATTTCCCATTACAATGTTACCTCACAGTTTTCTCATATTTCAGGGGTTCAGAATATGAAATAATCACAAAATCGCTAAAATTGACCAACGAACCTGAGTTACTACCTTAAAACATGAGAAAACTTACCCTGATCACAGATGCAAAGTATTCTGCTTGTCCAGCAAGTTCTGAGAGTCTTTCTACCTCACTTTTCAACTCAAGCACTTTGTGATGTAGCTGTGGGATAAAGTTTATCACTAGGTAGAGCTTACTTTTGATGGAAAATTTGAAATCAGAAGTGGATTAAGATGTACCTTTCCCTTATAATATGTAACATACAATGATTCTTTGAATGTGCAAATGAGCTTGTAATCTGAAAGCCATGCTAATCAAACTCCTACTACAGACCATCAAACAGTATGAGTGTCTCTACAGTTAGTCAGTTACATCAAATTTGGTTTGGTAATTCTGGAGATATAACAGCCCATTGCATAAATTAATTAATTGTGGAAATGATTTAATTATACAGACAGCACCAACCAAAATCTAATTAGATCAGGATCTTCCCATGTTGATGATACAAACTAATTGCATGACATTCTGACCAACGGTTTTTAAAGTTATGACTGGAGTAAAATCTATCTACCAATGGACGGACATAGACAGACACACAAATAGAACATAGTCAGACTTTTGTGGCAAGATTGGACACCATTTCAGATATGAGTTAACAGACAATATGGCCACCAAGGTTGGATTGAGCAGAGGTAAGACTGACAGACTTTTAACTCCAAGATGGCCTTCATAGCGTATATGAAATGTTATTGTAGCATGGCACCAGTAATTTGTTGTGTTATTTATCCATCCATCCTATCAAATATGATAAAGTCATCCACTAACACAGTAATATGCTCTTTAATACAGTGAGAGTCATGCCAGATACATGTAAGATGGTCTACTCATGTCCCACACAAATTAACAATGTTACGCTATGTCTGTGACGCTACGTTATAACCTATGTACTGTGCAACTCTGCAAGTCGTGTGAATGACATAGTTTACTTATCCCTACCCAGGGGAAAAGTAACAGTGTGCGGCTAATGTGCCACCCCTTGATTACAAACTAACAGGGTTGAGTGTTGTGGTGTTTGTGCACAATCCTTGTATGATGTAATGCACTTAATATAATACAGTAAGCCTCAGACAGTGCTGAAATAACTTCATTCCACTGGCAAACTCAGTCAATGATGAGACCATTTTCCCTGTGCTGACCCTTGATCATCTTCCTGTTTTCACAGGCATGTGAAAATTATTGAAGTCTGATGTGAAGAAACACAGCCAACCCATCTAAACAATTGTCACTTTTCTTGCCAAATGCTCAGGATGACAGCTCTCATATGCAGACTTCTACATACACTTAAATATGAGGCCGTTTCCTACCAAGTTGGCATGACCAGCATGCAACACACCTGGTAGAGCATAGGGTTAATGGTAATAAAGCTTTCATCAACTCTTACCTCTTCATTCTCCTTGAGGGCGTCTTCCAAGGCCTTTCTCCTTTCTTCAGCAAGGTCTTTCCAGTATGATTCCGGCACTGGTTCTACAAAGTAAAGGAAAGACATTGATCTCTATGGCACACTGAGAAGCACATCACTTCTTGGTTGGTATACTTGATTCTTACATGCTGCTAGTACTGTGCAATCCTTTTAGCAGTACAGTATGTTTGTAAAGGCATTCAGCAAGTGAATGTTACAAGGCTTTCCTTTTACCAAGATTTCCCCTTGATCTACAAATTCATACCAATATGATACTGTAACTCATAAATCATGTACCCATCCATACCCCTTGGTCTACAAATGTATAGCAATGTGATCCTGTAACTCGTAAATCATGTGCCCATCCATACCCCTTGGTCGACAAATTCATACCAATGTGATACTGTATCTCATAAATCATGTACTCATCCATACCCCTTGGTCTACAAATTCATACCAATGTGATACTGTAACTCATAAATCATGTACTCATCCATACCCCTTGGTCTACAAATTCATACCAATGTGATACTGTATCTCATAAATCATGTACTCATCCATACCCCTTGGTCTACAAATTCATACCAATGTGATACTGTAACTCATAAATCATGTACTCATCCATACCCCTTGGTCTACAAATTCATACCAATGTGATACTGTATCTCATAAATCATGTACTCATCCATACCCCTTGGTCTACAAATTCATACCAATGTGATACTGTAACTCATAAATCATGTACCCATCCATACCCCTTGGTCTACAAATTCATACCAATGTGATACTGTATCTCATAAATCATGTACTCATCCATACCCCTTGGTCTACAAATTCATACCAATATGATACTGTAACTCATAAATCATGTACCCATCCATACCCCTTGGTCTACAAATGTATAGCAATGTGATCCTGTAACTCGTAAATCATGTGCCCGTCCATACATCATTACATGTGTCCTAACTCCAGGAAATATTTTCAGTATTTTAAGCAGATGATACATCTATGGAGTAACTTTTAGGTGAATAATGAAATACTGGGAGATCTGAGTTACAGTAGGGTAATCACTACAAAGCATTGTGTGCCTTTTCAAAGAAAGATCATCTGTACACCACAACTGATTTTAAAAGTCAAATGGTTAGGATTACGTATTGATTTTACGTGTGATGTTCCTGTGAAGACAATTCAGATACATGTGATGTTTGCTCAGTCAATATTTTGAGGACTGTTCAGATGTGTGACGTCTGCTCAGTCCAAATTGTGAGCAATGTTAAGATACATGTGACGTCTGCTCATTCCAAAGTGTGAGCAATGTTCAGATATACATGTGACGTCTGCTCATTCTAAAGTGTGAGCAATGTTCAGATAGACATGTGACATCTGCTCAGTCCAAATTTTGAGCACTGTTCAGATATGTGTGACGTCTGCTCAGTCCAAATTGTGAGCACTGTTCAGATACATGTGACGTCTGCTCAGTCCAAAGTGTGAGCAATGTTCAGATAGGAGTCTAAATTGAAGAATCAAGAGATCATGTGTCACAAAACATAATATAAAGATTTTATTCGTAATCAAGTCAGTATCTTACCATTGACCATTAGTTCTAGAGCCTCTTCAGCCAATGACTTTGTTGTCTGGGGAGGATTAACAAATAAGGAAAGAGATGCATAAGTTTGTTAGCATGATAAGAATCAAGCAGATATTTAGAAAGAATGAATTGAATCAGGAGAGATATTTACCCTGTTACACTGATGCAATCATAAAACAGGACAACAAAAGTTTTACAAGGGTGCTTTAATCATCTACTCTTGTTCTCATAAAAAGGAATTGAAATTTGGAGAGAGAATTACTTAAACAAAACTTGAGTTATACAGCAGCTATGAAGTTACCTACAGTATTGTCAATAGCATATACCACCTCCACATAAACAGCATTATTGTTTTGATAGGGGCAGTTTAAGTAAGCTGGTGAAAAATGACTACCGTAAAAACCCCAACAATTCGACCACCCTATTAATTCAACCACCCTATTTTTTTGACAAAACATAATTTTATTTTGCCCCTTTCAATTCGACCACTGACGGAAACTTGGACTTTCTCAATCCCTATTAATTCGACCGAATTACATACCCTTCAAAAATTCCTTCAGTTGGTGAATGAACGACATTTCAAGACATCGAAAACAACAGCGTTACGAATACGATGAACCACGGGTCAGACAAAAAGGCAGAAATGAGAACCACAAAGGGCTTTGTAAATGGCTTTCAGATTGGTTTGCATTGGGTCACATGATTATTTTCGCTGAGTGGGAAACCTCAGTGATTTTAGTGAGCTGGATCTCAGTCGCCGCTTTCGAAATATGCGTGAAGTTTCAGCGTGTGTGAAGTACCAACCCTCTAGTCTCTGGTTTTGTAACTATTTTCTCACCTTAATATCGAAGAAAATCAGAATAAATTACCCACTTTCTCCCTTTCTCATTGTTTTTTCCGAATTCTTACTATCCCGTGTCCATTGAAATTTACAGACTCTTTCTGTGTGTGAATCAATATCCCTTCCTAATTTGACAGATATTATGTTCTAAACCACATGTTGCTTGTTCCTAAAACACATAGACAGATGTGCCACGTGCACTAAAAGGACAAGTTTGCGAAATCTTTTGCAAACGCTGAAAAAATTGCTGAGGAAAAATCGATGTTACATGTCGGTAAATACAGCTGACGCCGCTGCGCCGTGCGTTCTTACCGACTGGGATCAGACTAATATTTTCAAACACAAATAGGGACAGTGTCAAGGAAAGAGTAAGACGACAACTTATTTTTTCAAGCTGAAGAAAATGCTCTTTCTGGTTGTTTTAATGACTCAATCGAATATTTTTGTTCCCAATTAATAAATCACAGACAATCTCAATTCTCGGTTTATGGCAATTTTTGTCGACCTATAAAAGTCTTTTCATCTTCAATATTCCATTCTAATTTCACCTATATAATATCCTAACCTCCTGTGACTTTCCTTCTAAACGTTGATTTGCCTTGTGCACCAAAAGAGATGCTGTATTGTATGCCAAACGATGAAAAAATAGCTGAAGAAATAACCATGTATCAGTCAGTACAACAGGTGAAGCCCGGACGCCCATACCGATGGGGGACAGAGCAGAGTAGATCAAAACGCAAACAGGGTGTTATTAAAGGAAAGGCGGTGACTAATTTTTAAAGCTGAATAAAATGCTCTCTCTAGTTGTGTAAGTCTGTCAATCGAAATATAAGCTTATATTTTATTCCTAGTTGATTAATCATGGCAGTCTCGATCTCACCTTTATAGTTTGATATTTACTGACTCGTTCCTTCTCATTTTTGTCAATCGATGAAAGCATTTTTGTCTTCCATATTCAATCTTACTTTCACCAATGTTAATCCTGATCTTTCATTAGTTTTGACCAACGTACAAAGACGTGGCCTGTGCGCCCAGTTGACGAGATATTTTGCGAAACGGTGAAGAAATATTTGAGCACGTACGGCCATACTGTATGGGTGGGGGCCCGGGAGACATGGATGTCAGTCTTTCCTGACTGTTTACATGTAGGTTTATATAGGGATATCAATTTGAAAGGAGATGAATCTGTTAGTTGAAAACTTTTCGGACATATTTTTATGTCAATTTTGTCAATGTCGGACTTTGGATTTGATTGAGAAACCAGAATCACCTACAGAGATGTCTGTATTAAACACAGACGCACAATTCGGAATAGTTTGTTTTGCCGCTACTGTCGTTCTCAGTCGTGGTGTCTCTCCCATAAAATTTCGAAGCTATTGGCCTACACTTGTCGTTTCGATGCACAGCGGTACACCGATGACCTGAGACCAGATACTGTATGTTCTTAAAACTAGTCTAAGCAATTTTACGACACTCTTTGTTATCGTGTCTCTCTGTGAACGTCCTTGAACCTATGGCCGTTACCACTGTTTTACTGCGCCCATCACAGTATAAACCCCAGCTCGTTCCCAGTAGAGTGCTTTTTAAAGTTCTGTACATCAGTGTACACTGTGTGTATAAGCCCCTAAACCTAGTTTAATTCAATTATGGAAAGGTAAGCATAGAATAAAGGGTCGATACAGTAGCTAAAATTGTGACAAAAACGGAACGTTTTTCCAGTACTTTTACAGTTCTGTGCTTTGAAGCAGTCTCAACATGGCAAACATGTCTCACGTAAATTTCATCCTCATCGTTTCAATCAATTCAACCACTAAACTATTTCGGCAGTTTTAATTTCCTATTAATTTGACGTTTTTAAAATCGTAATTATTTTTTCTGGTCAAATTGGAGCTATGTGAGAGGTCAGAAATCGATAGTCTGCGCCCCCAATCTGCATTAGCGCATTTCAATCTGCGCTATTGATCTGCGCTCCTATTCTGCGCTACCATTCTGCGCTCTTGAACTCTCAGAGTACAGATCATGGAGTGAGTAGAAATCAAAGAATATCCAAGGTAAAAGGGACACATATTACATTATTGTTTTGAAAACTTGTATTTTTGTCCATTACTTTTTCCCGAACGACTTTGCTCAAACTGTCTATAGTTAACTTTGTGGTAGATGGTTTGTTGCGTTATATGTGTCCGCACAGTAGGTCAACCTAATGTCCCCAAATAAAAATACATGGGTGAATGCAAGTGTTTTCACTGACTAACTAATTTTTCTCACTAAGATCTGCTTTACCTCATTCAAAAAAGATTGGGTTGAACAGTTTCCGAGTTTGCCGAATCGGCACAACATCTTGCTGAGACACGCGAAGACCGAATTTGACTGTCGTGTCTGTTTTCAAAAATATCTTCGCACAGACGTACGCATGAACTGTGTTCTAGACAATACTAAAGACTTGTCAAATCACGGGTAAATATCCGATATATCGGAGATTTCCCCTCTTCTCATATCTGACTCAACAATCCTAATTTCCTGAAAATATCCGATATCACATAAAAGTGCAATGTCGCAGTATCCTAGTGTCTACTGTCTATACCGATGAGCATGTCGTCGTCGTCGTCGTGTAAGATATGATTCCAGGTTTCGATGGATTAAAGCATATACTGCTGCATATGTGGCTTTGTTTGACCAGGAAACATGACGAGATACAACAGTTCTAAATTACCATGAGGGATGCCTCTTCTTTTATAGCTCCATGGTATTAAGAAGCATTGTCTTTCCACAGTTTGTGGAGGGACAGTGTCAAAAGTTATGACAGAGGGACCGTGATACAAAGCGTAAAAGTTCTAAGAAAATCATGTTGATGCGATGTGCAATGATGACCAGATGCTTTTACAGACCCAGCAAGCTTAAGAACTAAATTCGGGACTATCTCTATCAGTTTTAGCTATTGATCTTCTGAGCAACAAGCGTTCGTAGGCAAATAAAGAACGTCAAAAAATTTTGGGATAGACATTAGTCAACGCAGTCTTCTTGTAAACGTCCTTGAACCAGAACCGCGACCTTCATTTTTGATGCGTTCCGTTGTGAAAGAATTCATTCACGTGACTGAACTAGTTTCGTGGTTGGTACAATTTAGCTATTCGAGGTTTTGGGGGTCAAAGATAAGCATTACGTAAATGATTCTATTTTGTCGAGATGGTGAAACATCGCCTGCTGTACCGTCTGTTCTGAATAGAACCGCCGGTTTCCATGGTGACCATGCGACGTCTGGGCTGTTGCCCGATTTTCCCAACGGGTTTCTAATACATGTAGTAACTGACTCTCTTGCTCCATTGCTAGTATTGTTGAAAAAGGGGATCAGATGTACGAATCTCTCTTTTATAAAATCCTTCTTGACAAAGACTACCAGCTGTTTTCTTGTATGTACGTTTCACTTCGCAAACGGGCTCAATTTGAAAATTAAAAGCTAAACACCAAGGGTGTAAAACATTTTAGTGGGCACTCTCACCGTACTACCAGCGGTAGCGAAGACAAATTACATGGCGTCCTTGTAGACTATTGTATGATTGCCTCGTTAGGTCCTGTGCACGCACTGTTGACAGTACAGTGGTCATGACTTTCTCTACCGCGAGTTCCACATATTGTCCATTTATATGTAATATTTCACGCAGGAACCTGTCTGAAGGGGCTTCGCTACACTTCAGCGAGATTTTTCCAATCATAACTTAGTCAAAGGGGTCTTTTTAAACCTCCATGTTTTAAAATAAATCAAGTTTGCCTTCAAGTTGCTCTCTATTTTCGAATTGAACGTGCCCTGTCGCGCAGCCGTTTTCCTTGATATAAGGTTGTAGCTAGTATTGGTAAAAAGACGTCGAGTGCAACCGCCCAAAACGGAGAGTCATGTTTTGGCTAGAGTTGGATATTTCGTCTTCACATCTGTGGAAAAATTTGCAGTAATCTCGAACGAATCTATTTAGTTTTCACCACTCAAATTAACTGTTTTTTTATTGGTTTAGCTACTGTAATAGTGATAGTTGGGTTGAAAATGAGCTGATAGAGATGCTCAGCTTGTGAAATTATTGAGAAATTACAGGGACATGCTCGTGAGGGATTGTGACCAGAGAAAGATTTACGGATTGACCATTGTTTACAAGAGCGGAACTTCAATCGCAATGTTTGTGCTTGTTAGTTCAATCGTTCCGTATGAATATGGTTTCAACAATCGAAAGAGAAGGAGCACATACATTTGTGAAAGAGTGTGTGTCTATGGAATTATAGTACGTGTTATTATCTTTGCAGACGTGACACCACCTTGCCTTGATTATATCGGGACAGGTTGACGCGGTGACAAGGGAGTACATTGTCGTTTCTGACCTTGCATGATATAAACATAAAGCTACAACGGATGTCATAATTTGTCGATCAATGCCAGCTACGATCATACATGAAAACAAGGGAGCAGCATTGAAAGTGCCACAAAAGTTATGCAGTTTTAGTCGTGGGTCGTCCTTGTGGACAATTGAAAAAATTATTTACAGCTCGAACCAACCACTGAAGTTGAAATGACTGGTACAAATCAGAGTGTTCCAAGTTCACGGGAATTCACTTCTTGCATGATAGGACTACATGTAAATCACCTTCTTGTTATCATGTGCAAATCTTGAAAAATCGCAAACATCTCGAGAAAATATATCTATCATTGTTTTTACTTGTCTTCTGCGATGTGTTATGGCATCGACTTACCAAATCGTCACCGTCATAGTATCAGTTTCTTCGACATCACATCTCTCAGATCAGTGATGTCATCTTTATTTGAGAAATTCATTAAATCCTCAATCGGAGTCAAACTCACAACGTCAGCACTCGGTCAGAGAAACAATATTTATAGTGACAGGCCAGGCATTGTATTGCGTTATGTGAAACAGAAAGACATGATTTACATTTCCCTTTACGATTTTCGCGATTTTGTGCACAATTACTGTGAATTATTTTGGCAAGTTAACTCCCAACCTACATGTACCTTCCTGATCAGTACATAAACAGATAGCCATTGTGTCACGTCATCTACAGGTCACCGACCGCACACGCGTGTATTCAGCTACTGAGCTAGCTTGAAGTCACTGGACGTAACTTGTCAATCATTATCACTGCGGACATTGCGAACTGGCTAACGTCAGAATTGTCGGGCTCAAACGTTTCTCTGAACATGACCAGAAATGCTCAATATCGACAGAAAAATCTGTAAATAGTAACGGTAGGCCTAACCCAGACCAAAAGTTTGCATCCACTTGCGCTTCCGTAGGCCATCCTACAAACTGCTTCGATCAATGTCGCAAGGTTGCTGCAGTGCTGGTAGCAAACCCTGCCACTCCCTCTGCTGTGCGTTGTTGGGCTGTCGACTAAGTCGTCGTCGACTTGTAGCAAGGTCTACCATAATTGTAAGCGTACTTGACTTTGCGCTTACAACATGTACTTGATCATTTCTCAAGCTTTTTATATGAGAAAGAAAATTCATCGAATGTCTTCTTCATAGCCCTAGGATCCATGAGACTATAACTTTATGTCGCGCTTGATTCGGAATTTTATTCGATCGTACATTACTCAATAACCAGTCTTCCTGACACTCGGTATGGTGTACAAGTGTCGGTATGCTGTACAAAAGTACAAATCTATTTCAACACTAGATCATGCCATGTCTTATCATCTAGCGGGCAGCTATATCGCGGCAGTGTCATAAATACCACCGTAATGACTAAAATCAAAACATTCATGGATCGATAGCGCAGAATAGGAGCGCAGATTGATAACGCAGAATGGTAGCGCAGATTGATAGCGCAGAATGGGAGCGCAGATTGATAGCGCAGATTGAAATGCGCTAGCGCAGATTGGGGGCGCAGACTGTCGATTTCTGACCTCTCACATACCTGCGAATTGATAGGGTTTTTACGGTAGCTTCGAATTACCGGTAGTACCGTATTCTGTAATCCTTTATCTCCAATGTGTTTTGAACGCATCCAGACTGAATTTATTTGAAGGACAGTGTGCTCCAAGTTTTAGCAAATCATACTACGGTATCTAACACAAGTCCTTTTGATACATGTATGATATGTCATGTGTTCAACAATCATCAAACAATCTGAATACTGAGGCCTATTTTTGCAGTACTAAGTTTGTCTCCCCCACTCCAAATGCAACTGATTTGGAAACTTCTTGTTGCAGGAATGCACGTAGGAAGTTGCCCTCTCTTATTGACACATTCACTGACATTGAAATTCTTTCTTGCAGTGAAGCAGGCAAGTTGCAGTCTCCCACTCCTAGTTTAAGTAATTTGAAAGCTCTTTCTTGCACTAGTTGCAGGAATGTTGATAAGAACTTGCACTCTGCCAATCAAGGGAAAACCTAACAGTTTGAAATCTCTTTCTGGCAGGAAAGTTTGGAAATCCACTATGCAAACAGAAATAAATCCTAAACCATTTCTGTCTCTCTCCTAACAAGTAGGCGGTGGTAAGGGGATTGCCCTTGGATCAACAATTGCCACCTACCCTGAATTTCTTCAGCATTTTAATTAATGGTGTGAGGAGAATAGTCAGCCTATGAAAGTGCTTAAGTCACAAAAATAAAAGTGTTTCTAATCCAGAAAATTGTTCTTACAGTGATGTGACTTTTGTTTAAAAGCATTATGGGAAGCCAAGACTAAGAGGTGTGATTGCCCTTGTCAAACTTATCTGGCATCAAAATGTGATGTCAAGATTCATATGGCATTTCTTGAGGTGCACAATCAGTACAAAATAACAGTATGGGCACCCGTCAAAAATTATGAATGAATTAACCAAAATGTACACATGTAAAGGTCAGTCGGCAATTTCGTACACGAGTGTTCAATAGTGGAACTCATTGCCTAATGTAATCAAAGCACATGCTTCCAGGTGTAGCTTCACAAAACCACTGACACTGTATCTGTTACAGGAATACATGTACCTTACTGTGAACTACTTAAGTCACAATAGTCATTTTGTAATTTAGTAATCGATCGTTAAAGCAATTACCCAACAGCGTAATGTCTCAGAATATGAAATTGTTTTACAGGAAGACCTTAATCTAGTCTGGTATCAAACTTTTTCTCATATACATACAAAAAATACTTGCAGAACTCTTGTATAACAGCATACGTATTTATCTATGCAATGTAGATTTCATAAATGGGCCAGGCTTGACTAGCGTAAAGCTATATTTCTGGCTCCATATTACCATTGATTTGTAATTATATTACCATGCCCTGCCAGTCGCATTTTGATTGGTCGAGCTGAACCACGTGACTGACCACAAATACACAGTAATGGTTTGTTTACATGCCCGTGAATATGAATAATAAGATTAACAACTCAAAGCTTCGTAACTTTTCAGCTCAAACGTAAATCATAATCAATCACAACATAAAATGGAGCACTTGTAGGTCAAGTTGAGATACTTTTTTCTGAAAACATCTCCTGATTTGCCAATTTTTTACAGCGCGCGTGGCAGTGCGTCGCGTATTGCTCAGTTTCTGGGGCCCAGTTGTCGTTCGCTCCTGAAATTTTCGGAAATTTTGACTTTTTTCTTGGGTTCGCTGATAATATAATGGAAATAACAGACTCCACTCTGACCATTAACGTTTATTTGTGGGCGCGGGCTCGAGGAAAGCCAAATTAACGGGCTCCGCAAGCCTCGCCCGCTAATTTTTGGCTTTCCTCTCGCCCTTGCCCACAAATAAACGTTAATGGTCAGCGCGTCGCCCGTTATTTCTTTGATGTTGTATCTGCCTTTCATGGCACGTGAAGTGTATTATTTTTCACATCATAGTAATAAAGTATATTATTATAATAACAGTTTTCTCCACAGAACAGAACCATCCAGTTTCAAGTGACAGGTATAAATGATATCCTGAAACTGAAGCCATGGAAGTCAAAGACTTAATGAAACTTGACATTGATGTAAAAAATATTGAACATTTTATTGCAGGTAAAACAGGCAAGGTTGTCCTTTCTAAGAACATTCACAACCAGAAAAAAAAAGATTGTCAAAGATTTCTAAAAGGGACAAATGGAAGGCCAGAACGTGCTGATAGGATGATAAGGCTACAGAAATATGATCTGAATGCAACGACTGTGATTGAGATTTCAGACGATATTGAACTTGACTTTATGTTTTTCCAAACAGGTGACAGAAATGTTTTGATCATTATCCTGATATTCTCTTTATTGATGGCACTTACACTTGAAGACAACCCACATTATCATTTACTCATTGAAGATGAACACGAAAGAGGGAGAGTGGTTGGCTGTGCATTTGTTAAGAATGAAAGTAAAGATCTTTTGCATAAACTGTTGAGACACATCAAAACCAAAACCAATGTTTACATAATGTCAAGATAGTAGGTATTTGTGGATAAGGACGTCACTGAAATTTGGGCTATCAAAGTGTCATGCCTAATGCTAGAATTCTGTTACACACTTTCCATCTTATAAAATATTTCAAGAAAAAAGTCAGTGATTTAGATATACAAAAACATGGGAAGTCTGATATCATGAAACTATCTTATCAATGGTTTACTCATGTTCTGAAACAGATTATTTGGAAATGTACAATGAATAATTGACAAAAGTTTCTCCACCATCATTCATAAATTATTTTGCAGATAATTGGTTAAACTGTCTCGAGATGTGGGTTCACCATTACAGAAGAAAGCTGCCAACTTTGGGTAACAACACCAACAACAGGATTGAGTCTCACAACCAGAAACTGTAGGCCTACTTGGGAAGATCCTGTCATCTCCATGACTCTATTGACATGTTAATCAATTTTTCTCAGCACACTGCAACTAACATTAACTATGCTTCATTTCAGATGATGAAGACAAGGCCGGATACCAGGCAGGTTAGTGATATTCAATTCTCACGTCCCCAGTGCGCTGGGAGTGTGAGAACACAGTGTGAGAACAATTTGTTCTCACACTCTGTATTGTTGCGCGACCGAACACCTAGTATGTGAAACGTATGTTGATTGGTCAATTCTGCTCAGCGCTCAGTTCTCTGTACGAATTATTTGACGAATAGAACATCGCGTAATGTACAACTGGCACTACAGCAGACAGACGACTGACCCGCAGAGTGAACAGGTTGTTCTAGATTTGAGTACGGTCAGCGCGGCGTCGGCAACAAATACACGGAGGATGACCGCTTTTATGTTGTAACGGGAGAATTCAGGCCATTACAAACCTATCGGCTATTTACGCTCGTCGACATATTTTCTGGAGAAGAACTGACTTGACAGCGATACAGTTAGCGAAAGACTTCGATGAGCGAGCCATTTGCACACGAGGCTGTAGCAGACGACAGCTTTCACGCAATGTCATCAACAGATGGCCACCAGAGCTGTTTCGCAACATTTTCCTCAGATGACCTGGAGAATTTTGTGGCTGACCAACAAAACAAAATTGCCATATCGGTAATATACATGTTAACGTGTTTGATATGCTCATCAATGAACGGAACTTCATTTTTCTTTGCGGAACGATACAAATGAAACAAGTGCAATCGGGTGCTGGTTTTTGATAGTATAAACCTACCACAATAAAATGCAATTTTCTAAAGATATTGGAGGGACGTGAGAAAAATAATCCCACACCCCAATGGGTTGGGATGGAATGTCTCACACTCGTTGGGGAATTCTGTCTCACACTCGCCTTCGGCTCGTGTGAGACAGAATTCCCCAACTCATGTGAGACATTCCATCCCAACCCGTTGGGGTGTGGGATTCTATTACTCTCTATCACACAGCTATGCTTTGCCCCAGCTGTTGATTTTACATTAACTTAATTGGAAAAGTTGAAGAAAAAACAAATATGAAAGCAGTGGTAGAACATACGGTGTGAAAGTTGGAGAGAAAGAATACAGAGTCTGTGAGGGCCTGATGAAAAGTACCTGCTCTCATTATTGTATGAACATGTTGCCTTGTCATCACATCTTTGCTTGTAGACAAGACAAAGGTGTTCAGATATTTGTATCAGATCTCATCCCCTAGAGGTGGAAGAAAGATTTACATCACCATTGTACCAGACGCGGTTACAGTTGTCAGGAAGGAGAGAAAGACTGGGTGTTGGATCAACGACCGAGAGCCAGAAGTTTCATTTGGCAAATGAAACTGCCACGTTGTGGACAAACGGAATTCTTTGAAAAAGGTTTAAACTCTGAAAAGTGTGATGCATTCCTGGAAAGTCAACGTACAAGTTGAAATAGAGACCAACACAAATGTCATTGAGGAAAACTTGATTTTCCCAGGACTGATGGCAGAGTGCTACAGAATGCACTTTGAGGACAGATTTTCTGACTCGCCATTTTTTCCAACATTCTTGTTCTATTGATTGTTGTTGATTATTTCAAAGTTCTTGGAAAAAGAATAATTTTTACCATCTTATTTTTTCGATGAATGAAATTTTTATGTTCCATAGAGGTAATCCAGGGCTGGGATGGTGGTCAGTTTGAATTTCAAATATCAGTAAATGTTTTGAAATTTTTCTCTGGTACCAAACTTTGCACAGTGCCTGCACTGAGTTTTATCCTTGATTTGGTGAGAGAGTATGGTTGAAAGCTTTAATGAGGAAAGTTTGAGCAAATGTCTAAGTATTTCACTTTGAGAGTTCACACTTCTCACTACTCTGACTCATGTATGCCCTTCTCCTTCCATGTTCACCATTTTGAAGCTATACTCTGGGAAGTGATGTTCAAAACTCTAGATTGGCAGTGGTAATAAAGAATAGTCCCCAAAACTTTGCAAATCGTACTTTTCCCCCGACAAGATCGAATGCTCTTAAAGGTATGTGAGGGAAAGATCACTGATGACAAACGATGACCAGGTGATGTGTGTTGCGTGTTTTCATTAGCCCCGGCCATGTTTCGCTTCTTCTGCCCCACAACAGAATACAGTTGGTATGGATTATTGACCAAATTATCGGCAAAAGTGTGGACTCAGTCATGAAGAGTCAAGATAGTAATTGCATTTCTGGATATTAGATCTCAGAATTATTGTTGAAAACCATGGCGAATCAATAGCCACCTTGGCTATTGCGATGCACATGTCAATAGCCAAGGTGGCTATTGACAAATGCATGACAATAATCAAGTTGGGCCTGGGCCTAAAAATAAACAACTGATATTAGATAGAAAAAGATTGTAAGCTTTGCAAATACAAAGTAAAACTGAAATAAATTATTCAATGCACAAACCTTTCTTTCTTCACAGTCTTCTCTTGGATCTTCATATATCATTGGAACTGATGACAATTTGCAAGTTTTATTGTTGTCCGTCTTATCGGATTTTGCTTGCTTGCTTGGTCGATTGTCACACTCAACAAATTTGCGTTTTCCTTTCTTGATGTTCTGTCAGATGTGAAAAAAAACAGGAAATTTTTTCGGTGCTTCATTCTTCAGTTGCAAAGTATGATAATAATAAACATGACTGACAGACTCTGGGTCCATAATGAAATGCAAATTTTTGCTCAAGAGATAAAAGAATAGAGAAACACTACTTAACCTTTGAGAAGTTTAAAAACAGAAACTCATCTTACATTTTCATCACTGTTCACAACCATCATTGATAACAAGGGGTTTGGGCCAAACCATGGTGGTGAAAGGTTAGTCTTTGAAAAGTTTAAAACAAAAACCCATCTTACATTTTCATCATTGCATAATCTGACAAGGCCATGTGTGCCAACTAAGACAGACTGTCTCCCTGCATGTGGTTGGAGTGGGTGTAGTGACTTTCTTTGACCTGTTGTTACTGATTTGGTAGTTTTTCTTGCTGGTGTAAACATCTTATTTTGTCCCCCCATAGTACTCATACTCTTCATCCTTCCAAACATCTCTTGTTCATTCAAATCTTTGCAGTTATTAGACTCTGATTCACTTTCCTGTAAAAAACAAACAAACAAACAAATAAATAATTATACATAAATACTGAAAACCATAAAGTGAACATTAAAAATGAATACCAATACATGTAGTTGTACAAACAGCTCAAAAGTCTTTCCAATCATTCTTGGTTATATTTGAACATTTTGTGAAGTAATTTCTCTGATTCTGAACGACTCTCATGCCAACGTACTACACAGGTGTATAAATGTCTAAGCATGATCTGAAAGAGATAGCAGTGCAATATGTTATGCCGCAGTGCCATTCAATGTATCCACATGAGGAGGGGCACTTCAGGTACTATGGGACAAATGAGGGGGATTAGATAGGATTTTCTATGAACCTGAGCTCAAGGAGCGTTAGTGTCATTCTGTGTCGCCATGATTTCACTGACCCAAGGTGCTTGGGTAGGGGGAATGAATTGAATGTGCTTGTTTTTAGGAGATATTTTGGTGAATGGTTTGCCCAGACACTGATTCTCAAATTCCCTGGAATCTTGAAATGTTGGTCATTGGAACATGTCATTGAGTTAGCTGCAAAATTGTAGCTCTACGGTGAGGGGGATCGGTGAGTGTTTGTTTTTGCGACCTCGCTCACCAGTAGTGCTACAATGCCGTTGGCCCTGTCGAGTTCCAAATAAGAGCATCGCACAGGGCGCCGTTTTGATGTGAAATGCTGCATATCTACTGCATTCGGTCGTACCAATTTATCACTACTGAAGACTAAACACTATACTGCACTAACCATGTCATTTATGGGGTTTGGAATTTGTTAAAACATGTCGATTGCGTTCCAAAAACATCCATGTTTCTGGGAGCCGCCATTACCGGAAGTTGGTAATGGCAGCTCCCAGAAATGTTTTCAGACAAGATCGACATGATTGAACAAATTCCAAACCCCATAAATGATGAGGTTAGTGTACATACAGTGTTTAATTTTCAGTAGTGATAAATTGGTATGACCAAATGCAGTAAATATGTAGCATTTCACATCAACACGCCGCGCTCTGTGCCACACGCTTATTTGGAACTCTACAGGGCCATCAGCATTGTAGCGCTATTGGTGAGCGAGGTCGCAAAAACCAAAACTCACTGTATTTTCTTTAAATGAATAATCAAAGATCCATTCTCTTTCTTTCAATTTCTTCAGACACAGAATATTTGATTCGTTGAATATTAAAGTGTAAAGACAAGAGAGAAACGGTATTCATTACAGAGGGCCTACAATTTTGCAACAAGTTGTTGAGTCTGATCATGGAGGTACCTCCATGGTCTGATGTTGCTCAAGCCACGATGTCGTTTAGCTACATGAATAGCTGTTGTAACAAACTTTTAAGGGAATATTTGAGCTTAATGGATCAGGTGGGCAGATTTACACCTAAATTAAAAAAGGTGAAATGAATACACATTTGCTTTAGGCAGTACATATGACACGTCTTTTAGCTGAAAATTATCCTTTTTCAAATCACCAATGCATAAGATAGAAAATGCCGACTTCTCCTTAGCTGCAGTACAGTAGCTTGAGGTTTTGCCTGGGTATTTGGGTCTGACAGTATTTGGGTCTGGTTTTGCCGTCCGACCCAAATACCCAGGCAAAACCTCGAGCCTCGAACTTCTCTTCTCTACTGTGTCCATTCGTCACTGCAGTACAATTCTTTTAGAGGAATGTTCACTTATTCTGCAGCCTTCTCGTTACTTTTCAGAAACAAATGTATTCTTGACGGCCATATTACCTTCAACTCTTGTCTAAGAGTGTTCTGTCTTCTGAAAACGCCGCATTTTTCAGCTGTTATACGGTTATGCGTGGACGGGGCTGCCATTTGTGCACTTTAAAATTTCCCGGGGGAGATCAATTTCGATAACCAGTATACTACTTCTGATTGGTCAATAGCTGAATAAGCAAACTTCAATATTTTCTTTAAATAAATAATCAAAGGTCCATTCTGTTTCTTTCAATTTCTTCAGACACTGAATATTTGATTCGTTGAATATTAAAGTGTAAAGACGAGACAAAAATTGTATTCATTACAGAATTTATAATTCAATTCTCATCATTAAATAAACAGCAAGCCAATCATATACGTCGTTCTATAAAACCTTACAGCATCAAGACTAGCGCGTGCGCACTTTGCTGCAAGTTAGCTAGGTCGCCGTAGAGGGCTGGCTACACATGTGTCGATGTACATGAGACTGACGTTTAGAAACGACCGGAAAAACTGTCTGATTGTTTTGTCTCCTTCTCTGCAAACGACTTAATTGTTTTGGTGCAAAGTTACCAACTGACAGCACCCACTGACCAGTGGAAATACCACTTCGGCACAGGAATTTATTTGCCCGAGAAATCCGCCAAGAAGGGAGGGATAACAACACCACGCTCGGACACTTCTCAGCAACTTTCCTCTTTTTTTGGAAGTCGGGAGAGCAGGAGGAGAAAACTCTTATCATATTGTCTCCATAGCAACATAAGTTTTCTCCCGTATTTTTGTGAGTACTACGATATCGAGGCCGTAATGGCATCCGCTGACGTGATTCTTGGGACTGAAAACAAAGGGAACTCTGCGAGTGTTGAGACTGTTCCTGATATTGTGGTACCGGAAAATGTGACCCAGCCGAATGCAAATGAAGTAGACAGAGATGATAATAACGATAGCGTGGACGTTTTTATAAACAATGTCGTTTGTACTTTTAGTACGAGATGTCACCTGAATTTAAAACGAATTGGAATGGAAGGTGTGAACGTGGAATACAGGAGAGACTCCGGGGTAGGTGTTGGAAATTCTGTATTTACTCTGATTAAAATTCATAATGCCGAAATAATCTCAATGCTTTCACTGGTTATGCCGTCTTTATATTAAGTCGGTATAGTCAAAGTTTACGAGATTTGTTGCCTTTTTGTACTAAAATCTTTAGTTTGATAACGGTGGCTTTCTCCACTTTCTGACTTCATCACTTTCATTGGTGAAATTATTGTTATATGAACAAGATCCTGACAACGGTAATTTGAATGGTTTTGTTTGTTTGGTAGAACACGCATTCATTGCCTTCTTCGTTTTTGTCCAGTTACACTCTGACTTGAGGAATCATAACAGTTTCACTCCGAGTAGAAACTCCCAAGTGACTTAAGTAAGGCAGTATAATGTTACATCGGTAGATTTCAATGGTAGCGTTAAATAAACATTGTTATTGACTGATATTTACCTTCAACTGAGAAACAAACATCAATTTTCAGAGAATGTATGGAGAGTATGTGTCATACTTGCCTGAAAAGAAGCCAAGCTACAGATTACACTTCCAGAGCTATGTTCTGTTTCAGTATTCTGCTCATAGCAAATCAGTGCAAAGGGTGGATAGATAAATTGTGATTTCTGAAACAAGGGTTGTGCTGAGCTGTAACTTCAAAATCTTGAAATCGTGTAAATATGCCGTTACATTGAAAGAGCAGTCCACTTAAATTCTGGTCTGACTACTAGTATTTATTTTATTCCTCTCTTAGACATGTTAACTTTGCAATATATCTACTTGGACATGTATCAAGTAATGTTTCCAAGAACAGAAATTTTGAAAACTTTAGGTATTTTGTAGCAGTCACACCTCCAAGTTCACTTGCTTTCTCATGTTACTTGCTAGCTTGTCATGATCTGTTTGATAATATCTCTTGTGTTCTAATCATGCTATTAGTAACCCTCATATTGCATAAAAATTTCTTCAGTCTGGTGGTCAATCTGCAACTCAAACTCTAAAATCATAAGCACCGAAATCTAAATGGTTTCATGGCTCGAAATTAGCGGTAGTCTGGTGTCAACTGACTAACAATTTCTCAGCAGAGACTACCAACTTTGCAAAATGGTAGTCACAACTGACCACGGGTATCAAGCAGACCATTCTCCGCTGTGCTGTGACAGGCAGAAAACCGTATGACCTCGTTGATACTGTAATTTGAACTGGCTCATGGCATCACAGATGGAAATTTTGTAGCAAACTTCACAAACTGTTCTACAATTGGTAAATAATTTTGCAATGTTCATGAAAATGTGTATTTTGCTGTGTCTCATTTGGTTTAAATTCTTTTCAATCTTATGATTACGTTGGTTACGTATGTACCTCACGTATCTCTTTCATGAGTCGATTTTTTTTCAAACACGTGGATTTTCATGGACTGTAAGCCATGCTAAAATGTGACTTCTTGTGTTATTTCAATGTAACAAGTGATTTCTTCATTTCTGCCCAATCCTCTCCACAGAAAGTTATGATGAGAATTCGCAATCCCTATTGTACAGCTACAATCTGGTCATCAGGGAAAATTACATGTGCAGGATGTACCAGGTATGTACCAAACATTATCCCCTGCAGCCAAGAAGTTATCTTGATATTGGTTAAAGGTATACCGGTACAGTCACCTGCAATCTAAATATGCCCGTATATGGTCAAAGGGACGTTCCTTGGTATTCAAAATGCCCATATGAGGGCGCTGTTTTTTAAAAGTGGCCACCCGCTTAAATCTATGATTGGTTAAATTTTCTCTTTCCATGGTAATTGTGGCAAAATTGGAACAGGTGACAGTATACCTTTAACCAGTATACTACATCACACATAATTTGGTGAATGGAGAAATTGCCATCAAGACATGTTTATGGTGATATCAGGCCGTTGAAAGGATGGTACTTAGATGCAAGGGATGATGTGATAATATTACATACCTATATTACCATGTTGCTTGATATTGACAGGAAATAAAATAGAAATGATAATAAAACCATGTGCTGACCCAGTGTACATACTGTGTCAACATCTGCAACAAGTAGTAAGCCAATAAAATATTGTAAAAGTGTGAGAGTCCGAATATCTACCCCTGTGGCACATTCTTCTAATAGAATAGTTAAGCTTAATGACTTTTGTCTGCTTCATGATTTAACCAAGATACAAGATTTCATATCGTGACAACAGAATGCATAGCTTAATAAATTTCAATGTGATAAATCTTTGAATGCTTGATAAGGACCATGGAATTCTATAGTAACCTCTTTATTTTATTGTTTATTTGGTTTGGTAGCGAAGAAGATGCAAAAAGAGCTGCCAAACGTATCGCCAGATCATTACAAAACTTAGGATTTAGGGTAAGTAAGATGCTTTTGAAATGTGTCCTTGTCAGCCACTGAGGGCAGCAATGTCACCAGACTTCTTTGAGTGTTGGGCAAGGGCTCATTGATATTCATACTCATTAAAATTCATAATCAAATGGAACTGACTATCTTTCCTAGGTCACCGACATAGTAATATTAATAGGTTGATTTCACACTTCAAAATATTCCTTTAAAATGACACACACATTCAAAGAAAATTGTGGACTGCTGTCATGCACACTTTTACAATTCCAGAAAAATATTATTATTCTATATTTGTTACGTCTGTGTCTGGGTTTTATCACCCCAAGCCAGTACATTTCTTATGATTGCTTGAAGTGTATAGTTTGGTAATTATTCCGTTTGACACAGTCGGTAACAGTCAGATTTGACACCAGTGAACTTGATGCTGTAGTGTACCATACTCAGGATCTTTTCGCCTGACCCCTGACGCTGAGGATTAGGATGATGCCAACATTTAACTTGTCATGTAATCTGCTGTCTGTATCAATAAATGTGCTTTCTCAAATCTGACTGACTTGATGTTGAAAAAAGATATCAGTCAATATTGACAAGTTGAAATAATGTGTATTTAACTACATCAATGATGGTCACCATCCACAGGTAAATTTAGTATGCACAGGGCTGTCCTATTAAATTATAAAGAAAACTTTACTTGTGGTTGGGACCACCACATCTTGTGCAGTGTTCAATCTAGGCTGTCAAAACAGGGGGCCACTGTGTGGGCCCTATTGAGCCTCCTGTCCCATTATAGGAAATGGGGTGCCATGATCAATACACATGTAAAACTAAGTAAGGCAGTATAATGTTACATCGGTAGATTTCAATGGTACATGTAGCGTTAAATAAACATTGTTATTGACTGATATTGACCTTCAACTGAAAAACAAACATCAAAATAAAACTTTAAACCAATCCAATCCATTGTAGAAAGAAATATTGCAGTCGTCTCTCATGTGAAATTTCTCACATATTGAGCCATTGCATAAATACTGTAGGACAACTCCATTTAACAATGATTGCTGAATTACAATCCATACCCTGATACAGGGATCAACAGTGTCAAAAAACAGTTGATACTACAGGGACTATGTCATCAACAACGATTCATTCAATCTACGTTTCACCATGCATGATCAAATCAGTATTAACACGTGTGTACTTTGTTTTTCATTTCAGGTAAGGTTTGCTAACTTCCGCGTTGTCAATGTCCTTGGTACGTGCTCCATGCCATTTGGAATCAGGATAGGACTCTTCTCAAAGCAACATCCTCACCAAGCAAGGTCAGATATTTTGCAAGTCTTCACAGAAAGCATTTTTAACCTGTTCACCCCCAATTCCCTGTAAACAGGTCCACTACCACCATTGATAACAATGGGATTGGGCCAAACCACAGTGGTGAAAGGGTTAAAATGAAACAAAAAGCATATTTCTACCAAAAATGAATTGTACTGCATATTTCTGACTGTGTAAAATTACCACTTAGTTTACCTTTAACCCTTTGAGAGCCGTAATTTTTCCCACCAAAATTTTAGTGCAACATTTTACCATTTTTATGAATTTTCCTGTAATTTTTTGATAATTTTGAACAAAAAGGACATCACATTTCACTGACTACAGTTTTTCATCAAAATTTTGGCAAAAATCTGACAAAAATTGACAAAGGTATATTTTTATAAGGGTAACAAAAATTGACTTTGGCACTCCAAGGGTTAATGAACTATGCTGGTAGTTTGATTCAAGTTGAATGTTCCTGGTGATTCTGCTTTTCAGACATGTTAAGATATCTTTCCTTCTCTCTTTGTACCTTAGCTATGAACCTGAGCTTCACCCTGCAGTGACGTACAAAATCAGGTCACCCAAGGCCACACTCAAAATATTTTCAACTGGTAGTATAACTATTACAGGTAAGAATAGTTTGCGTCAGGATTCAGAGTTGAAGTGAAATTTGCTAACTGTAGGACTGTCAGGATTCAGACTTGAAGTGAAATTTGCTAGCTGAGGGACTGTCAGAATCCAGACTTGAAGTGAGATTTGCTAGCTGAGGGACTGTCAGGATTCAGAGTTGAAGTGAAACTTGGTAGCTGAGGGACTGTCAGGATTCAGAGTTGAAGTGAAATTTGCTAGCTGAGGGACTGTCTGGATTCAGAGTAAAAGTGAAATTTGCTAGCTGAGGGACTGTCAGGATTCAGAGTTGAAGTGAAATTTGCTAGCTGAGGGACTGTCAGGATTCAGAGTTGAAGTGAAATTTGCTAGCTGAGGGACTGTCAGGATTCAGAGTTGAAGTGAAACTTGGTAGCTGAGGGACTGTCTGGATTCAGAGTTGAAGTGAAATTTGCTAGCTGAGGGACTGTCTGGATTCAGAGTAAAAGTGAAATTTGCTAGCTGAGGGACTGTCAGGATTCAGAGTTTAAGTGAAATTTGCCAGCTGAGGGACTGTCAGGATTCAGAGTTGAAGTGAGATTTGTTAGCTGAGGGACTGTCTGGATTCAGAGTAAAAGTGAAATTTGCTAGCTGAGGGACTGTCAGGATTCAGAGTTGAAGTGAAATTTGCTAGCTGAGGGACTGTCAGGATTCAGAGTTGAAGTGAGATTTGCTAGCTGAGGGACTGTCAGGATTCAGAGTTGAAGTGAAATTTGCTAGCTGAGGGACTGTCAGGATTCAGAGTTGAAGTGGAACTTGGTAGCTGAGGGACTGTCAGGATTCAGAGTTGAAGTGAAATTTGCTAGCTGAGGGACTGTCAGGATTCAGAGTTGAAGTGAAATTTGCTAGCTGAGGGACTGTCTGGATTCAGAGTAAAAGTGAAATTTGCTAGCTGAGGGACTGTCAGGATTCAGAGTTGAAGTGAAATTTGCTAGCTGAGGGACTGTCTGGATTCAGAGTAAAAGTGAAATTTGCTAGCTGAGGGACTGTCAGGATTCAGAGTTGAAGTGAGATTTGCTAGCTGAGGGACTGTCTGGATTCAGAGTTGAAGTGAAACTTGGTAGCTGAGGGACTGTCAGGATTCAGAGTTGAAGTGAAACTTGGTAGCTGAGGGACTGTCAGGATTCAGAGTTGAAGTGAGATTTGTTAGCTGAGGGACTGTCTGGATTCAGAGTAAAAGTGAAATTTGCTAGCTGAGGGACTGTCAGGATTCAGAGTTGAAGTGAAATTTGCTAGCTGAGGGACTGTCAGGATTCAGAGTTGAAGTGAAATTTGCTAGCTGAGGGACTGTCAGGATTCAGAGTTGAAGTGAAATTTGCTAGCTGCTGGACTGTCAGGATTCAGAGTTGAAGTATGATTTGCTAGCTGAGGGACTGTCAGAATCCAGACTTGAAGTGAGATTTGCTAGCTGAGGGACTGTCAGGATTCAGAGTTGAAGTGAAACTTGGTAGCTGAGGGACTGTCAGGATTCAGAGTTGAAGTGAAATTTGCTAGCTGAGGGACTGTCAGGATTCAGAGTTGAAGTGAAATTTGCTAGCTGAGGGACTGTCAGGATTCAGAGTTGAAGTGAGATTTGCTAGCTGAGGGACTGTCAGGATTCAGAGTAAAAGTGAAATTTGCTAGCTGAGGGACTGTCAGGATTCAGAGTTGAAGTGAAACTTGGTAGCTGAGGGACTGTCAGGATTCAGAGTTGAAGTGAAATTTGCTAGCTGAGGGACTGTCAGGATTCAGAGTTGAAGTGAAATTTGCTAGCTGAGGGACTGTCTGGATTCAGAGTTGAAGTGAGATTTGCTAGCTGAGGGACTGTCAGGATTCAGACTTGAAGTGAAATTTGCTAGCTGAGGGACTGTCAGGATTCAGAGTTGAAGTGAGATTTGCTAGCTGAGGGACGATGATCATGCAAGTTATAATGTATGTACATTAAATGTGCTTTGTCAGTTTCATCAATTGTTTAATCATCAGTGCTGAAAATCAGAACATGTTTCTTGTCATAGAGAAAATTTAGAGAAAGAGAGAGAAAGCTAACAAAATATTATTGAATGAAGACAAATTTATACAGTACCGTGTTGGTTTGATTTTTTGTGATACTTTTGTATTGTATATGGTGGAAATATCATTTGATGTACATTTACAGTTTAGATTTTCATCTCTATCATTTGAACAGCGCCATCAGTGGAGAATATCCAGCTAGCAGTGCAACACATCTACCCATTAGTACATGAACACAAGATGCCCAAACCTAAAGTTGAAGCAAGAGACTACAAGGACAGGGATTGAACCCAAACTTACCCTGTAATGTGCTTTTCTGTAGTTTTTCAAGCAGTAGACAATAGCCAGGACAGACCACTACTTGCGGTGAGGGGTGGGCTACTATGTTGGATGAGGGGTTGTCATGATGAGTGAAAATAGTATGTATCTGCTGTTCTAGAGATAGTACTTAAGAATTGGACCTTACACTGTACATGGAGGTGTTTTGGTGGTTACAGGGGTATGGCAAAGTTTAAGAAGAACTTTCAATGTCAACATCCTTGTCAATATTTTTGATGAAGTGAACCAAGTCTTGATGTTTTGAAAACTTGATAGTGTGAGGCTTTACCATTCATAAGGCGTTATGTCACACATTGTTAGTTTACTTCACATCTTGGCCGGTTTACTTGACATCTTGGCCAGTTTACTTGACATCTTGGCCAGTTTACTTGATATCTTGGCCAGTTTCTTTTTTCATAAACAGACTTTCAAGAGAATGGAAATGCACAAAAGTGGATGCTAAAGATTTTCAAGCACATTCCAGAAGTAGTGTATTATTGTATGAATTCTGAAGCATAGGTATAACTTTGTTTTGGTACAATTATAATAAAACTTATCATCTTTCATTTCAAACTGCCCTTTTTTCACTATCTTTGAAGGTTTTCTTGATGTAATCATTAACTCTTTCACACTGTTTTGTCTTGAATTAGTATAATTACTTTACAGAATTAGGGAGGACTGATAGCAAAGTTTTAGTCAGAATCCTCCGTTGATAATCTACAACTAGTGGTAGATAACAACACTTATAATGTCAGAGTTGATGTTGACACAGCAGAACTTGATCCATATCTACAATTTCTACAAAGCACTACATTTCAGATGTCAATTTTTTCATCGTTAAGTGTGTTCACATGACTGCCATGTTGTTTGCACTGCAAACATTTTGAAGAAAGTTGTCAAAAAAATGACATTAGTCAAGAACGAGACACCAAGATGCTTGAATGTTATCTCAGACAGGATTTATAGACAGCCAGCACTTTTTAAGATGGCTGCGTATTCAAAAGTTATCTTGCAGAATCGATGGCTGCATCCACATGTAACCATGGACTCCTTAGATGTCTGGACTTTAGTTTGAAGTCAATGTTTCAGTTAGCATCACTGCTAATACAGCTACCTCTGTACATGGCAAGCATCTCCACAGACCTCAACCCAAATATCAAAAACCAAAGGCATTATTAAAAAATACCATTTCTTCCATTATGTGTACTTTGCTTTAATTTCTTCCTACTCTTTGAGTTGCATCAGTACACACACAGCCATTTGAGTTTGTTACAACTACTAGTTACAACTGCTACATCACTCTTAGCAGTGTGAGTATTGTTACAACTACTACATCACTCTTAGCAGTGTGAATATATCAATGATTACAGCAAACACCTCAGGGATTGCAGCCTTGATTAACTTTGTCATACATTTTGATTTGATTTGCACCATGGCAAGGTACACATCAGTTTAGCACTAAAACTGAGTTGAGATAACTTTTTGTTTCAATGATCTTGATGCCCTGTTCCAGTCACAAAGCCATTGATGTTTGTGAATGTTACACTTACATACACATGCTTCGACCGACTTTTATACACCAATATTTCTACACCTCCAGTGAAATCTATCTGTATGAAAGTACACATGCAATGTCACGGTTTCTTTGATAATTTTACAAAAAATGTGAAATGGAAAAAAAAAGTATGATGTAATTGTAGGATGTCTGGTTTGCTATTTCTCATCAAGTCGTAGAGTCACATAAACATTTGTTGTGATGAAGAAGATCGTCATATGAGTGATTTCTTCAATGTAAAACCCTGTGCTGCTTTTCCACTGCCTGGATCAAACTATCTGGACATGTTTGTCAGAAATGCAAGTCTGTTATGTTTTGAAATGTGTTTTGGGGGGTTTTGATGCAAGTCTGTTATGTTTTGAAATGTGTTTGGGGGGGAGGGGGGGGGGGTTGATGCAAGTTTAGAACTACTGCAAGGATACAATGATGGTTTGAATATTAAGGCATTATAGAAAGAAATGTTGAATATCTCAAGCTGTTTCACCCCAATTTCTAAATGTACAAGTCCAATTTTACTATTAACAAATGTTGGGATATACCAAAGCTCATGTAGGATTAGGAGTTTGAAATCAGGAAGGCTCTTTAATAACTTAATGTATAAAAATAGAAAAGCTAGGCAAGGCAGGTGAACTTACTACTTGTAGGGGTTATTGCCTTATTGTATATTTGTTTTTATATGGGGGGGGGGGGGCAGCTGTGATTGTCATTGTTTCTGTAACATACATCTTTTTGTTTCTTCTCTGTATTGTGTACAAAGTACATGGATACTAATAGTGTTGATGTCACGAAGTGATATGCAAACATCATGACCAGCATTACTGAATTGTACAAGACATTTGATACAAAGTTACGACTGCCTGTTCTACCAAAGATCATTTGAATGACATAGTTTGCCATTAAAAAAAAGTAACATTTCCTTACATATGGCAAATGTAAACTTTAATGTGTTCACCCTCTTCTCCCAATAGATGTCCAACTTTACCTTTGAATGTAATGAGTATGAGCAAAACCATTGTCATGAAATGGGTAGGTGTGGGCAGCATTTAGGAGAAATTCCCATGATGAGGTAAATATCAAGCCTCTCTCGAAGTCACAACTAGATTTCCTGGTTTCCTCACTAGTACTTAATAATATATCTACCCTTCAGAGAAACTACCAGTAAGAGTTAACCTGAAATTTAAAACTATCAAATGACAATTTTTGATCACAGTGGTTTAATACAGGAAATGTTTCCTATTTTCTGGTGAATTGTAACTACAATAAACTTGGAAATGTTGCTAATGAAAGTTAATCACACATTGGAATGCTAACTTCCAGATGATTTTCATTTTGAATACATGTGATTCATGTCAAGCCTTTATATGACTTCTAAACATGTATAATAATTGATAAAAAAGATCTCATTTTGATCTGACACTGTTGCTGTCCGTTGTCCATGAAAATGTGACATTTGCTTAAAGCAAAAATAATGATCATTTATTATCAGACTAAATAGGTTTAGAAAGTGAGGGAGAAGGATGAATAGATAGTGTTAACTACCACATGCTTTTTTTTTTTAATGAAATAGATTTTCATTTTCATCAGTGAGAAATGTAATCTAATTCATAAATAAAAGTATGGACATAAGATGGCTTACACTGCTAGTTTGAAATCCAAGTTAATCTTTTGTCACGTTTTATGATCTATGTACTGTGGTACCTTGCAGATGATGTTATTAGTTTATGCTCAGGATGCTGCAGGATAAATGTCTTGTCTTTGGTGTAGGGAGTCTTTATTTGAAGCAAAGGAAATATGGAATAATTATTGCAATTTGCTGATTACCTTGAGCAATGTTTCCGTCTATTTCTCCATAAAAATCTTTTAACACTTTTAATGAAAGTGAGTTCCTAAAGACAAAATCTTTTCTGATTTTTCAATGTAGATAAGATGTTTTTTACAAAATGGGTCGACATAGGGTTGTGGAATTGTAACATTACACATAGAGCAGCCTTCTCTAAGAATTATTTTGACTCATAATGTAGAGCAATATTATCCACATCTATAATTATATCATACCAGCATACGGATGGTGCAAATGCAGCAATCTTATTGGTCAAGACGTGAAACGAACTGTGGCATGTTCGCAATATACCACGGTTGCACGAATGTGAGCTTTCGGCAAGTGCAAAAATCCTTATTTTGACTTTCCATGCCAGAATTTCAATATACTGATGATGATAATATAACAGCATGAAATCACATCCAGCAACGGTAGACCACTTCATTTTATGCTCGTGCATAAATGTCGTAAAATGGTCAAAATCTCATTGTATACCGTCGCTGGGTGTGCTGTATTGCTTAAGTATACAACTGAATGTGTGAGCTTGAGAAAGAAAAATAATTTTTGGCGAACATTCAGTTTGAAACAATCAAGTTTTGCATGTAAAGTGTAATTATTGACAAAAAGGCAACTAAGATTGCAACATTGTGGCCACTTGGGAGTCATTGCATGAAAAGTACAGTTCAGCCGATATGCCTTCAATAAAATACTGAAATAGAAACCGGAAAAGCTATGGTATTATGTTACACACAAACACAGAGAGAGGTGGCTCTGATAACAGTAGATATAGACATCAGACTGAAATATTGTATCATGAACTAATATAGCTAATATTAAAACTGGAAAATCCGGTAATATGACACGTTCACTTGATCTGGCTATAACCTTTTCACCCAACTGCCCCCTCAGACACAGCCATTATTGTTTCTGTTTATCAATACAATCAAACCACTTTATTTACCAACTACAACTATTTTACCGACTACCCCATTTTACACCTAAAACCCATTATTTTGGGACACCTTTTTAAACCTCTATAACCTTTGACCCTTGTCATCAGGCAAGTTTAAATTGATTCATTTTTTAATGCATTAATGGACTTTTTGGATTTATCGATCTAGGCTGACTTTTAATCTAACTCTGGCCAGGTCAATTTCAATCACGGTTCCTCCAAAAGAAAATGGATTTTACACAAAGAAAATAGCTTTTTACACAGAGAAAATGGGTTTTTACACAAAGAAAATGATTTTTTACAAAACGAAAATGTTTTTATAAAAAGCAATAGTTTCTTCTAGAATATTGCAATGTTTGGCCTAAATTTTGGTGGATGCAATCATACTGAACTTTAGATCCTGGTTGTACACTGAAATTTATTGCCCCAAAGTCCCACAAAACCCAACCATAAAAGGTAGCAACATATATATATTGGCAAGTAATGGAAGTAACTTCCCCAGGGCTAATTGACACAAATGATATGGATGTGACACAGACAGGTTGTCTTTTCGTTGTCCTGTGAGATTGCGTCAATTGCTAATTTTAAACTGACATGCCCTTAAAGGGACAAAGTCGGCCATTTTTCGTAAATTTTGTTTGATGCAAGATACTACTTATATTGTTTGACATGTTGGAAGATACTAAATGAATGGGGCAGACCATGCATATATTCGACCCCAGTTTTAGACTGATGAAACCATCGCAAAAATGAGTTAATGGTCATGACCATTAATTCGTTTTCGCAATGGTTTCATGTATCATGTCTAAACCTGGGTCGAATATAGGCATGGTCACCCATTCATTTAGCATCTTTCTACAGGTCAAACAATATAAATAATATCTCGTATCAAACAAAATTCATGAAAAATTGGCCGACTTTGTCCCTTTAAATACAGAATGTGAGCATATCACATACGGGATACAAGGCCATGAACACATTTCTGAATAAAAGAATTAATTTTTAATGATATTAACTCCTTTAGAAAAATTAGCCTGGTACCTTGGATTTGAGTCTTTATGAGATAGGGTGCAAATAAGAACAGCAATTTCTATATTTTGCTTACAAACTTGAATACTATCCTTGAAACGTTGGTATCATTGTGTGATGTCAGGTAAATTCGATCTTTTGACAGTTTATTCTAAAATCATGTAGACAACTGATTGTTTACAGTTGATCTTCCCAAAATGCAGCATTGCATCCAGATTGAAATTGCCCTTTTCTGAAGTATGGAGAGAAAACTTTAGAAAGCAACCTTGCCTGGATGATCACCTTATCTATTTTGAGGTACTTTTTATGGGAGTATTTCATCTTCTACTGAGACGTGATCCTACTTTGAAATTAAAACTGAGGTATAAGCATGTGTGGAAGACAAAGTCACTAGCCACAATAAGTCATTTTAATAAATAAAACATTTATTATACAAGGTAAGAAATCATTTAACAGTCATTTGGCATTTTTTTCAAGTGAATACCGATGTATAAAAAGCATGGACAAAACCTTAAACATTAAAAACTATACTTTATGGAATGTACATGATAAATTTGTTAGGGTGTAAAAACTTACTGTGTACAACAAGACATGCTCATAGGGGAAAAAATGTAAAAATGATATCTACACTTTCACCAGAGAGGGCGCTATCCACACTCTATAAGATACACTCTTGGTAACCTGGAAATATAAATATATCCTTTCCTTTGTACATTAAGACAATTTGAGCTTTCAGAATAAAATACTAATATCAATATGGAATGTTCAGAGTAGTTTTTTTTATTTTCAAGACGGATAAAAGTTGGTGTTTCATTGACACACCCTGTTGCTGCACTATTTCTGATATTTTTATTATAAAAGTATTGACCAAGTAAAAGGCCAGAATAGCGTTGACAACACTCAGTAGTTTGACCAATTAACTAGCTATTTTACAGATTACAATCCAATAATTCTATTACAGTTGTATTGTTTCCCTTCAAATGTTTTCAGAATATTTTCTTCTTATTACAATGGTATATGTATTCCGTAGTCACAGACTGTGCACACTTGTGAACTTGAACACAAAGACTGATCAGCACCACTCAACAAACAAAGCTGAATATTTTAAAAAGTTGTGATTAAAAGTGAAAATTTTAGGTCATTCTAGCCGATAAACAAATGTACATACGCTCTCATAGCTTTTTGAAACCATGGAAACTAATAAGACTAAAGACGCTCACTTTAGCATAAACATCCACAACTTTTCAAAAATTACAAAGTGTACAATACAGTACAAAGTGATAACAAAGTTATAAAAATCCTGTGTAAAAAGATAAAATCAAAACTTATAACACCTTACAAGCATGGACCTGAACAACTATCTTTTCTTACAAACAGTGTATTCTAAATCCTTCATTTAACTCTTGGACGGCAAAGAGCACACACTACTTACTTTCTGATGAGTAACAATTTGGAAGTAGCATACCAGAAACTCATTTGAAAAAAGGCTTATCAGAATTTTCTGCTATGACACTGAAATTTTCAAGACTTTGTATTCCATAAGATACTGCAAGGTGTTATACATTTTTCTTGCTATTTATTAAATTATTCTTTAATATTAATGCCCAGCATGTAATAAAAGGCAACAATGAATTTCTTTTATGGGAAAATTGTTTCTATAGTTTTACATATATTTGTGTTTTTAAAATGCAATTTGTACAATGTTTCAGGGATCAAAGTAGACAAACTATAATTATATATTACAAATCTAGAATTTACCCTGCACAACTAGGCTTAGCACACAGATATATATAATTCAAGGTTTTATTGTATTTCCCTATTTGAACAAAAATAAAATGTTTGGCAACTGCTGCACTAGTTCAATGTAAAAACCTAGTTTATGGTGACTTTTCCATCCACACATCTCAGTTCTGGTATCATTGGATTGATTTGTGGAAACACCTACAGTCTCCCCTCTCACTTTAAGTGGTTTGGTCTGGCCTGACTTAACTAAAACTAAAACAACCTTGTGTTCTAGAATTTCAGTTGGAAACAGACAGCGAAAAGTATCATATTGTCAAATCAGAAAGAAAGACTACCAGACAAAATAAGAGCAAACATTGACTCATTTGATAGCACAGTGTCTGGTAACCACACTGTTGGCTTATCAGAGACACTAATACATCTGGTTTTCATGATGTATTGGTGATGGCAGTTCAACTGTGGATACCATGGCATCAAGATTCAATTGATGACTGGTTTATCATGGCAGTATAGCTAAACAGAACTCAACACTTTCAGTCTGCCCTGCTAATACCAGGGTAAACAACAGCATACATCAAATCAAATGATACAAGAAGGAGAATAAATGGTTTGATATGTGGATTGAAAAGTCAGTTTAGACCCAGAAAGATGCTGCTCTAGATGGTGACTTCTGAAGGTCAACAATCTCATATCTGACAGTTCCATAATCCACCTGAAAATTGAAGAAAGTTAAACAATATCAACTCTAAATCAAACTGACATGTCTTTCATATCAATAAACTCTGAAGCAACTCATATTATTGCAAGGCAAACCCACAAGTTAGAATGAGGATGAAAAAACAAATTCAATTGCTGGAAGAGAAAATGTTGGAAGACAATGGGGTTTGCAATGTGCCATCACCTATTTTGAAATGAAGAAGATATCATTTATTAGAACCATTAAAGACCAGCTATACCCAATGGTTGCAGTATGGTTGCAGTGCTAGATGAAAACATTACAATCTTGACATTACTGATAGCAAATTCTTACAGTGTTTGACCATTAATGTACTGAGTAAATTGCCCTCCCCCAACCCCACCCCACCCGCTACTGACACTCTTCCTCTTCCCCTGAATTAGTCATGTTCTGTGCCTTTATTGCCGTGATAGGGAATTCTGGGAATACAGTGACACCAGTGCTTCTGGTATCAATTTTATTGGCTTCTTGAAATCCCACACAGGCAATATACAATACAAAACTAGATTGCAATAAGCAATTCACACAAAGCATTGAAAGTTTCTTCTATTTTGTTCATTTTTCATCTATTTTATAAACTAAAGTTTCATTGCTGCTAAACTGTTTGCACAAAAGGGAGACACATCTTCATCATTTTCATTGCCTATATAATTGTGCTTTCACTGTACAGCTATGAAGAGATACAGTAAATAAATCTGCTTAATTTTTCTCCATTATAAATTACATTTTTTTTTTGTTTTATTTATTTTGGGAAAGCGATAATGTTTAATCATGACATTTGGAGAGTTCAAGAAAAATCAAAATGTATTCCCCACTCATAAATAAACTGGGTCACCTTTAAAACATGTTTTAAAATCTGTTTTAGATGTAACAGTGTATCTCGTGTGTGCACTGCATGAACTAAAGAATGTAGGGGAGAGAGTAGGGATGGGGCATTTGGAGAGAGTAGGGAGGGGGCATGGGGAGAGAGTAGGGAGGGGGCATGTGGAGAGAGTAGGGAGGGGGCATGTGGAGAGAGTAGGGAGGGGGCATGTGGGAGAGTAGGGAGGGGGCATGTGGAGAGAGTAGGGAGGGGGCATGTGGGAGAGAGTAGGGAGGGGGCATGTGGAGAGAGCAGGGATGGGGCATGGGGGCATGTGGAGAGAGTAGGGATGGGGCATGTGGAGAGAGTAGGGAGGGGGCATGTGGAGAGAGTAGGGATGGGGCATGTGGAGAGAGTAGGGATGGGGCATGTGGAGAGAGTAGGGAGGGGGCATGTGGAGAGAGTAGGGAGGGGGCATGTGGAGAGAGTAGGGAGGGGGCATGTGGAGAGAGTAGGGATGGGGCATGGGGGCATGTGGAGAGAGTAGGGAGGGGACATGTGGAGAGAGTAGGGAGGGGGCATGTGGAGAGAGTAGGGAGGGGGCATGTGGAGAGAGTAGGGAGGGGGCATGTGGAGAGAGTAGGGATGGGGCATGGAGAGAGAGTAGGGAGGGGCATGTGGAGAGAGTAGGGATGGGGCATGGGGAGAGAGTAGGGAGGGGGCATGTGGAGAGAGTAGGGAGGGGGCATGGGGAGAGAGTAGGGAGGGGGCATGTGGAGAGTAGGGAGGGGGCATGGGGAGAGAGCAGGGATGGGGCATGGGGAGAGTGTAGGGATGGGGTATGGGGAGGAAGAGGATGGTTGGCAATTCTGCTTGAAAGAGAGAAAGCAATTATTTCAAAGTAGTTAGAGTAGAAGTGGTATTGGTGTTAATATTAGTGTTTGGATCAAGATTTTTGATGGATATACTGATGATGCAGTGGTCATCCTGTGCAAGAACACCATGTCAGCAACATGTTTTTACAACCTGTGTATGCTTACAAGCAAAACACTATTTTGGATGTTGAAAGGATACACTCTTGGAAAAGGAACATTTTCAAACAAAGAACAGTCTCTTTCCATCGCGGCATGTGTTCTTAACAATTAGGATACTTTCAACTTTTTGAAAGTAACTGAATTACATCAGAGACAAATACATTAACAAACTGTCATTTTCATGACTGTTTCAATTAATGTCATAGGACAATGTACAGCTGTAAAAGGTTGTCAAAATGATATGCACAAAGTGTGCTACAGAAATAATAATAAAATTCACATCACAAAACCTTATGAACATTTAAAGTATCTTTCAAGTTTTAGACTAAGGTTTTGTTCACTTGCAATGATACAACATTACCAATTTCTGTCCATTGGTCTATACTTCCTGAAGGAAAACAGTAAGATGGGGAACTGCAGTATGTTAAAAATTCCAATTTTCCCAATTTTTTTTGGGTGGGAGGAGGGATAATCAATGTCAAAATATGATACGTTTGATGAAACATGCTGCCATTTACCAGTAAATATTTGTGCAATTTCATTATATTAAAGAATATCAAATCAAGGGTATTGACAGACTGAATTCTGTTTTAACACACACATTCTTTCATTGATGTATCTGTCAACAGCAGTGATTTCCAACATCCAATTTGAAAATTTGTTCATGAATAGAAATGAAACTACCAAATGTGTCAATAGAAACTTCAAGACTTTGACTGTACTTCTGCAGAGGACGACCACTGAGAGTGTTTCAATGCACAGTCTGCATGATGCTAATGTTCACCAATGATGTGTTACTGTGAAGAATTAGAATCAGAGAACATTGCAATTTATAATACATTCAGTTTATCTATGAGAATTAAACACACATTGTTGTGATATCTTTTTAAGACCATACCCATTTATGACTAAAAGACAAATAACGTTTCAGTGCTTTTGTTTTATACACAGTGCTCCTACTACTCTGCAGACAAATATCTCTGAGATAACTTTGCTGACCATGAACCATATCAGGGTGACTCAGTCTGGATTTGATTTAGATTCATGATTTGGGTTACCCAGGCTGGATTGGTAGATTAAGATGCAATGACCGTGATCAGGGTGACTATAAGGCTGGATTTAGATTAAACTTCAGTGGGGCAGTTAACAGCTGTCCCTCACATTAAAATGTCATCACTTTTTTATAACTGAATGAATGAATGAATGAATGAATAAATAAATAAATAAATGAATGAATAAATAAACAAATCTTTCTAGATGAAATTTCACTACATTGTCACTTTTGTATCCACCGGTTGTGTCATCAGTTTGATTTGAAACAGTGATATCAAATACTCTGCCAGTTATGGTAGGTTGCGAAACTGTCACGGAGTATTGCCTTCTTATGATCATGATTGTCTATCAGAATATCAATGCAATCGTATAATGCCAGTCCATGAGATTGTGAGAAATAGTCAATAAAATCTTGTCATTATATTTTTTGTCTTTAACAATTTCTGTTGGACATAAACAATTTTTGAAAGTGATTGAAATTTTGAGTGGTTTAAAATTTGTGCATAAACTAACGTAAATTAAGCATGACTGTGGCAAAAAACATTGAGTTGCTCGAGTTTAAGCCCCATCCTTAGTGTATTGCCGAAAAGGGAGATTATTCTCAGGGAACTATGGTGTATATTTTGTAAATAAAGGATAGTTTCAGAGTGCAACATTATTACATCTAAAATATATGAAAAAAAAAGAAAAAGAGA
Source organism: Ptychodera flava (assembly GCF_041260155.1). Lineage (NCBI taxonomy): Eukaryota > Metazoa > Hemichordata > Enteropneusta > Ptychoderidae > Ptychodera > Ptychodera flava. The sequence goes on along the minus strand of NC_091932.1, from coordinate 43,775,034 downwards.
AGGGAAGGATTTTTGAAATCAGTATTAATTTATAAACATTGATTAGTTTGCAGGTCAACATTCATGATGGCATGTAGCCCTTTAACTTATTGTGGAAGTGGTTCCATCCCATTTTTTTGGTGGTGAGACTGGACATATGTACTGTGAAATAAGGGGTGGGAGGGAAAATTAAACAGGGAGGGTGAATTAGGTATTGTAGAAGGAGCACTGTTTAAACAAATTGTTGGGAAATATTCATGCAAAAGATGTACCGGAGGTCAGTGTGATTTCTTGCTGGGTTCAGCACCAGGGCTAGAACTGCGTATAGCAGAGGCAGTGACTGCTAAGGTGTTCAGATCCAGCAAGGTTACATACTGAAATGCCGGCCATAATTCATTCTGTGTGTGTGAAATTAAACAATGGTTGTTACACAAAGTCATTCTGTGTACGGGAAATTAAACAATGGTAAATGTTATACATAAATAAGCCTGTGCCTGGAACAGGAAAATGTGCTTGAATTGTGGATGTTGATTGCCTTACAGAAAGTACATCAGTAAACTTGTAAAAAAATACGTGTACTAGAAGACACAAATATATTTGTGTATGCTGTACAAGTAGAGAAAATCCTCATAAAAGAGGAAGTTTTGCAGTTTGCTGCCTAAAATTCATAATTTTGAGCTATTCTGAGTTAATCTAGAAATTTCTTGAATTTTCCTTGATTCCTTCCACTACCAATACATGCCATATGTGATGTTTTTGATTTGAAGAGAATAACTGTAAGTGGCATGTGCATTTATGAATTGGAGGCTGCACTGAAGTTTTGCCTTTGTAAAGACGGAATTACTATGGCTGGAATGTTTATCAAGTCAATATATTCTGATCTGATACTAGTAGTATTCAGCTTCTGTTATGAACTTAAAATGTGGATGACTCAGAGATTTGTGGACTGTCAAACAATGAGTTACATTATCAGAGATCCATAAATTGTCAATAGATGAATGATGATACAGAATGGCTACCAATACTGTGGGTTAATTTGGGTTGTCTTCATTTCTTAGTTATACCAACCAACTGTGAGAGTTCAAGTTGCCTTTCAGTATTGAACAATGCTCTCTAACTGAAAGTTCTCTTTGTAACTAGTCAGGACATTCACACAAACTTGGTTCACACAGGCAAATTTGGTCAGGGCCAAATAGGTCTGAAATAGCACCAGACCAAAGATTCAATTCAGATTCTGTTCAGACATGATCACATCCAGAAAGAAATGCTGACCAAACTTTAGCCTTATATGACCTCTGACCTTTCAAAGTTCAAAATGGCGGGCGTGGATAACATCATGATGTTTGTACTGTTCATGCTTTTCATACGCGTTTTGCGCACAAGAAGAGCCAATCTGACTGCTATTTGCAGCATATCTTTACTAAATATTCAAGCCAGATCGAATCAAATATGTCAGTGATGCAGAAATAATCAGCACTTGACATCCTTAATGACATTTACAGGTGCATCTATCAGTTGTAAAAACACTGTGAATCAGGCAACATGGTCTCACGAATGACTGGTAATCAGATTGCTGTTATAACATCAACGTAAAAGCTATTCAGTGCAGCAGCAATGCATCTTTGTCTGTGTGAACACGGTAACAACACGGAGTGTCATACGACAATAAATAGTAGATATAAAAGACACTGCAACATCAAATTTACTCACAGATACTTAAAACTATCACTTTTGTTTAAAAACAACCTATATTTTTGAATCCAGACTTGTGATTGAGAAAACACACAGGATATAGTGAGACTTGGTAGAGAGTCTATGTGATTGGACATATAGGGAGGCAATTAGACAGCTGTGATAATCTGACAGAACAAACATAAAAACTCAAACTACACTGTGACATGACAGACACACACACTGACAGTGTACTCAGTGTCTACACTGTGACATGACAGACACACACACTGACAGTGTACTCAGTGTCTACACTGTGACATGACAGACACACACACTGACAGTGTACTCTGTGTCTACACTGTGACATGACAAGACACACACAACCTGACAGTGTACTCAGTGTCTACACTGTGACATGACAAACACACACACACTGACAGTGTACTCAGTGTCTACACTGTGACATGACAGACACACACACACACTGACAGTGTACTCAGTGTCTACACTGTGACATGACAGACACACACACACTGACAGTGTACTCAGTGTCTACACTGTGACATGACAGACACACACACACTGACAGTGTACTCAGTGTCTACACTGTGACATGACAGACACACACACACTGACAGTGTACTCAGTGTCTACACTGTGACATGACACACACACACAGACTGACAGTGTACTCAGTGTCAGAGTGATGTTCTCAACAATCACTTCATGACTGCAAACAGTACCTCCTGTTTTACTTTTATCAGAATTTAATAATACCAGACCCAGTGTCATGCAATCAAGCAAATTGCAATATCTGATCTGCAAAAGAAATCAAAACCATACAAGATTTACACTACGGACACTAACCATACATTTGGGGTGCAATTCCCTTTTTATACATTACTGTTGTTTCAAAGGCATGCTAGATGAAATTCATGCAGCAATAGACGAGAAGCTGAGCTCCATAATCACTCCCCCCATATCAGTTCGTGTACACTCAAAAATAGGAGACATTTGCTGAAGTCATGACCTTTTGTATTGGCCAATGGCAGAAGGGAATTTCTCATGAATATTTAAATTTGTAAATGCGGAAGTGAACGTACGATTTTGCGGGAATGAACCCATTGGCAACTTTCGGCGGGTTTTTTAACCCCAGTTGACAGATATTCGGTGTCTTTCGAATGAAAATATCTCCAAAATGGTCTACACTTTAAAATGGCAGCTTTGGAGGGTGGTACGTGCGAGATTTTTCTTGTTGCGTCATTTTGAAGTTAGTCATTGAAATACGCAAATTGCTATCACACTTTCCCGCGATTTTAACATTGAAGTCGACTCATTTTTGCGGGCGTTTTAGGATCGTAGTTCTAGCTTACTTAGATATTTCTTATATCATTAAAAGGGGCAGAAAACCAGCTTTCTAATGATGCCTAACACTTGGGTCCCACGGAAAGGTGCGTGGTTTTGAAAACGGGAAGCATTGTTGATCGCAGGTCGTGACTAGTATTGCAGCCGTACAGCCCTGCGTACAGGTCTGTTTTCCCGGCGTTATATCGAACTGTGGACGAACACATGAAATGACTGGCCATCCGATGGTTACATCAATTGTCAGTCCTCAGCTGAAAACTTCTAGAAGTGTCTTCCGTCATACAAGTGTCTTCCGTCCATGACATGAACTTCATGATGTTTAAGTTCCATGATTCTGTTGCTGCGACTCTGTTGTTTTCCTCGATAGGCAGAGTCGAGCAGTCACAATATGCGCATGTGTCAGACCACAGACGTACGTCTCAACGTTGGCCGCGGTGTTCCGCATGACGTTATTGACACGGTGATTGGTTTATTTTAGTCACATGGGCGTTTATGGGATATATTTTGAACGTCTCCTATTTTAGAGTGTACACGAACTGCATATTGAACAACTGGCTGGGCTAAAGCAAAAGCACCCCCTACTGGCCAAACTACTAGTATAATGTTGCCGCCAGTAGTTGTAGTTCGATTTCTGTTGATAATACTGAGGAAGCCCTAGCCACATACTCTTGAGTGTTTGTTGCCTGCATGCTGGCTCCAATGGTTTGACCTTGTTGAGTATAAGCATAAGAGCTATCAAATGAAAGAACTTTACAATATCAAGTTAACAGATTATAGAGTATTGCATCGGTGACTGCTTGTTGTAAATTAAGCATCATAAGCATGTTTCACAATTGATGAAAAAAACTGATCCATAGAACGATGGTGCTGTAAAGAGGGCGCTATACAAACAGTGTTTTTGCTAAGGTTTGGGGATATTGGTAAATGATTTGGGAACACGGTAACATTTCTGCTGTCCCGTAATCTGATTGCATTGATATACCAAGGGGAACACCGGTAACATTTCTGCTGTCCCCTGATCTGATTGCATTGATATACTGAGGGAAACACCGGTAACATTTCTGCTGTCCCCTACTCTAATTGCATTGATATATATACCAAGGGGACCCCCAGTAAAATGACTGGGGAACACCGGTAACATTTACCTGGGTGCCAGCCTTAACAAAACACTGACAAATGTTTGACAACTAAGAAGGTCTGTGTCATGAAGTCATGAAGTGAAGGAGAACAAGACAAAATGAACACAAGGTGAAACATACAGACAGTGTAATGTGGTAATCTATTGATTACACACATATAGAAGTACAGAACATATATGTACATATCTGTCAGCACATGAATTTATGGTATATTGAAGACTATCCAGCTAGTTTTTCCATTACTCAGCACATATTTGAAACTACCAGTCACTGGAGTGCTACCTCGCTCAGGAGTTGATTGCTGAAGTCAAGAGCAAAAACTTACATAACATACAACAGACAAAGAATGACAGAAATGGTCCTGGAAAAAAAATTATCAAAGATACAAGTAGCAAATGAAGACATCATGGAGAATGTTTCTTTCCCTTTATTTTGCTAATCTCAATGCTAATGATTGCTAATCTCAATGCTAATGATTGCTAATCTCAATGCTAATGATTGCTCATCTCAATGCAATAATTGCTAATCTCAATGCTAACGATTACAAAGAAAAACATAACATACACATGAATTTTAAAATTAATCATTGCATATTCAAACAAGAGTTGGGATCAACGATACCAATACCTACCCCATCAAAAGTTCCCTTCTTGTTGCGTCCTAGTCCTGATGTTCTATGAGAAAGCACTTCTGGGTCGAAGCCATCCATACTGGGTCTGCATTGACAACAACAATAAGAACACAACAATATTAGTATGGCAATCTCTCTTTACATCAATGATTATTTTCTGTAATGTAGTTATTAATACCAGTTAGCCATTATGTCTTTTGTCCACAGCTTACATTAATAAAGTGACACTTTTGTATTTGTAGTCAGTTCTGTGGAAAGCACATCACTTTTGTATCTGTAGTCAATTTGAGTGTTGAAATCAAATTCCACTGAATTTTTGATGCATATGGCAATAACTAAATCATTACTACTACTATTATAATATCTTTGGTTTTATCTAATTCCTTATCATGGTGAAAAAAATTACAATGCCTTGCAATGAGATAAACACTGCTTGACCAAAACTTAAATGTAGTTGCGAGAAATTCAGACAAATGACTTTCACATACTGGTATACAATTTGACTATGAGAATTTGCCTTTGATTTATCGATTTTTTTATTATAATTTATGCAAGCCATTAACCTTGACACTTTGGTTACTGATCTTGTCAGTAAGAGTCATTTTCAACGGTGAGACTCAATCTTATGTCAAAACGTTTGAAAAGAGACTTTCAAATTGTTTGAAATGCACTGTGGAACAAGCAACTCTGTAGATGGACAAAACTCTTTTTTACATAGTATATTTTATATCACTGCCAGAGATACTGAAATGAAAAGGTATGGCTATGCAGAACTTAACAAAGTTAACCGAGCGGCTACTTGGCTGACTCTAAATATATCCTATGTTATTTATCACATGTAAATGTTTATTTGATTCTGAATATATTTCAACTATTTATTCAGATAGGATGTGTCTTGGTTTTCATTTGTGAACACAGAATGTTACGTTCACTGCCCCATTCTAATCCCTACTGTTATTCAGTGGTATTTTTAGTTCACTCTTTGCAAGACATTGATACTTCAAATAAATCTGAAAAGTCTATAATACACTATGCTCAGAAAACTCCAATATGGCATGTAAAATAAATGCTATCTTATAAACTGCAAAGGAATTACAATGGACATTCATCATTGCATTGTGGTTTGTTAGAGCTTGTGCTTTTCCATGGATGTGTGAAATCCAAGACACATTTCAAATCATTTATTGATAAGTGTTAATAACTTACTGTTATGAATTCAAACATTGACAACACTAATGAATGCTATCAAACAATCTTTAAATTGATGTTTCTGCATTGCAAAAGTCATGTTACACTTGAACGATGTATCCTTTCACAAAAATGATTCAAGCCATCTTCAATAATTATCCATAATGCTGCTTGACCATGGTACATAGATTTGGGATGAAAGGGTTTGGGTACATTCGTCTACTTCAAAGACCATAGAATGAATGTTGTCAATTTTTGAGTTATAAACAAGTACATCATCAAAAGTTAACATACACAATATTTACACCTGAAACCTGTTAATATCTTACATTTACTCATTGTAATCTGCTTAAGAAAAATAAGAAGTAGAGTTTCAACTTTTGATTTTAATTTGTTTAGTCTTCACTTGGAATGTTTGATTGTCCAGTTCTGGTTACAAACCTTTATGTTGACAGTCAAATATCACACTGCTTACGAATGTACGTATTGCTTGACAGATCAGTAAATGTACGTGTTGCTTGACAGATCAGTAAATGTTTTTGATCAAATGAAAAATCACAGTCACTGTAACAATATTTTGTAACAATGATACAATTTTATAACCTAATGTAAGAAAACATGTCTAGCTACCATTTGTGTGTTGTACTTCTAAGCAAAACAAAATTTGTATTGTTAAACTGGAAATTGGTTCATTCTGATGATTGCCGTACAATAGAACACATGCAATTGCTTGTTTAGTGGAATATTGATATCCCTACGAATCATCGAAAGTAAAATCAAAAGTTGACAACTACACATTTCCAGTAAGATACAAAGAACACAAGTGTTAGAATTAATAGATATATGACCCAGTAGACCCATGTAGTGACAAGAATAATTACTACATTCTTTGATGACATATGTTTTCATAAATTGTTATGAAATTTTATCTTTAAAAGAAATATATATGAAATAGAGTATTTTGTAATTTTGAAAGTGTGATCAACTTTAAATATATGGAAGATATGATTTTACTCTATCAATAAAAATAACATTGATAATGCTATTTACAGGTTGATGTTTCTTTCAATCTCACTCAGCTTGGCCATCATGTCATCTCCACCAATACTACATGATTGGTAGGTACATGGAAAAATATTATGGTATGTATTAAACATTGTGGGATACATTCAACATAGGTGGTGTGGTAAACTTTACTATTTAAATCATTTGTTTACAATTGTGCATTGCAACAGATAGATGTAACAGACTGTGCATATTTATGTGACATACCCATAATTCATGTGAACATAAACTATTATTTATGTGACACATACCCATCATTCATGTGAACATAAACTATTATTTATGTGACACATACCCATCATTCATGTGAACATAAACTATTATTTATGTGACATACCTATCATTCATGTGAACATAAACAATTATTTGTGTACAACATTGATGTAAAATATACCATCTTATTATTTAGTGACAGAACACATACAGAGTAGTAAACACTGACCAAATACAGCAAAAAAAATCAACATACAGCCAAAATTTGCAAGAATCCAAACAACTTTGGAACATAAAAATCACCTCTTACCAAATAGTGTCTTTACTACAGTGGTAAGCATAACAAAAAATGTTCAAATATTATGGCAGTGAAATGGATTGCAATGGCAACATGACAAAATATGTTAATTTGGTGCATATGGTTATGCAGTGATATAGGTAAGTGTTAGTAGTTTTGGAGACAAAGACCCATATTTTTGCTATTGCTGGATCAGTGATGGGGAGGGGGGGGTGGGGGGGCTTAGGAGGGGTATTTAAAGTTACTTTTTCTGCAAGTACTAGTAGAACATGCTGGAGTCATTCTAAGATACATGTACAGAATTCAAGTGATACAATTGACTTGTTATACTGTGTGTTTATCTAATGCTGTACAATATTTTACAGGCGTTCAACCCTATCACATCAGTGGAAAAGTTCTGTATCAATTATTCTTAAAAAGAGCAACATTTAAAGATTTAAGTATTTAATCCTTTTATGATAGAAACTTGTTTTGTTGAATAATGTATATTTCAATTTGAAGACAGACACAGGATAATATGTATTTTTCTTTATTTTGGGGAGTAAAATTGTCAACGGATACAGAAAGTCACCACTGATCTGACATGAGTTACTTTACAGATGTGAGGTTTTATTCTACTATTTATTATTTATAATCTTTACTCAGACTTGTGAAACATAATGGTTGCCTGCCTGTATTAGAAATAGCTTACAATCTTTACATTGCAGTAACAGACCCTATGAAACATAACGGTTGCACGCCATGATTTCCAAAATGTGGTTACAGTGTTGACTGTAACAAGATCTTGCAGATTAAAATTTATTCTGAAGGTGCTTTCAGCTTGCCCTTCAATTCCTGCATTTATAACTACAACACTGGATAATCTGGATTTGATTTTCTCAGTATCAAAGAATAGCATGCTTCACCATATATCATGTACTGGCCATGCTGCAGATTCATTCCTTCTATGGAATGAACAGGACCATTACATAGGAAATATGATAGGAAATGGGAGATGTTAGAAGATTCACTGCAATCACATAGCTGGGGGAAAACATACCAGTTTAAACAGCCTTTTTACATCATGTGAGCTTGTAATGGTAAGAAGTAAAAAAAGAAAAAAAATTAAAAGTCACACTTGTGAAGAATTAGCAGAGCTGTTAGAGTGAACAAAAGATATTTATCAAAGCATTACACAATGAATTCAAAGTTGGAGATTAAAACCCAAGGCATTTATTATTTTGAAGTCAATCTGTGAACTGTGGCAATTCTGGCTTTTATGTTAAGTTAGCAGAAGCTTATCTGTATCATTGCCTTTCTGTAAGAGAGACTTTTCATGTCTTCATTGTTCCACTTCTATTCTTTTTCACTTAACATTGAATTGCCTGTACGTAACCATACTGTGAAAATACCATTGCACCAAAATGGGCCACCACAGTCTCATCTTTATCTCTTTGCTTGCCATAATCTCTCTCATGAAATGATGAATTTCTACCTTCTACTAAACATATACAAAGTAAAGCTACCAAATATTTTTACATCAGTTTGTCAATAAATTGAACTATTAATAATTGTATGTTGAAAAGAAATGACTCTACATTTATTGTAAATTTCCATTCTTCCACGAAATAACCAAAATCTTCTTTTGATGTGAATTTCACTTTGAAGGAGAAGATTTTCCAGAATTCTGATTTACTTTCCATGGAGTTGAGCCAATCCTGATCATTTAAAATGCTTTACTTCAGTAAGCTGTGATGTACTTCTAATTGATGGAACTATACTATGTGTTTTACCAATGTAGTGTTGTATGTTTATGGAACTTTGATGTCCGGTATTGTCATGAAACTATGAAACCATCTTTGATTGGGTAGTAGTAAGAAGTTGCTGGTGTTTAACTTAAACTGTATTTGTAGAGCAACCAGTGGTTCTTCCCAATTTGTATTGTGAACCAACACATACTACAAGACTAAAGCTGGCATTAAAGGTATACGGTCACCTGTTCCAATTTTGCCACAGTTACCATGGAAAGAGAAAATCTAACCAATTACAGATTTTAAGCAGGTGGCCGCTTTTTAAAAACAGTGCCCTCACACTGGTATTTTGAATACCAAGGAACCATATATGGGCATATTTAGATTACAGGTGGCTGTATACCTTTAACGGTATGACATACTTACAGGTCTGATCAATGTGATTGAAATATTGTCAAATTTGCATTAAAACAAGAATATTTCTATCGTGTTTCAAATTCCTGCGGCTGGTAGTTTATGAGTTTACAATTATTGACCATTTTTAACATTTATTTGCTCAATCATTTATCCAACTTTGATTGCATAAACATGAATCTAAATGCTACAAAGAAAATCTCTACCAACTATTGAAGTCATAGAAATTTAAAATTTTGGCAGCAGGATTTTTGACAATTTATTAAAAAATCTATTTTGCTCATTTGCATAATGGTCATCTTATCAACTTGGCTTCTATGTGCTAGATTTTGACTCATAAAAGGAACATACCCATCAAATTCAATGGCCTAAGGCTTGTCATAATTTTTGACCATTTTTCCGTGTTTATATCGTCCATTTGACATTAAGATCTTAGAAATTCAATTCCTGAGCAGAACTCTATATACACACAATATTTCAAGATTATTAGTGCTACTCTTTCCAAGAAAACTGAGTGGACAGACAGAATGACATATATACATATATACATACATACATACAGAGACAGACAGACAGACAGACAGACAGTAGACAGCTAAGGTTCTATTTGCTTCTTTTGCCATAGTTGTATGGCAACTGGAAGCTGAAAAAACTGATTATTGTGATATTGATTGAATGGATTTGATGTTAAAACATCAATTTTGAGAGATTTGTGTGTTCACAGGTGTGGAAAAGATGTGATGCTCTGCCAGTGAGAACTGGAAAATGTTTGAAGTAGATGTATAATAATGATTACAAAAATTAAATTGGATATCTTGGCAAAATGAAATGATATCAATTATTAATAATGAAGTGTAAAATGATGTATATAGGATTATGCTTGGATTGGGATTATCAAAAAAAGTAGTCTGTAATGTGTCATGGACAACTAAATTTGTTGAATCAACTCAGGGCAGCACTTTCAACATTTCTGGAAAACAAATTGGATACTAAGTGTATGATAAAAAAATTTTGTGAGATTTAACAAAGCCTCTTGTAGGATAAATTCCCAATTTTCTTGCAATTCTTCTTCTGATAAAAACCCTGAAATAAAGGTTGCGTCTACACTGAAGCTTGTCAGAATTAGAGTTACTTTCTGGCAGAATATTTCAAAATTAGACTTGAATGATTATGTAGCTAGCTGTACGTTACATTGAATGTTTTCTGTCACTGCAAAAGCCAGTGCCTGTGCTCAAATAATTTGCTACTTGCCACACAGAACACACTACAATTTCAAAGCTTGCCTGAACATATCAAATGCACTTGCACTATAATTCATGAATATGCTAAAAGTGTTTTCACAAAAACATCAGCGGTACACAAAGCAAAAGGCGAGAATCAGACAAAATTTACTTGCTTGAAAATACATACCAAAACTACAAACCATAACAAATCAAAACTTAAAACTGCTGTGCAAAATAAATCAAACTTCAAAGACAATGTGTCGGTGACCAATTTATAATTGAATTGTAATTTCCTGTACCATTTTCAACAGGCATATAATTTCCCATACACTGTAAATTCCAAATAAACAAAAATAACGTAACTGCAATAAAGTCCAAATAAATGACGAGATAAACAATACAAAAGTAATCATAGAAGTGCTCATGAAAACAAACCCATCTTGATAGACACAAATTCATTGCAAAATGTTGGGAATGTATCGTGATGTGCTTAGGTTCAGATAACGTACCAACTTTTTCATGAGTTTACGAAGTGCTTTTGCGCTGCTCGTCCAGAGGGGTTGCAAGACAAATGAATTAATGACATATTAAGGACAGCCAAGTCTTAAATATGAGATGAGTAACTGTGTTAATATGGGTGTTATATTGAGTATGTACCGGTATGTGATATTGTGACAGAATGATGTAGGAAAATTGGTGAAAACAGCTCAAGCGGGGTAAAACGTCGGTGTATAATAAGTTCAAAAGCAGCATTATACACATCAGACTGCCTATGGGTAAGTGGGTATGTGCTTTGTATACCCATATGGCATAACTGGGTTGATAAGATGTGCCAAGGTATGTGCTTTGTATACCCAGAAGGTACAACTGGGTTGATAAGATTTGCCAAGGTATGTGCTTTGTATACCCATATGGCAGATGTGTCAAGGTATTCTTTTTGTACACCATACAGCTCAACCAGGTTGAAAAGATGTGCCAACTGAAACAAAATCTGATAGAAATTTATATCTTGTAAACAACATGGCAAATTAATATACATGTCAAGCGTGAAATTTACACATAGGATTGAATTTCCTACCTTCTGGGAGAGAGTTTTTCTGTCTGGGGTAAGAGTTTTACTGATGCACCTTCTACTGGGGTTTCTCCTGCGGTGAAAAGGTAAATAAATTACTAATTTAAAAAAAACTCTTATATACCATCTATAAATAAAACATCTTACTTTTTGTTTCTGTTTGTCATGATGTCTATGTGATCAGTAAAGCAAATGGCTTAAAAATTTGGACAAATTAAAAAGCAAAAAGAAATAAGAAGTGTTAGTTCTAATGATTAGATAGATCTGTAACCAGTTTGCAGGGTTTGGTTATAGTTACATTTTACTTTATCTTCTCAATCAAAGATGGTATAACCTTTGTATGATGAATCTGAAGGACAGCAAATTGCCACTGCAAATTTCAGGAATACTGACACGAAAAACACTTCAGAAACTGCTGAACAAAAAAGATCTAATTATCCAAAACCACATTTTGTTCAGAAACTGCTGAACAAAGATGATACAATTAACCAAAACTCAATCAAACTTGCATCCGTATATTTCCTGTCAAATATGAAGCAACCTTAAGATATGTGGTACCAATATGATTTTTGGGTGTGGGTTTTACATTATTGTACCTGAACTAATTTCTGCACAAATACCTTACGTCAATTTCAACTGTTGGGAAATTCCATTGACCCAGCTTTATACACAAAAATATTTTCGAACCATACACCCTCATCGCTAGCACCATGCTGGCTGGTGACGTCATATGTGTCCATATTCAGTTTTTTAGCATTAATCCTTCCATGGTTTATCAATGGTTAATCCAAGACTTTTAAACCTAAACCATTTTCATGAAAATTTATTAAATTAATGTCTTTTCATCAGTTTTTGACCTACCTTGACCAGTGGACACTGCTCCAAGCAGTCCAGTTGGCAGACTCTTGGTGGCTCTCCTACCACGAGTCTTTTTCTTCTTTTCAATGTCACTGTCAGTTCCACTACCTTTTCTGTTATAATAACCTTTGGCACTGGGACTGTGAGATGCACTACGTCTTTTGCTGGTTGACATTTTCCGAAATCTTCGCTTTGGTGGGTCGGACCTGAAGGCAAGCCAATGTTTGGTTTTCAACACAAATTTACTGGTATGTCATTGACACATGTCATCAGTATACTAGTATAAGTTATAGTTTTATTGCTTAAGGTGGCTGGAAAGGTTAGAGCGTCAGTTATAAACTTCAACAAGTCATCATTGATGACACAGTCCCCACTTGTTAATGGGTACTTTGATTATAGGTCCTCAGAGAGGATAGAATCCTCTTCATTAGGTCTGTGATAAAAATACTTTTGATACAGATGGCACTCAATGTCCAAGAATGAGTTCCATGGTGGTGAAAACATAAAACCAATGTAGGCCGTCATCCTAATTACAAAAGGTCATTAAATGAGTCAATTAGGAATTAATTGACAGAATGTTGCCAAACATTTTTGTATACTATCCTAACACTAACAGATTATCACCGGTACCATATTTCATAAAGTTTGATGCACTATTTACAATACTATGAGATCAACATCTGTATCAAGTTTCATCAAATTTGAAGCAGTATTTGTGGATATATCACTCTAATAAGAAAAGTTTGTTACATATGCAATGACAAATTAATTAAAATGACACTGATAAATGTCTTTTTCACTGTTAAAGAAATGTGAGCTTAACATCTGTACCAAGTTTCATGAAATTTGATGCAGTATTCCTTGACATATCAGCCTAATTATGAAACTTCAGTAATTAACATGATACTGCTACATGCCGTGAAACAAATTAACTTGCATATGTATGACATAGGTCAATGTCCTTATACCAACTTTGAATTATACTGGTAGAAATATGTCTGAGTTATGGCTCTGTACATGAAAAAATTGTAACAAAATCGCCGCCATGCAGCCGTATTTGATTTTACTGTCTAAAAAATCGACATGCATATGTATGACATAAGTCAATGTCCATTTACCAACTTTGAATAAAATCAGTTGAGACTTGCCAGAGTTATGGCTCTCGACATGAAAAAAACATAACAAAATGGCCACCATGTGGCCATATTGGATCATATCATGAAACAAATAGACGTACATATGTATAACATAAGTCAATGCCCTTGTACCAACTTTGAATAAATTCGCTTGATACATGAATAAAATCGCTTGAAATATGTCTGAGTTATGGCTCTGTACATGAAAAGTCATAAAATGGCCGCATGGTGGCCATATTGGATTGTATCACAAAACAAATTGACGTGCATATGTATGACATATGAAGTAATCCTTGTACCAACTTTTAATGAAATCGCTCCAGGCATCTCTGAGATATCTGCATGAACGGACGGACGCACGCACGCACGCATGCACGCAAGGAGGAACGGACATGACCAAACCTATAAGTCCGCCCAGACAGTGTCTGTGGGGACTAATAAAACTATTAAAATATGAAAGTAGTCAACATTCTCTGTGGAATAAAATAACTAGACATTTGGAAGCTTCTGAAAAACTGACCAAATAAGAAAAAGTTGGGGAGTTCTAAGTGTATTAACTATGGTAGAGGTCCCCTAGTTTTTATTAAATGTTTGAAAAGGGAACGTCATTATTTGCTGTTTTTCAGGAAAGTTTGACAAGGCAGTGCTTGCATTCAGAGTGAGTGACTGCTATTTTAAATGAATTTTTATATTCTTTGAGTGTCAAAGAGGTGTCAAAAGTGAGATTAACCAAAACGACTGCTGTGTGACTTCAAAAGAGGGGTGCAAATATGGCTTGTTTTCAACATTTTTGACAAAATAACAGTTTTCCTACATAATTTTATGTCAATTGAATCCAACCTATGAAATGAGATATGGACATGGAATTTTTACAGCCTATTAACAAGGTTACAGACAAGATGACTATGGGACAATTTTGCTGTATTTGAAGTACTTTTTGAAAAATCACATTTTGAAATTTGGAAGAATTTTTTAATAATTTTTTGATATGTAAACCCATGTAAAATCATAAAAACAAATTTTATTCACAAATCCTCCCGTACACATGTTACAATTAATAGTGTCAACATGTTTATAACTAATTTGGTAATATTAAGTACTATCCAATTATTATTCAATTCAAATACTAGGTAAAAAAATATGAACAATTAAATTTTAATATTTACTGGTGTCATATTTCAAAATCATGGCTGCGTATATACAATTTTTATATTCTCTGGAGAAAGTATTAAGTAAGGGAGTTATCCCGAAAATTTGAACTAAATATTTTGATTCTAACACTTGAAAGTTGACATTAACTCTGAGAAAAGAGTTGGTTCAAAAAATAGCCTTTCAAGCCACCTTTATTGCTTAATCTATTTCTGTTCAGGTACAGTGGAGTTATCAAACACAGAGTGTTCAACTTGCAATTCTCATGGACAACAAAGTTGAACCCTTCCCATCCCAATCAACAGTCATTGTCCCAACCTGTAATTTTGGTGCTTTGATTAGACGTAACTGAATGGAAGTCAAAATAATGCACCGATTAAAATTTGTAACTGGTAAGCATAGGTATATATAGTCACATATATACGTCATTATAGCACCAAGGTTAAATGAAATTGGTCTTGCAATGTCTGACTTATGACTTCAAGCCTGACTCAACTTAAAGGTCTGGTGAAACGCCCATGTTGCAAAATCACAGAAATACAGTTGATGGTCTATAAAACAGTTGTGTTCATTTCTTTTTTCGTTTAGCGCGGTGTTATGAAATATGGCAAAAGAAAAATGCAATGTGGGTGTGTCCCCAAGCCTCTCCAGTCGACTTTTTTCTGCTTTCCGAAGTTTGCCCGACGCCGTATCTCATGACGGGAAGTAACTATTTCACACCTCCATAAGTTCCCCACGGGGGTAACTTCTAGGGTTTCCGCTTACATGATCAGTACAGTGTCCTCCTTCACTATGGGAAAACGTTGTCGGTTGCATGCACAAGAATAAATTATCAACACATCAACCCTGTATCCACTTGTCTTTACTTTAACACTGAAAATTACATGATTCTGGATCACGATGCAAATCGACAGTAACATGGAACGTAAATGGGACCGCAATTAAAATGCACTACAACACGGAAGGTTGGGACCGCGATGCAAATCAACTGCATGAACAGCAACAGTGAACGTTGGGACTGCCATTAAAATGCACTGGTCTACAACATGAAACGTCAGGACCGCAATGCAAATCGACAGTAACATAAAATGTAAGTGGGACTGTGATAAAATGCACTACAATAGAGAAGGTTTGGACTGCGATGCAAATCAGCTGCATGAACAGCAACACTGAACGTTGGGACACGGTGGTTGGGACTACCATTATAATGAACATCAGGGAATGCAGAGATCGCGATACAAATCATCAAGGTAGATTTCTACCTTCATGATACAAATAGACAGCAACACGGAACGCGTCGTTGGGACGGTGATTAAAATGAAGAACAACGGGGAATACTGGACCATCAGGCCTGCCATGAAAATCGACCGCAACATGGAACGTTTATTAGACCGCAATTAAAATGCACAACACGGAACACCTCAACCACAATGCAAATCAACTGCAACACTGAACATTGTGGCCGCATTTAAAATGCGTATGTCTGCTATGTATAGCAAAAATTTCAATTCTTGCTAGCGAGCGTTCCTATACCTGCTATACACTAGACAAAATGACATCAAATTTATCGCTAGGGCTCGGTTGCATGTGTCTAAGTTTCAGTTCTCGCGAGAGTCATTTATGCATGCTGTACACTAGACTACATGACGTCCAATCTCTCGCAAGACTTGGCTTGATTGCAAATGCGCACAACAGAAAGAACGCAATAATACGGAAGTAGACACAGTATTTTGCGAATCACTGAGAGAGAAGCGCAGATCAACAAAAGACAAAAAACCCCACGTTTTTTCTTCATTTTGCCATAAATTTTATACAAAAATAAGTTTCGCCACTGTGGCGAATTAGGATCGATTTTTTTTCGCCACTTTGGATTTCAATTGGCATTGGCGAATGGGCAGCGTGAACACAGGTGGGTTGCACTGATCGCACAAGAGACTTGAACTGACTTTGTTTTGTTAGCGGATACCGGGCAGAGATAAGGCGGCGTGGGACTGCTATTCAATATAAATGAATACCACTGTGACGTCACAGTTGGCCAACCATGACTCCCGCTGTGGGCGTGACCCAGAGTTGCAAAATGACCTTATAAAAACCATGCATAGAAATATAAAAAAAGTTAACATTCGCGCGTACTTTGAGGTTGCAATTCTGTTGTGAGTGTAAAAATATTGACCTCCTGGAAGACATTCAGTCACAAGAACGGGATCATTGCACCAGACCTTTAAAAATAAAATGGCCATCAGGCAGCCTTGAATCGTTATCACATGCATCTGTACTTAATGGTACTATACCCTTGTGACAAGTTTTATTGAAATCGGTCTTGAAATTTCTGAGTAATGGCTTAGGACAGACAATAAATTGAGAACAAAATGACTGCTACATGGCTATATTAGATGATGTCACTATACAAACTGACATACATTTGTAGTCTAACTGCACAAATGGTTGAATAAAAGTCAAGTCCTAGAAGTGAAATATTACGACACTGCCATCTTGCAATAAATATCTACAGTGGTGTTCACAACTGACAACTTATGAGTCAGCTTAAGTCACTGAATGCATTACGATCCAGACTGATACCTCAACTCAATTCTGCAAGGTACATGACTGATATCTGTCTTGGCATACCACCTAAGACTACCACAAATTCCAACAAAATTGCGAGTGTGTCATCATACGGCATACATGTTTGATTATACCACCAAACATCTTGATGTGCCTTTCATGTGATTGAAGGAGTTTCCAGGAGACTTTAAAATTCATGGACTTTCAAGGAGCATACGAATCTTGCAGTTCTCAAGAGACTTCACAAGCTGTGGAACAGGAAATGGGTTAGATTTTGAGAACTTTCAATGTTCTTAAAATCTGTTCCAAAGCAACATGCTACCTTCTTTTTGTGATGAAAAGACACCATTTTCCTTCTGAACTGATAAATACTTACGATGGTGGATCAAACACAGCTCTAGGTCGTGGTATTGTTGATCTCTCTGATGACTGGTGTGGGTTTTGACTGCTTGGTTTATGCGGATGAATTATCCTAAGTCCAGGTGTCTGTTCAGTAAAAAAAAAACACATCATCTACGGTCTCATTTCAGTTCAATACAGTACAAACATGTGGGGTACTCTATTATTCTGAAATTTCAATTTCAAATGAGTGTTGTGCTGAGATGAACAGACTCAAAATACTTCTTGAAAAGCATACATGTTTTTCTTCTTTTTCATCCCCAAGTTTTTTTGTACAATTTGGTTACTGTTATTTTAATCTACCATTATTATGTATGACAATATATCCAGTACATGACAAACATTGCTACAACTTCATATTTTCACTTCTCTGGGGAATTATTGAAATTTATAAATGAATGACTAATTCTATCAATCAATGCAATTGTGTCCCCTAATGAGTTTTAAGTTGCAAGGCCAGAGCTGAAACTTGACTTTGATGATTGTCGTTCATAAGCCAAACAAAGTTGATCAGTACAAATATCCTTATTGTCTGGAAATGAAGCAGTAAGTCATATACTATGCTTTATGCTGTGCTTACATAGTTTGGTACAATTATAATGAAACTATTTCCAGTGATGATGATCATTGCAGAGCTATATGATATGACAAATTAGTTACTAAGCAACAGCTGGTTAACGTTGGAAATATTGAGTTCTAACATTTTCACAATATTCAGAATTATTGCAGCTTGAATACAGCGTAACAATATGTTTGTTAATTCCAAGGGATTTGTAAATTGGCCTGAAAAAGATCAATAGTCCCTTGCTTTGGTACCAAATGCATAATAAATCATGATTTCAAAATAGCGTCAATGACACTGTAGCTCCCATCCTGGACTATTTAGTGTTTGTTTTCTGGTCAGATATTTGAACATGTGTGAAAGGGATAAAGTGCATGAAGTGAAAATACTTAAATAAAATGTACTGGAGACAGTGAAATACGTTTAATGTAATTATTCAGAATATAAATGGAAAAAATACAGAATTAGATATATCGAATACTGTGATACAACCATTAACTCAACAAGTCATTTACAATGACATAGTCCCACTTGTAATAGGAGTATTAGTCATGATGGGGCAGGAAAATGTGGTCATTAAGAAGTATCACTGGAGTGTACATGTTGAGATCTATGGGCACATAGGTCTATGTCGTTGTTCCCAATTTGAAACACATGAGGCATGTCTAGACCTCTAGCAGTATTGGCCAGCCAAGAAATACATATGCGCATTATAAATGAGGTACAAGATGTGACATCTTAAGGTCTAATATCCTATCAAAATTGGAGGGTATAGAACTTGTGGTTACTGAAATATGCATATATATGTATAATCAAGGTCAAACGTCATCGAGGTCACATGACATTTTGAAAAAAAAATTATATTGCTAATTAATCCCTATATGCCAAAAAATCAGATCTCTAGCTCTATTCGCTTGCCCAGAATTAGATGTGTACATAATTAATGAGGTAAAGTTGTCATAAGGTCTCCCATCCTACTAAATACAAAGGACATAGCACTTGTGGTTACTTATTTATTGACATAAACATATATTTTAGGTAAAAGGTCATCGAGGTCACATGACATTTGGTCAAAAAATTTCTCTCCTATAGTTATCCCTATATACCAAAAATCAGACATCCAGCTCTATTGGCTCGCTCAGAATGAGATATGCACATAATTATTGAGGTACAGTATGTGGCGTCATAAGGTGTCCAATCATACCAAACATGAAGGGTGAAGCACTTGTGGTTACCGAGTTATGGAAAAATATGTATATTTGAGGTCAAAGGTCACCGAGGTCACGTGACATTTTGTCAAAAAAATTGTATTGCTAAGTTATCCCTATATACCAAAAATCAGACCTCTAGCTCTATTGGCTCGCTCAAAATTAGATATGCGCATAAGTAATGAGGTACAATATGTGGCGTCATAAGCTGTCCCATCATACCATATATGAAGGGTGGTAGCACTTGTGGTTACTGAGTTATGGACAAATATGTATATTTGAGGTCAAAGGTCACCGAGGTCACGTGACATTTTGTCAAAAAAATTGTTTTGCTAAGTTATCCCTATATATCAAAAATCAGACCTCTAGCTCTATTGACTCGCTCAAAATTAGATATGCGCATAATTAATGAGGTACAATATGTGGCGTCATAAGGTGTCCCATCATACCATACATGAAGGCTGTAGCACTTGTGGTTACTGAGTTATGGACAAATATGTATATTTGAGGTCAAAGGTCACCGAGGTCACGTGACATTTTGTCAAAAAAATTGTTTTGCTAAGTTATCCCTATATACCAAAAATCAGACCTCTAGCTCTATTTGCTCGCTCAAAATTAGATATGCGCATAATTAATGAGGTACAATATGTGGCGTCATAAGCTGTCCCATCATACCATATATGAAGGCTGTAGCACTTGTGGTTACTGAGTTATGGACAAATATGTATATTTGAGGTCAAAGGTCACCGAGGTCACGTGACATTTTGTCAAAAAAATTGTTTTGCTAAGTTATCCCTATATACCAAAAATCAGACCTCTAGCTCTATTGGCTCGCTCAAAATTAGATATGTGCATAATTAATGAGGTACAATATGTGGCGTCATAAGCTGTCCCATCATACCATATATGAAGGGTGGTAGCACTTTTGGTTACTGAGTTATGGACAAATATGTATATTTGAGATCAAAGGTCATCAAGGTCACATGACATTTTGTCAAAATATCCGAGATATCTGCGTGAACGGATGGACTCACGGATGGACGAACAGACGGACATGACCAATCTATAAGCACACTGGACTTCATCCGTGGGGACTAAAAATTGTGTCACTGCATCCTTTTTGCAATATGAATACGATGAGAAACTAAATTTTATTTTTCGTGGCCTTATACATGGGAGTCTATGGAGATCTGCCTTATACATGGGAGTCTATGGACGTGTAAACTAAAAATATGCAAATTTCACCACGATTTGCCCAAATTTGGGAAAGGTCACTCCTATGCACTTCCATACCAAGTTTCAAATCAATCGGACTTGTGGTTTCAGAGCAGGAGATTTTTTGACCAAAAATGGGAGAAAAATTACAAAAAAATTCATGAAAAATAGCAAGTCCAAGATACTGACCCAAGATGCACACAATCATTTCATGTCAGCCCAAAGTACTTACATGCTAATTTTTCATGTAATCTGCTCAGTGGTTATTGAGTTTTTTCAATTTTGACTGTTTTACATTTTTTCACTTAATTTGCATATTTTTGGCAATGACAACTTCATTTGAACAAAATCTCATCTACAGCCCATCATCCATGTACACACCAAATATCAAGATGAAATGTACAGCGGTTTTGGAGTTTTTGATGTTGACGGACAGACATACAGACATACAGACGTACAGACATACAGACATACAGACATACATACATACAGACATTTTCCTAGCCCATAAGAATAGCTTCCATTGCCATATATACATATGGCTATGGAGCTAAAAAGCAGTTGTGTGCATTGCCTTTTGCTTATATGTATATCACACCCTGGCCAGTACTACACAACCTACCGGTAGTAGGCATATGTACGCCCAGGGGTTAGGGCGCCATCAACAGTTGAACTCACCAAAACCACGCACACTATTGCTTTTAAAAAATTTTTGAAATGATGATTTATTGTTTAATTGACATCATTGATCTTTTTCATTATGAATCCCTGTGGGTTAATGGCCAGTTTATATGGCCAGATATACTTTGTTTTGAATTTAATGATCACTTTTTTACAAGAAAAGGTATTTTGAGTCTTGAATACATCTCAGGTTATTCTGTTCCCTCAATATTCAATCACATTACGCATGCATTAGGGTTATGACACTCTGGATTAATACACCTTTAGAAAAGAGATTACCATGTACAAAGGGAAATAATTATTTGCTGAGTGACACATAAATACTTTTCAAATCTACAATATCTTGACAACTCCACAGAATTCCATCTGATGGAAGGTTGATGCTGAAAGGGAGGTACATATATGGATACACTATAATGATGGCAATTGGTCAAAATCCACCACACTGCACAAGACTCAATTTGGGGGTATATACAACAGCAAAACCACACTCCATGCAAATTGTCCTGTTCTCTGAACAAATACAAAATTAAAATTCCATCCTCTGAAAAATTATACAGCATTCATAAAAGGCAACAAGAAATGTTTGACAGCATCGCAGAAATTTAAAACATAATTTGTTAATTAATTTTAAAATTTCAGCACCTAGTTTGTCTACAAATGGATGTTGAGATCCAAAATACAGTTCCATACATGTTTCCATAGCATTTCATAGTATCCATATCAAAATTTATTTGAGATCATTTTTGAAATTTAGTCAAGAACTGACTAGATTGCTGGAAAAATATTTCTTGCAGCTTGTGTACTCTGATTATTCCGAGTTTCAACAGTTGATGTGTGTCAGATCATACGGCCACAATCAGATTTGTCTAATTTGCACTCTTATGCCACTGGCTGATTTAATCAATCATTGAAATCAGAATTGTCCTCTGACACAAAGTATTTCTTTGCTCTTGTACATGAGTGGTGATTTCTCAAAGAAAACCTCCAACCAAAGACGCAATTTTACTTCCAAGAAAACTTTAGTGCATCCATTATTTAAAGAAAACTAGAGTACACCATAAGAAAGAAAATTTTACACCATGTTTATCAGTACAAGAAAACATTCACATAATTAATATGCAGATTGAGTTCAGGTAAATTAAGGACTTCAATAAATAGTTTGCGATAGCTCTCAATACCTTACTCATTATTATGATACACAAAAACAGTTAATAAAGTAAGTATATAATTTTTTTTGTGAATTTCGAAAGACTGCATTAGTCATTGCTGTGCACACTTCCCTTACATTGTTACTTTTACATATTTCATTCCTATTGAATTCATAATTAATTCTTGACTGACCTCAAGGAAAATAAACTCTTGCATTTTCTAAATTGACCACACAGGTCAAAAATAAAAACAAAAATATCTAATTATTGTTTTCAAACACTATGATTTCATAGAGCAAAGCTGTTATGTACTAGCTGAGTCAGCCGGGACATAAATGCTATGTGATAAAACAATTAACACTTGAAAAATTCACTTGCATAAACTCAAAAATTAGGCTAGGGCACTTTTCTAGCTCAATACTGATTAGTCGATAGCTGGGGAACATCTCAAAGTGCAATTTAATTGGTTCAAACTGCGGTAACTTCTCATTATCCCTTTGCTACAAGTCAATAGCATTTCAACCTTTTAATCAAATTGCTATACCCCAGGTATTATGTATAAGTTTTGTGCAATGTGAATTTTTCAATTCAAAAGGTAAAATTTAGTGTCATTTTGGTTAGTGGTGTGTTTCTGCAAGCCAAGTCCTGAGGCTGGTTATCAATAGAATATTGATTTTGCTCAAACTTGTGATTACTTAAATAACAAGAAGTTTTTTTCTGTTTGATATCCACAGTTAGTAACTGTGATCAAAGAATTTTGTATTGGTAAAACAGTACAGACTGGCAACCAGTGTTTCCTCTAAGGTTTTGAGTAAGTCAGCAACTTAGGTTTTGGTGCTGAAGGGCACAGCAGCTGCAGGGGCAGTCATGTTGTGTCTTCTCTATATATACATATATCAAGTAACGTAAATCCGGTCATATAGTCACAACATACCCTGAACGTGTATGTGTACCATGTGTTGGTAGCATGTGCGCCACCAATGAGCCAACGAGCGCTTAAACTCAAAACACCTGAGATCACACCTTTCACCCTGAGTTTTGATGTTCATTGTTGCAAAACTAATGTTGATTGAAATGACTGAAACTAAAGTTGCACAAAACACAAAATTCCACTACATGAGCAGTCAGAGACACTGCGCAACTGGTGTACAAATAAGCCTTAGCAGGAACACTGCTGTGAACCCTTGATAAAAATATTTTCACAGAACTCTAGTAACATTCTTCTTGTTCATATTCTCAATCTGTGAAAAGCATGTGCAGGGTGTCTTCTATCTCATCTCAGGTCTTCCTACATGTGTAGTTTATGAAGTCACCTCATTACACAACACTGCAGTACCATACCCTATATGATGCTGTCATTTTCATAACTGAAACTCCTGAGTCATGTGAAATGGGACACGAGCAAAAATTGGTTAAGATTTGTATTTTCAACGATGTAAACTCGGCTACAACTTAAATGACTAATTATCCTCAATAACCGTACAAGTCAATACTTTAAATGGGAACTTACAGGACAGTGGGCACAATAGGGGGATTGCTGATGATGCAGCCATTTGCATACACTGGGCGGGAGTTTTGAATTCTCATAGCATCGCTTTGGCCGTATGAGAAATTTGAATAATCATGATCAACAATTACGTGACATATACAAAGAGGTGTCAAATGCTCGTACTGGGAATACATTTTGAAACATGCGTTCTTCGACAAAAAACAGAACATTTTTTCAGTTTACTTTAGACTCAAGAGTAGTCGCTATATATTCACATACATCATATGCAATATTAAATGACAATGAACATCTGAAACATGGCAAAATTATGGGATTCTGGGACCAAACACAGCACGTCAGATCAGTAGCTTGGCTTTTTTACATTTGCATAGATTTATGATAATCAGGCTTTTATAGGGGAAGTTCCTGTTTAAATAGCTTAAAGGCATGGTTCAGGCGTCAGATTGTCTTGCCAGGAAATTTACTTACTAGATTACATTTCAATGGAAAACAAAAGGCTATGACACTTTCATAATCCTCTTATAAACTAGAGCAAACTTGATCCCTCGATCCATTCTCCTACCTTTAAGTCAATCTTGGATGGTCATGAATTTCTAATCAAGGAAATAAGTTCAGTTGATTTCTATTTTATCGGTTTTTAGTATGAGAACACATTCCCTTTGAATAAAACCATTTTGATGCACCCAACAAATAGATAGTCTTCTATAAAGGCATGGGTCTGGCATCAGATTGTCTTGCCAGGAAATTTACTTACTAGATTACAATTTCAATAGAAAACAAAAGGTGGTGACACCTCCATAATACAGACCAGAACAAACTCGATCCCTGGGATCGAGTCCCTACCTTTAACGATACAACCACTTTGATGCACCCAGTAATTAGCTAATCTTCTATTAAAACTATCAACAGGAAACACCAGAATACTGACAGGACTAGAAAATGAATAAAACATCATAAAACCTTTCAGGAACAACAACCCCATACAAATTGAAACATTATCAAAGAAACATAATGCTTTGCAGGTCTTGTTACTTTCAATATTTTAGAAAAATATATTCTGTTGGTAGATCAAGGAAAGGTCACTGTATATTTAGACTGACTTCCATGATGAAAACAAAATGTATTCTGTAAAAGTGGAAACCTGTATTTTTCTAAGACTTTGCAAAGCTCAGAACTTGGCTTTCATCCAGTTAAATTACTTTTAAGACAAGCAAGATCTCAAATATCATTTAATAGACATACAGCTGTACTTTCAAAACACTGATTAACAATATTTCAAATTATTCTGTATTATTTTCCTTTTTATGGGAAGCATATCTTCCAATGTCCATGCTTATTAGTAAACACATGTTTGTAAGCTTTAAATAGCAGCCAATGAGCAGCCAACTTGTGCTTTAGGATTGAAAGGATTTAACTGCAAAATATCAACAAACTATGAAATAAAGAATAATTTTGACCTGGACGTAACAACTTTCCCAAAGCCATATTATTTGTCGGTGGTCTCTGATTGAACAAAGCTTTTTTTATAAAAAACATGCATATTAACTTGTGCAAAACAAAAGCAGCATAGGTAATAGGGATAAGAGGGTACATATTGCACTATTTTGAATGTTTGCATGCATGAACCACTCGGATAAATTGCCACAATAATTTTACCATATGGGATTACCACAACAGCTAGCATCTTATCATTAATAAGGACATGCATTGCTTGGTATAATGACACATGCAATTACAGCTTACACTACACTGACATCAAAATGTTATGTCACTACAGGAGTCCACAGATTGAAATTAAATTTTGTCATAATCGTTATTGTCAATGCACTGCCCTACATGTCACACACATCAATTCCACCCTGTAAAAACGTTTCTGGTGTGATTTACATCAAGCCTCTTTCCCATTAAACTGCCCCTTACCTTTCTTGAATCTCAAAATACTTTGGAATTCCTTCAATGTTGATATATATTTATTTATTTGCAATTTTGATGAGCACACAATAGTAATATTGGAGTTTGGTTTTATCAATTACAACTTGCAGAAGCTGAGATCAAGAATGAAAGTTAAGTCTGATTGAATTATAAAATTGTAAAGAGGGCACTTAGTAAAATCTCCACAAATTACACACAACTGAATAAGTTAGTGTAGAAAATCAATTCTCACAAAGTATTATGCTCAATCAACTATGCTGCAAGCGGTGTTTTGTTAAATTATTATTCATGAAGTTCATTACAATCTATGTTAACTGTGGGCACTGTGTAGTCAAACATAACCAGTGGACAACTTATTCCAATCTGTGGACTCTTGCAGTTTTACCCTGTCACCCCCTGCACTTCATGTAGTTTGGAACGACCTCAAACTTTGCATCTTGCTGGGTCATTCTATTGTACAGGAAAATAGGAGGGGAAGGTGTGGCAGATGAGATTTGTTTGCCTGTATTTACCATGGTAGGGACACTCATGGGAATACGGTGTTCATGCCTGGACAGACATCTTGGTGGTTGTACAGATACAGCTGCATTGCCACTGGGCTGTCGATTGGCAGTCATACAAGTTAGTATTGGAATTGAAAATGCAAATCTTCTCAACTTTGAAGTCTAAACAAACCAGCTTTTTCTGTGCTTGACTACTACTGCTCTCAGTTTGCACAGCTACATGTAGGTTTTAGGAATACGTAACCTTGTCATTTTAAGTGTTGCCTTTGAACATCTACAATTGATAATGGAGGTCAAAGGGTTGAACTGAACAAGTTCCAAAATGTTGAGAAATCAGAGTTTCTTCAAATGCACAGGTGCATTACATGAGTTTAATATCGTCACTCAAGACTATACCAAACAAAAGGCACCTTTTCATTTTACAGCGGACTTCATTGAAGTACAGACTGTTTATTGTCAATGATAACTGTCTGCATGTATTGTCTTGTATTATCAACAAGTATTAACATCTACAATAGTACAAAGCATTTTCAATATTCGAGGATAAACAGATGTCAATATGTAATGCACAGAATTTGTTTTTCACTTCACACTTCTTCAAATGAAATACTACTGCAAGACAACACCGGAATTAATATTTCATGATTTTGAAGAAAAAATCTAACTGGTAATTCATTCTGCAAATATTACTGTGAGTCCCTGTTACTGTTGCATCTACTGATCAACTTTCAGATCTATCTAAACTTAAATAATAAATTTAAATGACCAAATTAAACATATATTTAACATATATACTCTCAGTGGCAAGATAGCTGGCAGCATATTTACACATAATTCACACTAACAACCCATCCATAATGCTACAGACTGTTATCTACATTCTAATACCAATTACAGAAGCCAGACCAATAGTTACTGTCTTACTCAATGATGCAACCATTTCTAATGCCCATTAATAATGCACAGGTTTTTGTGACAATAAAAAAAACAAAGCAAATTGTTATGACAAGAGAGACCAAAGACTTTATGAATGAACATACAGCTAGATATTATAATTTTACCCATACCTTTTTAATCAGAAAATATGACAGACCTAAGAACAGCTGTACACTTAACAAGGGGTGAATGGAACTTTGAACGGGCAGTGACTAAAATGACTTTAATATACAGGGAATTACTATGTGCTTTTAACTGAAAGAATAACCTCTATGGTATGTTTCAGTGTTGCACCCTATTACCCTGTAATGGTCTCTCCCACTTTACAAAAAGCAACACAGTTTGACCTAGGGCAGGTAGTGAAAGTTTATTTTATTCAATTTATGATGACATGTCCTTCAAAAGATATTTGATAAAGATACCAGTTGAGTGGGATAAGACTTGTAGTCATACTTACCGGCCTGGTGAATAGAAGTCTTTCATCTTCTGTTGCTGAGCTGTCAGAGGATCTCTGTTTCATCAGCCGATTCGGTACCTCACCTGTTGTGGAAGTCAGCGCCAAGGTAACTGGGACAGAACTGCGAGGGCTGGTTGGGCTGGTAGGGTTGTTGGAGGGGTTGCCATAGGCAGTACCCAGGGATGGAGTTGACATGGTGCTGGTTGTTGGTGTCATGGAAGAAGTGGATGTAGAACGTTGATGTTGGAAATGTTGCTGCTGTTGCATGACACGTTTACGTCTTTCCATTGATGCTCTGGTTTCTGATTGGATAGAGATTATCATCAAAGTTTATGAAAATGAAGTACCGTACAAACCCTATCAATTTGACCTGTTCCAATAGAGATTGTCACCACAGTTTATGAAAATGAAGTACCATAAAAACCCTATCAATTTGAACTGTTTCAATAGAGATTGTCACCACAGTTTATGAAAATGAAGTACCATAAAAACCCTATCAATTTGACCTGTTTCAATAGAGATTATCATCAAAGTTTATGAAAATGAAGTACCGTACAAACCCTATCAATTTGACCTGTTTCAATAGAGATTGTCACCACAGTTTATGAAAATGAAGTACCATAAAAAACCTATCAATTTGACCTGTTTCAATAGAGATTGTCACCACAGTTTATGAAAATGAAGTACCATAAAAACCCTATCAATTTGACCTGTTTCAATAGAGATTATCATCAAAGTTTATGAAAATGAAGTACCGTACAAACCCTGTCAATTTGACCTGTTTCAATAGAGATTGTCACCACAGTTTATGAAATGAAGTACCATAAAAACCCTATCAATTTGACCTGTTTCAGTAGAGATTATCATCAAAGTTTATGAAAATGAAGTACCGTACAAACCCTGTCAATTTGACCTGTTTCAATAGAGATTGTCACCACAGTTTATGAAAATGAAGTACCATAAAAACCCTATCAATTTGACCTGTTTCAATAGAGATTGTCACCACAGTTTATGAAAATGAAGTACCATAAAAACCCTATCAATTTGAACTGTTTCAATAGAGATTATCATCAAAGTTTATGAAATGAAGTACCGTACAAACCCTGTCAATTGACCTGTTTCAATAGAGATTGTCACCACAGTTTATGAAAATGAAGTACCGTACAAACCCTATCAATTTGACCTGTTCCAATAGAGATTATCATCAAAGTTTATGAAAATGAAGTACCGTACAAACCCTATCAATTTGACCTGTTTCAATAGAGATTGTCACCACAGTTTATGAAAATGAAGTACCATAAAAACCCTATCAATTTGACCTGTTTCAATAGAGATTATCATCACAGTTTATAAATATGAAGTACTGCAAAAACCCTATCAATTCAACCAGAAAAAAATAATTATGATTTGACATCGTTGAATTACAAGGAAATTAACACCACAGAAAAATCTAAATGGTTGAATTAATAGATGGTGACTGTTCTGTATCAGTCTTTGTAACTCCATATGTAAGTAATATACTACTAATAAATGTAACACCAAGAATCATAATTTTAATAAACTGTAACAAAGTATCATCAATAAATGTAATAAAACACCAACCATAATTATAATACCATAGTAATCATAAAATATAATGGATTTGTTGATTAATTTATTGAGTTGCGATAATTTCAAACCTTTGCTCAGAGATTGCATTTCAATGTTTGTCAAGAGTTGATGTGAAATATTTCTGATACATCTACATGCTGTTTGGTTGAAACACAGAGAATAACAATTCATTTTCTCTTTATCCAAAGAGCTATGCTCGCTTTTTTTGGTGGGCACTTAAATGTTGTGATTGTTTGCCAACTATTTTTAGGCTCTTCTCTGCAGTCTGGCTACTTTGATTGTTTGTGTCCTAGATTGATTGAATGCATCAATGTATCATTAATTTCTGTGGAGGTAATACAGACTTAATTACTATAGAATGTAGTGTAAATAAAACAAAAGTTGCAAGAAAAAAGGAATGTATGCAATAACATTATTGCAGTTGTAGTTTAGTGTTTATTATTCACTCAGGACATTTCTAAAACAACTGACCACGTCACAATTCAAGTTTATGACATTTACACCAGTTCATTGCATTATGGATATTTGAAAATTACATTTATGGTAAATTTATGTTATATTTATGGTTGATTGTTTTATTACATTTGTTGTTGATTTTACAACAATCATGTTTGTACTACATTTATAGAGATTATTTCTTTTATGGAGGTTACAATATTATGCTCAATCCTGGTTGGATCATTTGCCCAAGGTGGACATAGAGGGCACTATGTGTTTAGAAGCTAACGTGTCTGACAGGGTATTTTCAAGTCCTGTTGAGTCACTGGTTTAGAGATAGCTGTAATAACTCCATATTTCACTTTAAGGACACAACATTTTTGGAGGGGTCCCTAGCCATTGATAGCACAATCCCTGCCTATAACATGTACAGTATAGCAGTATCTGTAGACACCATTCAAAATCTTTTGTAAGTATTTGATGTGTATTTCTGTTTTCAACAACTGGAAATAAAATGTGTTGCCTATTACTTTCTGTACAAATGAAATAGCTGAGGTCAGCTTTGAATTATAATATTCAGGTCAAGATGGTAAAATATCTATTTCTCCAATTGATCTGTAGTCAAACATTTGGTGTTTTGCCATGATGCTGATGTATCAAGAGAAACAGTACGGACAATGACACAAATACTGAACCTCTAACTGGTGCAAGTGGCCGGGTTTGTCGATTTCTGTAGCTTGTGTTTGCTGCTGCAGAAGTGGTGTTGGATGACGTTGTCGCTGTTGCAGATGTTGATCCAGCTGCAGTGGTCATGGTGGTTGTGACGGTAGACGATGTAGAAAAACCAGATGATAACTCAGCCAGTAGTCTACCCCTGACTGGAGGATTGTATGTAGTCGCTGATGCCACCATACTGTCATGACATAAATAACAATGTTTTGAAACAAAAGTTATGACATACATTGTACACAGGGAAATGTAGTAGAAAGGAAAATTTTTATGGTACAAGTACGATTTTTTCGGAAAAAGAAATCCATCATTTAGCTGCAATCCCCGTTGTCATTGGCACGGGAAATTTTTGTAAATTTTGACAGTTTTTTGGGGTTCGTTGATAATTGAAATAACAGACTCCGTGCTGACCATTAATATTTATTTATGGGTGTGGGCGAGAGGAAAGCCAAATTAACGGTAATTTTTGGCTTTCCTCTCGCCCTTGCCCTTAAATAAACATTAATGGTCAGCGCGTCGCCCGTTATTTCTATAATATTGAATTGTACACATGAACACATGCCCAATAGACCAAAACTTACTAACCTACAGTATTGCCCAATAGACCGGGTGTACAGGGCAAGGACTTAATTTCTGCACTTTGAATTGTTTGTATCATTCACACTGTATCATCTGGAACATTTCTTACCAAGATGTCTTAGATGCCATTCTTGACATCCTCTTTGGCAGTGAGGGCGCCCCTCGAGAACTCCGCAAGAACTTGGCCAGCCACATACGAACACCTTCAAGGTGTGTGTGCTCTGTGAGAGGAAGTCTAGACCAGGGATTGCCGTTGGCATAGTCTAATGACGCTATCGCAAGTGCTCTTCCAACCTGAATAAGAAAGGCAAAGTTGATGAATCCATGGGTGTGAAGGTCAGTTACAAAGAATTGAAATTGAGTTATCAGTTTATATACACAGCCATTGATTTGTACATGAAGTGCTTAATTGGAAGGCATGCGTTACTATTATACCACTACTTCACATACCGGTAGTACACTCAACTCATACCAGTACTACGCATGGTGCAGTCAACTCATATACCGGTATGTGAACTGTAAATTCATGCTGGTACTATGCATATGAGTACTACGCAAAGTACAGTCAATTCATACCAGTACTACGCATAGTGCAGTTTACCTCCATGCTCATACTGACCAATAGCAAAGTATGGAATTGAAATCAACCATCCACTGGTTATTGAAATTACTAGATAACTTTTTCTAACAAAATGGTGGCAAGGCAACAACATTGTGCAAAACGAATCAGAGTTTGCGGTGAAATGACATGAGCACTTAGTAGTGCAACAGACAGCTAAGCTTCTTGGTTACTATATTTACACTTTGGCCAACATATCTACCACTAAGGCACAACAAGTTCAAGCATTTTAATTATCAATCATTGTGTGAATGGAAAGCTGTTTATTCTCTCACCTCTTCATAGTGTGCCGGTGTGTACTTGGGTGGGAATCCTATCGGAGGGGGTGGTGTAGCTCTACCATCATCCATTGTTGCTGGGGCTATTGGGTTCACCATTCTGCCTGAGTTATAATTACATTCTAATGTATAGCTGATGGAGTCAAGTGAAAGAAATTCTTTATTGTTATATGCGCTGACCGTCACAACCTTCTGAGGCATAATGATTGTTTTTAGACAGTGTGGGCATTCTGATTGAGACAGTTTCTGACGGGTTGCCATGGTGAAATATGCATTTGGGCACAATTTTACAAGTGGTGTAGCCACAAACTGAAGACGTCAAATTGCCATACACAATACACAGTGCCATAATTACACGGCGTCTGTGTTTTGTATACAGCGATTTGACATCATCAGTTTGTGGCTATACCACTTGTAAAATGATGCCTGCATTTGCCGTCACTTGCTTTCTTAACCCTTTCACCACCATGGTTTGTCCCAAATCCATTGTTTTCTATGGTAAAGTTGGACTTGTATACAGGGAACTGGGGCTGAAAGGGTTAATCATTGAATCTTTTGCCACTAAGCTGTGGTATACCAGTATTTAGAACCCTCACAGCTGTAAGATTGTACCTTTGTTTGACATTCACAGTGTTGTCAACTTAATGCAAAGTGCCACAGGTTTTGGACAAAACAAACAGCCATGAAATAATCAAAGGACACTCAGGATAAGCTGGAAAGGCAACAACAAAAATAAAATATTCCTCAACACACTATTCCTATTTATCCAACCCTGCAGTTCTTCAGTAGAAACGCTGTACTAGCTGGCAGTTCCGGGGCATGGCACAGGTGAAGGGGTTATAGAAGAAAATATTTTAGTAAGGTCCATCTCTTTTTGTCCAATGTAGATAACTCTTATAATCATGTACACAATCCACAAGGCACTATTTGTGTGAAGTTACAGTCTAACACTTAATATAAGTAGAACAAGTGAAGATGTTCTTTGCTGAACATAACCATGACATTGTAGTGTCTTAAATTGGCAGTATTCAATCCCTAGTTCTTACATTGATAGTGTTTGCTGACATTGAATATTTTTATTTTGAAAGTCCTTTGCTTTCCTTTCAAAGTTGTGTCCAACTAATCAAGTTGTCCAAAGAAAATTAGCTTTTTAACATGTTCCCCTTTAAGTCTGATCAAAGAATTCAAAAGTGGTCAGGATCTTTTTTCAACTTACCTATGTACAATACCAATGGCTTTGTAAATAGCAACTCTACCGCTACCTTCTTTGGACATGCCGTCTCTCTTATCTCGTGTGTACATATTCTTCTCTGTAAAGTTACATCCGGTGAAGTCAAAGTGTGCTGTGTTGAGAGAGATGAGCTTTGGAAACAGTAAATTCTCAAGTTGTTGCTGGTCGTCTTCAAGGTGATTGCCATAGATGAAACAGCCTCTCTTGGATGCATGACCATGCAAATCTACATAGAAAGCAATACCACTTTCCTTCCACGGAATGGAGAGATAGTCGTTTTCTTCGCTCTCTTTGCCTTCTAATACAAAAGAGTTGCTTCTTCCATCATCACCTGCATGTAAGTTCAGACTACTGACTTCTTTGCAAAGATCACTTTCTGTAGCCTCACCATCAGAAGCGCCTGAATCTTCTTTGCAATCGTCAAGTCTAGACAAGGAATCAGTTGCCATAGATACTGTGGACTCAGACACCATAGGGCTATCACCACAGGCACCATTTTGTATGACTGTGATGTCATTCCCTGAAAGAGGAGCATTCACAGACATGTCCCCACTATTGCTTCCTCCACCAGTACTGTTGGTTTTATTTTCAGAAATCTGAATGTTTTCAAGGACGATATCTCCATTTTGTTTGGTGCCAGATTCCTGACTTGTCCCTGGGTGCACCATGATGATAGCATTTGGTTTGATATCAGCTTCACTCTCTGACTCCAGTGGTTTCTGTTCCTTCACAGGTTTCTGTTCAACAGGTGCAGTCTTTGGAACTACTGGCTCTTCATGTTTGGTTACTCGGCACTGAACATGGTAATACTTGATCAGCACTTTGGCGGCATAAATTGATGGATGCAGATCAAAATCAGGATCTAGATAAACCCTGTTCAGATTTACACCACGTTGGTCAGTTCGGTAGTGTCCCCGCATAACCCCATCAGGATTCAGTAATGGTATCAATTTAAATATATAGTGCCTTCTCAGCTGTTTGGCTCTGGGATCAAATGGACGGAGTATGAAATCCAAGAAGCCATTGAAAACAAAACTGGCAGGTGTCTCTCCTGGATGGACTCTACTGGAGAGGAAAAACACCTACAAAATGAAACAAAGGAAACACTGTGATGTGATACTTTACACACAATGGGAGAACAATGGACATATGGATTAGCTAGAAGTTTGTCTGTGTAAGCCACCATAAAATAGTGTTGAAAGAAAAAGTCTTGTTAAAATGCATGTGATATGAAGTCAAAACACTGTAATTGGCAAGAGAAGAGCACACTGGTAACTGTCATATGTGTGGGCAACAAATCTATCTAGGTGACATCTTTCTCTCAAAACTGTTTCTAAACAGACTACTGTATGTTTAAGAACTTGACAAGGCTTCATAGTGGCTTATTTGGATGAAAAAATTTTATATGACGAAAGTTGGGTTAAAACACTATATTTTCATTTCTGTAAATCTACTAAGTGTTCTAATTTGCTGTATTCTCTAACAGTAATAAAAGAAAACCGGCCTATTTATTCCAATCTTGACCTCATAGTAGTCTATGGACAGTGCGTCCTGTCAAAATTTCAGTTTAACATTCATGTGTGTGTTGGTACAAACAGTGATACATTAGACAAAGTCATTTAAATTAAAAATATAAAGTCTGAGTGTCATATTGTGTATGCTAACAATACTGACTTGTCCACTCAGAGTCACCTTGATCAATTATCAAAGCTAACACAAATGCCTGCAGAGTAGAACAGTATTACAACCACCCTGTAATATTGTGTACTATCATTACAATCATTGACAGAATCAAAGCCAGCTGATCCAGAGCATCACATTCTAGTTTGCAAATCTTACACACTAATTTGATTGATCAAACACTGATGTCACATTTTGTCCCGTATGGAGACTCCAGCTTCTATTAGAGTAACTCAAGCATTCTGATTTCTGCATAATAATAATCACCTTTGAGCACCAGAGTCAATTTTTGTCACCTTCAGAAAATATACTCCAGTCAATTTTTTTCAGATTTTTGTCAAAATTTTGATAACAAACTGTAGCCAATGAAATGTGATGTCCATTTGGTCCAAAATTATCAAAAAATGACAGAAAAATTCATAAAAATTGGTGAAAATGTTGCACTAAAAAGTTTGGTGGGAAATTATTACGGCACTCAAAGGGTTAAACAGCAAACTTTCTGTACAATAACAATACCTTATGAAATATAAAATTCACATTCATTTTTTTACAAGCTAACACCATTGAAACAGCTGTGATATTGGTGATGTGGCTATTTCTAATTTTAAAAGGATGAAGAAAAGTTCATAAGGTTAGATCAGAATTTTCTGATCACATAGATACCAACGATATGCACGGTAAGATCAGAATTCTCTGATCACATAGATACCTACAATACACATTACTATAACTGAACATTATTCATATATTTTGTACCATATTGGAGTGTTTAGAATTAGTCATCTACTAGTATTATATTTATGTCACTTTCCACCTTCACTTTTACTTTATAATTTCTCAATTTATCTACAATTTTACTTTACTACTGACAATAGCTTTCTGCATGGACCATTTATCACATTCTTTACTATTTTGAATGGTGACAAAAAGACAAAAGAAATCCATTTTTTAACACCTCAAACAGAATGGTATGAAATGATCACATATTGGCACATCTAATTTACTGCCAAGAGTGGGCGTTTCATATTTGAAGGGTGTCAAACAATATAAACTGGGGATACAAAGCAACACTTTGATTGGCTAGAGAAAGTAAACCTGATATCAGCCGTTCTTTCCATAATTAACTCTATACAATAATACAAGCCCATGTGATTCATTAAAATCTATGTACTTTATCATGGTTAGCTGTGTAGGAATTTTCAAGACAAGATAAAACTAAGATCAACGATTAGAACAGCCCTTTGTAGAACAGCCCTGTATGTCAATATCTCTGTCAGCAGTCTAACAGAGAACCTGTCAAGTGGTCTACCCATTGTACTCTGGCTATTTACGCCAACATAAGAATTGTAAAGATCAGAGTGGAGACAGAGAATGTCTGGACAATGTCTTTGTGTGTCTCACAAAACACACAGCAAATTGTGATCTAGTGTGACCCACTCACCTAACATATGGACCATTAGACCTTGGGAGGGGGGGGTGGTCACAATGAAATTGTGAAAAATTTTTTTTACTATTGTAAATTTCTGAAATTTTTTTTTTCCAATTGAGATTAGCTGTGCAAATTTTTTTTTTCAGAGTAAATTTTCAGATTTATAATTTTTTTTTAGTTCGTCGCTGTCTGAAGATAAAGAGGGCAAAGATGTGGTGCCAAGCACCACAAGCGGCCACGCAAGCGGTCACGGGGGGGGGGGGGAGGTCAGGAGAGGGGTGTCCCCCTGCTGCTGTTGGAGCTTTTGAAAAATAGAGATTACAATGGTGTTATTTGGTGGCACTTGGGGAGTATTTTTGCGGGGGGAGGTCAGGAGGGGGTGTCCCCCTCCTGCCGTTGGAGCTTTTGAAAAATAGAGATTACAATGGTGTTATTTGGTGGCACTTGGGGAGTATTTTTGCGGGGGGTGGTCAGGAGGGGGTGTCCCCTCCTGCCGTTGGAGCTTTGAAAAATAGAGATTAAAATGGCGTTATTCAGTGGCACTTGGGGAGTATTTTTGGGGGGGGAGGTCAGGAGGGGGGTGTCCCCCTCCTGCTGTTGGAGCTTTTGAAAAATAGAGATAAAAATGGTGTTATTTGGTGGCACTTTGGGAGCATTTTTTTCGGATTACACATCTTCCTCTGAAACATGGTCTTCTTGCTCCTCAGTAGCTTCCTATAGTTTTGAAAATTGACTATTTTGGTTTCCTGGCTTCCCTTTCTACTGCGTGGATAAATGGCTACATTCACCCCACCAAACATCATGCATATCTCATGATTTACAATTGATTTTGACAAGCTGAGAAGCTAAAATAATCTAAATAATATAGTTAAATTTGCATATTTGTGTTTTTAGAGCAATTGTTGCCCTTTTTGATCAAAACATCTATTTCTCTGTAGCAGCATGTCCAAATTGATTGGATGTGTATAGATGTGTTGAAATTTCAATATTTGTCTTTTTAGGGCAATTTATGCCATTCATGGTCAAAACATCTGTATTCTCTGAAAGGGCTTGTCCAATTTCTTTGAAATTTGCTACACAAAAAACGATTATTCATGCAGATTTATTCAGTATTTGCTATCGAGAAACTTTCAAAGTTCAACCCCTTTTGTCTGTTTTTGTGTTTGGATTTGTTGGATAGATGGCATTCTACGTAGTGTATTGTTGAATGTTAAAACATGTGTTGCTGTTGTTTTTTGAGGCTGTTTTTTGAGAAAAAAGAATTGAAATACCTTTTTAAAAGCAAAATAATACATAATGACTTGGTATGTTGTTTTATCATTATGACGTGTTTCTACTTGTTCACCCATTCTTGCATTCATCATTGCAATAAAATGCTGTGAAAAAAATGAAACTGATGTGGCCTGCATCTGTTTACCTTGATCTTAAAAGGCAAATACAACTTTCTGTCTTGACAACCATACCATAGTTTCAATGTTTTACCTAGTGTACCTGCTTGGTTTGTACGCAGGAAACAAGTAGAAAACAGGTTCTATAATTTCATAATTTTCAAGTGATCAGAATACAAAAGTCCTGAAAAGATAAGATAATCACAACTTCCAGTATAAGGGATACAGTCACTCTAAATGTATAAATTAAAATTAAAAATGTGCCGGGAGGATGTACTAAAAAATACAGAAAGTTGCTTTCTGTCGGTAAAATCTAAAAAAAATTCAAAATTTCAAAGACTTTGCAGATTTTTTTTTACGCCTTTGTCTTCTTATTTATTTTTTTTTTATTTTGCAAACTAGTTTGAAGATTTTTTTTTCCTAACTTTCTGCTCTGAAATTTTTTTTTTCTGTTTTTGACCACCCCCCCCTCCCAAGATCTAATGGTCCCTCTCACCTAAATACTCATTTGCACAATTACAAAGAGGTTAATCCATTCAAAATTTTGGTACACTTTGACTAACTTTTGTCAAAAATGTTAAAATCAAGTGTCCTTTTCATGTTGTTATTATAATAACATTCTGCCATTTCTCAACGGTAACATTTAATAATGAAATAAAATAAAGAGCCTAGCTGGGGTTGAAGTTTCCTGCAAACACAAAAGTGTCTACTTTTTTCATCTGACAGCATGTATCATGTAAAGTAGAGATACGTACATGTAGTTGAGTTAGCTGTAACTTAGCTGCATGACTAGCTTTAAAAAATAACAAAATTCCTAAAACACAACTCTGCTATACAATCTCATTTAAATAGAGACATAAAGGGTACCTTAAATCAAATTTTTTAATGTGTAATTTGGTTTCCAAACAGTTATAAACATTTATTTTCAGACTGTCAAAGATTTCAAATGAATCAAAACGATACTAAATGCTGTATGGTGGAATTCAAGCATTGCCCATGATTGGATAATATGTATCTTGTAACTCTCAAAACAAAGCAAAGCTTTTTTTGTATTGCATTTCTTGAGAAAGATCTCTAGTAATTAAAGCCAAAGATAAATAATCTTGGTGTGTACAATCTGATTTAACATGGCCATACATGCTATACGCATGCTATAGTGTAAGCAGTATTTGACTTCAAGTTTGATCATTGTACCATGTGTTATCATTGTCTGACAAATGCAAAGCTGAGACAAAAACTGGAGTTTTTCTATCATTGTTACTGTACTCTCATTCAAAAATACCACTTTATTCTTGCCCCCTTGTACAGTAACATTTTGATAAAACACTGAGATAAAAAGAAAAAGGAAAATGGAATACAACCCTTAACTTTGAACAAATTAAGCACAGGATCCACAACTCACGACGCATTTCATAGGTAACTGCTTTTAAACTATCATTTGCAAGTATAAAATCTCCTACGCAATTGTACAGTGAAAGATTTGTTCATTTCCAAGAACGTCAAAAGATAAGAAATCGGTGTAAAATTAGACACTGTGCCACCATTTTGTCACCATATTTAATCGGCATACTCATATTTTTGTAAAGACTTCATGTTATGCTGGTCCAGTCGTCAAAACAACTTGAGTGAGAAACAGTAGCCTGACCATACCGGTACTAGTAAGCCACTCCTGCTACTATGGAGGAAATATATGGTTGCAAATTTGCTATAAAATATACAAAAGCACCATGTTTGTTCAGAATAAAATTCCACTGTCAAGGATGTAAGGGCCAATTATTGGGGCTAAGTATCTGAAGAATGACTGAGTACAGTTTTCTGCTGTGGATATTGTACGGCAAACAATTTTTACTGCCAAAAAAGGCCAGTTTGAATATTTCTTATTTCTTTTCCCAGTGTGTTTATAAAAGACTTTCAAGACGGAGTTGGCTTAATGCAGAACACTCCGATCCAACCTGCGTACGAAATTTTTCCACGTTAGATTGGAATGCATGAAGTACTCTAACAATTCAGATCTCCTACTATAGCATTATAAAAGAAATGCCATTGTTAGCATATACGTGAATCATTCAATAATCTAATACTTCAGTTTAACCTTTGACTTCCATTTGTTCGGCCTAATTGAAGATATGAACAGTTGTTTTGCTTGCCATGACAACTGGGGTTTTACATTTCCCTTACACAAATGGTGTATCAATGACTCATGTACATTGATATAGTTGACAGTAAATCAGTTTCAAAATTAGGTAATACTTAGTAGAATGGAAGTTGAGGATTTGCCTTCTTGTAAAAATTCCTTGATTGTTCGGGTTAAATATCCTTAAATAGCTGGCACAAAACCACATCCCTTTACTGCATAAATATTTGGTCCTGAACAATTTTGCAGAGAAAAAGATTTGAAATGAAGAAAAACCTTTTCAAGAACTTTAACATTATTTCATAATCTCTGTGCTCTCGCGGTCGCTCGTAACGTTCATAAATTACAAACAAAAATGAAAATTTACGAAAAAAAATAAATGCCCGATCGGCCATTTACAAACAATTTTGTTATTTTTGAAGCCTGATTTTCGGTTAAAATTATGAATTCCGTGGATGTACTGTCATATCTCGTCTTTCAAAAACTAATCTGCCCCTATCATCGGCGCATCGACAAATGATAATGTACAATACTTCCAATTCATAGCAAGAGGAAGTCTGTCCAGAGCAAAACCTACACTATATACGCACAGGAGCGACGGAACTGAAGCTGAATTAGAGATTGTCAGAACAGAGAAGGATATAGGAGTAACTGTTGACAGCAATTTAGAATTCGGGGATCATATCCAGACTCAAGTGAATAAAGCTAACAGAATAGTTGGTCTAATAAGAAGAGCATTCAATTATCTGGACAAACGCTCTTTCAAACTCCTATTCATAGCATTAGTGAGACCAATTTTGGAATACAGCTCCAGTGTTTGGAACCCATATAAGAAAAAAGACATAGATTGCATAGAAAATGTTCAACGAAGAGCGACAAAGATGCTCCCAGGTTTACAGAATTTGACATACGAAGATCGTCTGAGGATTTTACAATTGCCAACACTTAGATTTCGACGTCTACGCGGCGATCTCATCGAGATGTTTAAAATCATGGGCGGTTTTTATGACAGGCAGGTTACGGGGAACTTATTTCAACGTGCTGTATACCTACAAACCACAGGTCACTCATACAAACATAGGGCCAAAGTCCCTGAAGCTACTATAGACATGGATACAAAATTAAGTATTCCTGACTGTATGAAATTATCTCACTAAGGTCATCCTACGGACAAGTAAACTAAATATTAAAGCTGTCTGACCAGCGGTTTTGAAAGAACAAGCAACTCAACAGTTGACAGAGGTCTGTTGAGTTATGTAGAGAATAACCTTTTGTGATACATGTATTGATGAAGAAGGTGGATATCTTTGATTAACATTGTGAGTTCTGTTTAATAAGTTGAGACTGTACATACTCTCAGAAAGCACACTGAAGAGACAAAGGTTTGAAACTTAAGAAGTTCAAGGTCATCAAAAGCATTATAATTATTATTATTTATTAATTCTTTATTTCGGACAATGAGCATGTCCATATATATAAATGGTTACAGGATTGGCAAAAAGAATGATACAAAAAAGGTTACATCAAGAAATATTCATTTATGGGTTAGACCATAAAGACATATTTCTGAACACAGATTAGAAGACTGAATTTTCCATCTTTTCCTCAAGTCAGAAGTGAAGTACACAACATCATACACCTTACGTATAATTAGGTTCTCACTCATAGAAACCCTTTTCATCAAACTATTGATTTGCTTTCTAAGCAAAGCATCAAAAGTGTCAATCCTATTATATACAAACATAGTACTAGCACTGCTGCGTCTGTCATATCGTAGAAGTATGCGACCAGCATTATTGTAAGCAACTTTCAATTGTTTCAGGGCGCTTTTATTATAGCTGACCCATAAGTTACCACCATACAATTGATAGCAATATGCTTTAAAGAGTTTACATTTAACACTCTGAGAACACATAGAAAATTTTCTCAAAGCATGTTAGCAGAGATATAAAAAGATCTCCTCTGACACTCGATATCAGAATTGTCACTGAAGGTATTTGCCAACATATAGCCGAGGTGCTTTTTCTTTTCAACAAATCGCAGTTTAACTCCATTGAGATAAACAGCCGGAATATGTTCCATCATACATCGCTTGAGAATTATACACATACATACAGTTTTCTCTGTATTGAAAACAATATCATGAATATCGCCATAATTGCTACATATATTTAAAGTATCTGAGTTCCTTTCACTGACGGGTTTATCAGACATATATCATCTGCATACATCAGATGGTTAACAAAAATACCACCGATGTTGCAACCAACCTTAGAATTAATCAATCTATGGCTAAGATGATCCATATACACATTGAAAAATTTTGGGGACAATACACCACCTTGCTTCACACCGTTTTTAACAGTAAAATGTGTTGAAATACAGGAGCCCCATCGAACAGAGATTTCCTGCGTTCTGTACCAGGTTAAAAGGTATCTCACATAGCAAATAGGAACATTACGGTTGATCAGTTTCTTGAATAATGACCAGTGATTCACACGATCGAAAGCTTTAGAAGCATCCATAAAAGTAACGATAACATTGCTACCATGACTTCTATAATAGCAAATGACCTCTTTCAGGACAAACATACACATATCAGTAGAAAGACAAGTTTTAAAACCAAATTGGTAAGGTGAAGATCCAAGGAACGACTCAATCTTATTCAAAATAACTAATTCAAAAACTTTCGAGGTAATAGTAGACAGAGCAATCGGGCGATAGTTGTTCTTATCGCTTACATTTTGTTCTTATCCTTAACAATGGGCACTAACAAAACTTCAGAAAATCTAGGAGGACATACATTATGAATAAGCATTGAAGTGAGACACATGCTCAAAAGTACAATTAACTTATTACTAGCATATAAAAAATGCTCAGATGAGAGAGAATCTGGACCAGCAGATTTCCCTTGTTGTAACTTGTCAATGGCTTTACGAACATCACTATAGGTGATACAAAACTCATTTGATCAAGGTTGCAATCGTCAACCTTATTCAACACGAATTCTTTGTCTCTAACCGAGTGCACCACATTTAAGAGATCACCAAATGGTTCCGCCACATTTCAGAGATATTGACATCACCACTGCAGCCATCTACAGTGTTGGGTCTAGGCGGAGTCTTTGCATTAATTCTGTTGATGGACTGCCAAAAAGCATTACAATTACCAGTAAACAAACTATTCGCAGCCGCATCAGCTTTGATTTGCTCCTCATTACGTCTGCAACTTCTTAAAGCATATTTAAATCTCGCATGCGTACGACGCTTGAATTCAAAAAGGGGCCCATTCGTTGGTTTTTCACTTTCACGCCATAGTTTAAATGCATCCCGAGCAACAGAATGGACGTCTTTGAGGTAATCATTCCACCCTGTCACAGTATGATCAACATTATCACGAATACATGGTGAAATCTGAAGACCTGCTGAGTACAAGCTATCAATAATATCATCATAAAACTGAGAAATACACCGAGCATGATTTGTGTTGTGGCAATGAACATCCTTACAACAAAGGCTATCAGTTGGAATGTGAATCTCAGCAAGAAGCTTGTCAGAGATATTACGATATTCATTACATTGATTACAGTTCACCTTAGACCAATTTACAGATTTCCCAGAGTACTGCTTATTGTTGTTATTAAGATTTTCACATGACGGCAATGTACCAGTATTGAGAACTATGCTGAGTGGGAAATGATCAGAAGATATAACATCATATAAAACAGACATCGAATTAATACACTGGTGAGTAGAGAGTGACGAAATACAGTGGTCAAGCCATGAAGTGGTACCATGTACGTCACTGACATAAGTAAATGGATTATCTCTCAGTAAAAGCTTATCAGAGATAAGATAGTCGTACTCATCACACAAACTTTGCAGAGTTGTACCAAATTTGAATCCGTATCGGCATTCCAATCACCGATCATCATACAACTATAACAATCACTAGATTGAACAATGGCGTGAGCCTTAGCTAATCGCTCTATAAATTCGTCATGATTTTCACTATTACATGTCGGCATATACACATTAATAATAAGCATTTGACAATTGGCTATATTGAGCTCAATGCCTAAAATTCTGCTATCATTAAAGGAACGGACTTTAACAGCATGACTTATCGATTTGCGCCATAAAAACGCAAGACCGCCATACGGTCTACCTATTAATAAGCTCTCACTAGTATCAACAGCAGATTCACCAAAGTAATCAAAATCCTGGTGAATCTTTTGTAGAAAGGATATGTTATCACTTGTCAACCAGTGTTCCTGTAATAAACAAATGTCGTGACTATCACACAGATCACGAACTGCATTCAACGAGTTCTTGACAGAGCGACAATTATATGATGCTATACGCAGATTCATTGGTTAGTTTCTTGGTTTATAGAACTTTC
The DNA here is from genome assembly GCF_041260155.1 of Ptychodera flava. Classification (NCBI taxonomy): domain Eukaryota; kingdom Metazoa; phylum Hemichordata; class Enteropneusta; family Ptychoderidae; genus Ptychodera; species Ptychodera flava. The sequence continues at coordinate 43,730,264 of NC_091932.1, read as the reverse complement.
GAATCAGCACTCCTTCTGGCCAGACATCGGGATTCAGCAGTTTCTGAAAGTTCCGCGCATTAACAGTTACACGAAAAGACGCGTACGATCCATATTTCGTTGCTAACTGTTCACAGTTCATCATGTCAAGTTGAGCTGTATCGGCAATATATCTGACAATTTGGACGGGTTTCGTGTCAGGTTTCAGTCTGCTGACAAACAGTGACTTACTTTGCGAAACAGCTGGAAGACCTGAATGCTTCTTACTGCCAACTATATATTTGCGACGTCCTGTTGATGCTGCAAGTGCAGACTCAGCTGACGATCGGAAGACACAAGCTTACTGCTAGGTTTGAGTTATGTGCTTGGTCATCGGGTTTACCGTTGACAACTGCCTCGGCATAACTTGATCGATTACGTTTACGTCGAACGTACGACACCATGGTAAACCCATCACTGTGTTGACAGCCGCAGCATTATCGATACTGTTTTCGTCACAGTTTTCCTTGACTCGCACCTTGGAATTGGATTGTCACTGGCATGTACAGCGTCATCTTCAAAGAGAGCATTATCAGAGTTCACATTTGCAACAGGTGGATCTTCAACAGGCGTTTCATACCAGATCCATTCATATGCAAATTTACATTTCCAACAGTGAAAGCATTGTCCCTGTATCTACTGCTTTAGCTTGATGCACTGAATTTCCAAGAACAGGATTGCAGACTTTGTCCTTTATTTGCCGAATATCATCAGAGGTTCGCAAATAAAGACTGGATATATTATTGACATCTTCTTTGAGTCCATCAAACTCGACTTGCATTCGATTTATCTTTGATAACAAGGTTGATACATCGATGTAATTATAATCAACTGGAGGTAGCTTAGACAGATCTTGAGCCACGAAGACAGGAATATTCTCAGGATCAATTTCTAATAAAAGCGTCACAATGTCTTGAACATTCGATTGCGATTTATTTTGACCCTGTCGTCTCTTCAGGCGTCGAGAGGTAAACTCACCACATACATCATATAGAATTACCTTGGCTTGTTCAATTGCGTCGTCATTGTACGCAGATACACACAGTTTCACAATATCATCAACTGGCAAAACGTCCATCTTATTAACAACAAAGCACAAAAGTTCGTTAATGATGACATTACCAGGAAAATGTGACTTCTGATGAGTGTTGAGATGGAAGCTGGAGCTTCGCACCTTCTGATGACCAGTAGTCCCGCTTCCAGAAGTACCAGATGCTGGAGGGTCAGACGATACACCAGTGCCGCCATTGTTGCAAGACAAAGGCGGCTCGCCACGGTCATGGTCATGGTCAGGTACAGGAAACCGCTTTTTCTTGCAATTTGGGCACAAATCCAAGTCACCCTGACAAACTCTGACATTCTGGCAAGTTCCACAATCTTGACATCGCAACATTACCGTGATAGTGACTGATAATCACGGAAAAAGAAGACCAGTAGCGGAGCGACTAAAAGAGCGTGTCTTCACTGAAGAAGCTACACAATGCCAATGATTATAAGGAATCATGTTACACTTTCATTGCACTGTTTACACAGATTGCATAATTGCTATAAATAGCACATGAGGAATCTTTATACAGCCCAGCTTTACCATAAAAACCCTATCACTTTGACCACTCTTTTAATTGACACTCTATTTTTTCCTCAAAAAGTAATTTTATTTATCCTTACCAAGTCAACCATAAATGGAAATTAGAACTTTCTCTATCTCTATCTCTATCTCTACTGACTATTTTGAGCAATTTCTTTTAGATAACATACAGGGCACAATAAATGACGGTTCAGAATATGTCAAAGTTGGGATTCAGGAAAGTTGCCTTACATGTTTTAATCCTCCAAGATGGTTTCACTATGAACTGTCAAAAAAAGTTGAACTTGCTGATAATTCTACACTAAAATTATTTTGGCTTTGATGATTTCCTAATTAATTCAATTATTTAAAATCATATTAATTATTTTTTTCTGGGTGAATTGATAGGGTTTATACAGTACAAGAATTACATACAATGTAAGTCAAATTTTGACCAAAAATGACAAAAAAATTCCTTAAAAATACAGATTTGCATATTTCATCACAATTTGAACAAGTCTAAGTTGGGTTACCCCTAGGGACCTGTATACCAAATAACAAAGCTGTCTGACCAGCGGTTATGAAGAAGAAGATTTTTTACCAAAAACACCTTTTTTGCATTAATTTGCCTATTTTCAACAATATCAAAAAATTAAAAAAAATAGTTTCTCAAAATCGTATTTTTCATCTACACAACAAATATCAAATCAGTAAGTACTGCGGTTCTCAAGATATTTGAGTGGACGGACGCCTCACAAACGGACATACATACATACATACATACATACATACATACATACATACATACATACATACAGACTGACGACGGACGCCGGACGGATACCCATCCCAATAGCTTCTATAGACTATAGTCTATAGTAGCTAAAAAACTATGTCGACATGAGCTTAGAAGAAACTACTTCACATCGAGAATTACAGACACTTGGAACAATCTTCCAGAGCCAGTCGTCACTGCTACATCAATCAACATGTTTAAAAATCGCTTGGACAATTACCTAAAGAATCAACCAATGAAATACAACTACACTGAACAGTATATTATCAGTACCAGACCGGACAAGACTACTATATCTGACATTGCAGAGCTGAACATAGAGGCACTAGGGAGCCTGCGTTCAGAATCAACATAACATAACATAACATAACATGGCAATAGCTTTGGACTTTGACCTGTGCTGACATGAGCATGCGCGAAAAGGTTTCAAGATCCCCGGGTTGTGTACTCAGATACTGGTGTGCCATGCATTACGGTAGTTTCGAGACACCCAAACACTCACACGCTGTCAACTTTCCGAATTGACAGCTGAAGCGGATCGAGGGAAGCGGGCAGTTACAAATGCTTTAGATCATGTAGATGGATAGTATCCTCAGCTGGGAAAGAAAGGTAGGGATAAAAACGGCAACTGATATGAAAAAATTCGTCAATGACGATGTACCTTCTCTAATGTGTGGCCAGGTCAGGTAATTGGTTGTTGGCATGGAGTGTTGGTAAATAGTTGATGATGTAGGGGCATGAGGTGGGATATGGACCCAAAGAACCCAAAAGATGATTAAATACATCAATCAAAAAAATTCTAAGCTACAGTATAAACTGCCTAAAGATAGTTCAATGTGGAAAAAAGTTAAAACAATTCAGAAATAAGAATTAACAGTCCAAAATAGTAATGACGCACTTCCTTACTGACCTGAGTGCATGTGAAATACACAACCTGGCATCTGTAAATTAAATGTATACCAAGTGATCATTTCCAGTCACTTTTAACTGTTTTTAATGGATTTTCCAAAGAGTCCTGTGGAAATGATGAAAAACGCTTATCTGGTCTTGTGTTTGTATAACCTCATGGCTGATAATTGTCATAGTATTGAAAAAAAATTGAAAGTGAAGAAATTACTGTTTTTAATAGGCATATTTTCTTGAAATACATGACCGTGTAAAGAATATATGCTAAAAGTGTTTAAGAGTAAATTTCTTTTCAAAAAATAATTTAATTTGTGACCAAAGGATTTTTATTCTTTGAGTTTACAATTCACACATTGCAATTTGTTCAATCATCTTGTGCAGTGCAAAATTTATATAATGACTGAAAAACAAAAAAATTGGCAGAATTACAGTCTTTGTGATGTAAATTATGGGTTGACATCACGATAACTGTTAATCTGTTTGAAGTACTAATATACTATAATTTAAAAAAGAAAAGTTCATTCAGAAACGGTAAAATATATTGTCAGCGATGTAGTGTTAATTTTGACTTTACATCAAAATATGCCTTTGCTGGATACCAAATATATAGGGCGAAATATCAGCCATGTTCAGCAAAATCCACACAACAGCATTGATCCTTTTCTAATTTGATTTGATTTGCTTATGTTATCCTTGTATGACAGTCAGTACAATATGGAACTTGAACACAACACAGTGAATAAGTATGCTGTAAATGAAATGGTGTGGCTGCATCCACATGCAGCAATAGGAGTGCCTTTGTCTCTCACCCCTCATTTCCAACCGTCCCATCCCTGAAAAAACAGTTTGGCCTTATATTTATAATGTTAATAATTTCTGTATTTGTTAAAATGTGCGCATCTCAAAAACTTTTGATCATAAACATTTTCATTGTTTTTTATAGCTGACCAATCAGTTAACCTGTTTATTTTGAATATTTGCGCATTTTTCCTCAGTATTTGACATTTTCTGAATACCTTCTTGACCATTGTGTGGTCAAGCTTTCCACAAGCATCAAATGTGGTACTTCATATAGGAGGGTCTGCCTCTAGAGGGCGGGCATCATGAACACTCCTGTGTTTGTTGGTTAATTCCTCCACGTAAACTTCTGATTGTACTGTAAACATTGAACATGGCCGACGTCCGATTTTCCTGTCTAAAACTTTCACTCATTTTCGTTCAGATGACTCTGAAACTCCAGGAAACGATTGGAAGAAAGGGTTATCTTGAAATATTGAGGTACTCGCCGATATTTTGCAAAATTAAATGAGAAAAAATGCAAGGAAAATGCCGACAGGCTTACACAATGACAGTTTTCAGACTCGGAGGCATATGATCATCTCTGCAGATTATGCAACAGGCCCAGATCACGTGAGGCCATGAGGGGATATCCACGCAACTCAGTACCAAACACTAGCGCTCACAGAGTGAGCAAACACAAAGTGAGTACCCCTAACGTCAGCTCAGTAGTCTGTAATAGATTGTAGTCAACTAAGAAACCTTGGAGAAAGGCTTAACACTGTGGCTATGCCGCTAAGTCCCTTTTGATTTTTGTCATAGCTCAAAATCGTTCTCCCACACCTCAACCTGAGCCATGAACACCCCCACCAGTTTATGATATGACCCATCACAATGGCATGACGTCAACGGATCTTGACAGACGGAAGTCTTGACAGACGGGAAGTTCTTGACAGCAGCATATTGGTTTTCAACTCTAATACCTTCTCTGTCTATAAATAGACACGAGAAGGTAAAAATTGGAAACAATGAAACCGCCGAGAAGAGATCAAGAACAGTCAGCCTGAAAGACAGTCGAACTGCAGTCCGGGCCACGCATGGTTGAACGACGTACCGCAAAGTGTTTGTCTATGCATGGAGGCACTAAAGCGAGCCGGAAATCTTAGCCGGAAATCTTAGTTGTAGTAAATTAGTCATTTGACGATCTGTAGATTGAATTTTTCAGTGAACTTGCCAATTTTAATAGGTTTCCTTCAAAATATTTTACAAGAAACTGTTTCAGCAAATGTTTTGAATATTGATAGTTTTCTCTGATGCTCCAGAGACAATGCTGTGCACAGACGCATGACGAAAGTTTATCCAGACAAAAAAAAATAACGATCATCTGCAGCATTTTAAAAATGTGACTGTCTCTGTGAAAACATTAGCAGGATCACCAGTTTCAGTTTGCGCACTTAAATTTGCAGTTATAATGAGACAAAGTTTGTGCGAAACCACAGACTGCCAAATGTTCTGATCAGTGAATTTTAGAGCTGAACATGGCATAATGACTGCAGCTAATAGAGGCACCACCTATGGATGACATGCATACTTTCAAGGTAACAGAGCTTTCCGAATATGAAAATCAGGGGACAGATTTTCTAGCATCTAAAACTTGTGCACACACTGATAATATTAATGACCACTTAACATATTAATATATATAATCATCAACCACTGAGAAATAAAATAATAATAAAGATCGATTAATTGAATAACATTCATGGGCCGGTTGACCAAAATGACACAATTTATTGAGACAAGGAAGACATTTCAATGTTACAAGCATTTATGACCCATGATGTACTGTGTTATGCGATGAATCTTTTGAAAATGCGTATCAAAATATGAGTGTTAATTGTCATTAAAAGTTAAAAAGGAATTTTTCGTTTGCCTTTGTCTCTCATGAAATCACTCATCATTTCTATCCCCTTAAAATCATTCATTGAGTACCAAAAGTGCTTGTTGAAATTTGGCGGGCTTAGCATTACATAATTTGCACTTACTAATATTTTTTGAACCCAATTCGTAAATTTACTAACAATTTTGAAAGGCCAGGGAGAGCACAGAATCTGATATTTGGAAAAAACATTGTGCAACATCAAAAAATGTTGTTTTTCTGTTTAAATGCAATGCTTTTTCAAGACTGAATTTTTCAACATAAATATTGTTTGAGGTAATCAAAAGCATAACAGATGGTGTGAGCGGATATCAAGAACATTTGCATGAACAAAATGAAAATCACAAATATATCAAAAAAGTCCATAAATTGGGGTAAAACTTTTCATATAATTCCATTCTACAATCAGAGCCATTTGATCCACTTACCCTTTTGCCTTTGAATATGTGTGGTCTTGGCGTTTTTCCATCAGGAAAGAGTTTTTCCAGACGTTGTTCCCTCTCTTCTGTCATTCCATGGCATGAAGTTATAGTCAGTAAATCTACTCTGTTTTTATCCAGAGTGTGACATACTAGCTCTCTGTGGTAGTATATTGTATCTGGTGGGCTGTAAGAAAAGTAATTATAAAATTAAAAGTTATAAAATGGAACACAACACAAAGATAAAGATACAAAAAGATACTGGATTTTGCAATCAAAGGTAACACAAAGCATTAATACACGCATTAGTACAATACAATGTTGTCCTCTCACAATGTTTACTGTAAAAATTTCATTTATCTTGACAAGTTCTATGTCAAATGTAGCCAATATAAGCATCGTCAGAAACAAACTGGATCCTAAATTTTGACCATAACACTTTGGTCATGTCTGACTTTAGTTTGTATACATGCAAAAATTTTGGATGTCATTCAATGAACAAGGAATAAAATAAATCCACTTTAACAGTAAAGTCGTTCAACACCAAGTTTGAATGGTGAATAAAAAACTTAGCAGAGTTGAAAAAACCTTGACACTGATTGAATAGTTTTTGAAAGCTTGTAAAACTGTTTGACAGTGGAGAAAAGTACAGTGAACACTCACAAGAAAGATCTACTGAATTTATATAGTTGAATTTCGTTTGAAGAGATCTGAAGATTAAACATGACTCACTGTATTTTTCACCTTTCAAATCTAATTTCCTCTATAGTGGTCAGATTTTGCCATAGAAACTGTCATCCTTGTGTGACAATTTGGAGATGAATAGGTCAACTTTGTGTGACAATTTGGAGATGCAAAGGTCAACCCTGCGTTACAATTTGGACATGCATAGGTCATCCTTGTGTTACAATTTGGAGATGTATAGGTCAACCTTATGATTTGGAGATGTATAGGTCAACCTTATGTTACAATTTGGAGATGCATAGGTCATCCTTGTGTGACAATTTGGAGATGCTTAGGTCTACTTTGTGTGACAATTTTGAGATGTATAGGTCAACCTTATGTTACAATTTGGAGATGTATAGGTCATCCTTGTGTGACAATTTGGAGATGCTTAGGTCGTCCTTATGTGACAATTTGGAGATGCTTAGGTCTACTTTGTGTGACAATTTGGAGATGCAAAGGTCAACAAAGAGCTCATTCTCCAAATATTGAAATCCCTGTTTGGCTGTGGAAATACTTACCTATGTGGAGTCAGCTTTTGGCAACTGGAGAAGTGTTCATCAAGCTTTTCAAGTTTATTTTGGTACTCTGTGTATGACATAGGGTAGCAGAAAGCAAAGTATGTGGTAGATCCTTTGATTTCAAACCGGTATGTAAATGACAAGATAAACTGACCATCTACAGTCTGCAAAAGAAATTATACAATAGAATCATGGAATCAATCACTTGTTTGTGCATAACACTGGTATCAGATGGGACATAATTAGTAACTATGGCACATGTTGTACCAAAAATGTGAACTGAAATTCATAACATCTGTACATTTTTAACGACAGAGAGATATTCAAAATGATGCAATTCAAGTTACTGTATACGGTACTTTATATTTTGTTAGATTTTTTCTAATTAAACTTCAAATTTAAACAAAAACCCACATATGTTAACGTCTTAAATAGCATTATTACATCATAATGATCTAGTTATGCAATTTAAGATATTCTTATTTTTCTTCAAATCTAATTATCCTTTGCAGAAAAACATATTTACCACACAACATACTTGTAATATTGAAATTGTGGTATACACAGTTCTTGTCAAAGCAAAAGATAATGACCTTAGATCTGAAACCATTCTATGAAGAGAAGAAATTTTGAGTACAATCATAGAAAGGTTTTAGTTAACCCTTTGAGTGCCAAAGTCAAATTTGTTGTCTTTATAAAATATAAAATTTTTTAAAGATTTTTCCCAAATTTTGATCAAAAGACTCTAGTCCATTTTGTCCAAAAATTATCAAAAAGTTAAAGAAAAAATCATAAAAATTGGATAACATGTTGCACTAAAATTTTGGCGGGAAAATATTACAGCATTCAGAGGGTTAAGCAGTGCATTACCAGCACTTTGCTATTGACTACACACACACTTTACCTCGTAAGTTGGTCTGTCCCGTATTCTCTCCCATTTAGGTTTTCCAGGTACAACTTTGACGACTGGTGACATTCCTTGGCTGTACAATTTGCCTTGTTTGTTCATATTCATTACATTAATCTTCAAAAGTTTACCCATATTGCCACCCTTGACTGCAAAATAAAACCAGGATCTGCAAGAAAATCAAAGAAGGAAATACAATTTTTGTATCAGTATCTGGTGTTGTGAAAGATGCATGATTCACATTTTCATGTATTTGTTCAAGACTGTCAATGGCAACAAATGTTTTTGTCTACATATCTCTGGTGAAAAAAAATAAAATTTACAAAATCACGATTGGAACTAATTTGGGATAATTGGATAGTGAAGTAATGTCAGTTTCATCTGTAAATGTAAGCTCATCTGCTTAAAAAATGTAAGCGCATCTGCTTTTCTTTTTAAGTCATACATTTGTTTATATGAGTAATTTGAAATATTGCAATAATCCATATCAGCTATAGGGCACCTAGCACTTTTGAGAAATTTGAAAAATATTAAGATAAAATTATCCCAAATCAGTTCCAAATCGTGTTCTGTGTGTAATGAGCTTCATGTTTTGTTGTGAAGATTCCAATCATTACTGATTATTATGAACCTAATACAAATTTACCATAAGTTTTAATATCAGTGCCATCTACCTGCAAGACCAAACCCCTAGCAAAGTCAATGCAATATACCGAGATGTGTATCACTGAGGACTTGACATTTCAACAGACAATGCCTCAGAAAGAATGGCAATATCAGATAAAGAACAATGAACTCACTTTCTAATGAACTGTAGATAACAGAATCACCAAAAAGTCTATTTGATTGGACAATGGGATTATACGGGTAGACATGAGCATGGATAGCTACTTTTGATTGTAAGTGCAACCATGGCAACCAACTGTCATGTAGGTTACAATATGTATTCTGAGGACCCATCACCATTCTCAGATAATAAACTTGTTCATATGAAATTAAATAGTATAGCATTATACAAGTTAATGTTTGACACTAAATGTACACTATTTCAACAAGAAAGAACCATGGTGACCGTGAAATTCACAAGTTTACAAATATGATGCCATGCAGACATACAACTCTGATCTGTTAAATGGTACTGTAAAACTAAAATGAAAGATATGTGTTCTGAATCTTTAGAGACACATTTTCTATACTGTATTACTCTATACACAAATAAATCTGTGAATATTATTGCCAAAAAGTGGTGGACAATCGTATGGAATCCATTCAGTTAGAAAATGAAATCCTGGTGACATTCTACGCCAGTGTTTATTCAGTATTTGATGCACAATTATGTCTATCACCTGATGGCATGTACTGGTAAGTATAAGATATTCAAACTAAAATTGTTATAAATTTTCCTTTGTTAAAACTGTCCTCTTGAGCTGCTGCCCAGATTCTATCTAGCACTTGAGGTGCTGTCAGGATTCCATCTGACAGACCACTGACTGAAAGGAGGTCTGATTTTTACTTTAGGGCTTTGTTGTTGAAATAACATTATGTGAAAACAGCTTACAAATACAAACCAGTCTACCAAGCACATTGTGGTAAACATCCATAAAACAAAGTAAAGCTACAAAGGCATATCAATAAGCTTCTACACACATCAGAAAGGAATTTCTGCTAAGAAAATGCAGTTTTAATTTGGTGATTTGATATGCTGGAAACAAATGAAACATCAAAGACAGACAATGAACCTAAAGTTGTATCTTTTATGTTCATTAAAAGATTCTCACTGTGTCTGATACCACACACTGCAAAAAACATTTGTACCAACCTATTTCCATTTTCAAATTCTGTGCCACCACAATCTGGTTTAGTCCAAACATTGTATTCATAGTCTGGGGTAGGGCATGGATCTCCAATACGACTTGGTGCATAGTCTGTGTCATCGTCATCTCGGTAAACCTTCTCTACTCTAGCCAGGTTGCCAGAGTCAAATTTGGAAGTGAAGAGAAGGCCTCCGCTCCGTACCTCAACCATTATAGCAGTGAAGTGATTATGTTTTCTTTGCAACTATAAACTGCACTGTCAATGATTGAGGTGTAATGCTTCCAGTTTGACCACTATTATTCATCTTGAAAAGACTACATGTTGTGGGACCTAAAACAGAAATCACATTTAAAAAATATTGTTAAATGAACATTAAAATTTTCCAGCACCCACACAGGGCAGCAATCTTTTCACTTCAAAAATTTCACTTTGGTTTAAAATAATTACATTATAATTGCAGTGCTCTGAGAGACCTTTCAGAAATTCCCTATTAGAACATGATAGTAAAGTTTATCCAATAGATGTTAAATATGTTCACAAATCTTAATTTTCAAACAGGTCTTAATTCTGACAATTAAAAACTTGTTGAAAATTTAAAGGGACATTATTTGTATCTTTTGACCTTATATTGTTGCAAACGAGAAGTTGATAATGTTGTTCGACTTATTGAAAGATGTCTAAAGAACGGTAGACAACTTCCATCCCGTTTGCGTACACTGTATAGAAAAACCTTGGGTCAGAGGTTAATGGTGGGCTACCGTTGACCTGCGATCAGACCACACTGCTAACTGCTATCTGGGCTGCTGTAAGCATCCGAGTGTAAAAAAATAAACCATACGAAGTGAAAGTCGAGAGCGCAGTGTAGCATTTTCGAGATTCCCATGCCGTTTGCTTAGTTACATTTTGACGGTCAGTTTTTCATGGAGATCTTGACGGCCAATCCTGCTCTTAGATACACCATTCTTTGCTGCTACAGAGCACATTTTTGTAATGGGCATTTCAAATGCCTACAAGCTGCAAGAAGCCGATGACTCGGACAAGGCCTATTTTTTCGTCTCGTTTGTACCTTCATATGTAGACTTGCCCAAAGCCTGTGGGCATAGAAATGTCAAAACAGAGTACAATGAAGGGATAAACTTCAGTAGACAGTCACGTTATTGTTGAGGTGATCGCGAAATTGAAGCATATACCGGTACAACAGAGGGGCCTTTACTGTCTATGATTGAAGCTGCTTTGGCGACTGACACGTACATCATGTATGTTGTTGGGTGAAAGCTATAGCTCTGCGTGGCAGGGTTGTGCCAAATCGCTGGCAGCACCTCGGTTGCGGCGTGCAGTTTCTCCACCAAAAACAACCCATTTTTAATCCCAAACTCGCACTGAGTTTCGTTTTCGAGCACACCCGCCTTGCCTGGGTACACGATTAGCCCTGTGTACAGGTCTTTGTGTTCCCAGCGTTATAGGGCGAGGAGGCCATATGACGCCGGGAACACATAGACCTGTATGCAGGGCTAGGTACACAATGTGCTCAGCTGCGCTTCTAAACTTACGCAAAACCCACTTTTTGGGGTAGTGGGTCGGAGGCACGGAGGCCGTAAGCGACGTACAGGGTCTAGGCAACTGTCATTGCGATATTTGCGATGTACTCACTATTGGTTCGAAATGCAATTCAACTGATACAAATAATTACACGATGCACAGAGAATAACAAGTCAAACAGATCTTGTGTATCGAGAGGTGACTCCAATCATGAGCAGTATCGATCGACAGTACAGTACCCGCTTGGCACGGTGTCCCGATGTCACAAATGCTACACCGTGCACTGTTCAGTCCGAGTGCGATGTTTCCAAGTTCAACAAGTGATCATGTCGTGTTTGTAAAAAGATCCAACGTAATGGCAAGAAAATGTCCTAAAAATCTTAAAAGTTGACGGAGATTTGCTAACGATCAAATGCACAGAAAATGCACTACTCGGTACCTGTTTCACTATCACCACAGCAATCTGACATCGTTTTAGTTTTACCATTGACCCAGTTGCGTTTATCAGTGTTCGCGGTGACTTTTTTCTCCTCGCGTACGGCATACGCATTAGTCTGCTAAAATTGCGTAATGGCTGGATTTGAGTGCGTAATTTCACTTCCGCACTCGATTGATGAAAAAACTGACTGCAAAATATAATGTGCCGTTGAATAAACCTACACTACATATTCGGATTGTACGATGTAACATTATTTTAATGAAAACAGTTTAACGAACAACTTGAACAATGTTGAAACGTAACAGCGAAGGGTATACATGCGACCGTCAAAACACATCGGGCAACCCAAAAGTTAGAGTTATGGCAGCTTATCCAGACGGTTTGTGGACGCTTCGGCACCAAGTCGTTTCGGCCTTCCAATATCAGGCCCCAAGTCGTTTCGGCACCGCAACCCAAGACGTTTCGGCACCGCTGAAGGCTACCTGTGGGAACTAGTGCTGGAGCGTAATGTTACAAATCAAAGTACTAAAAAGTATAGTGTCAACTAACATTCACATACATGCTTTAATCTTTGTGAGAACATGGGAAGAGACCGTAAGAAAAAACTTCATATCATTTTCAAATGTGTGACACAAGTTTATCGATATCAATAAAAGTTTGAAAGCGGTGACGAAACAGCACGGCAAAATTCACACAAAATGCACATAAAGTACTGGTCAGAACGCAAAGGTCACGCCTACGAATATGACGGATCAGTCAATTACTAAATAGTTTGGGGAAAAAATCGAAATACAGATGCCGAAACGTCTTGGGTTGCGGTGCCGAAGTGATTTGGGGCCGGAAATTGAGAGGCCGAAACGACTTGGGCCGAAACGACTTGGTGCCTGAACGACCAGTTACCATCCAGACACTTCTGCAGTGTTCAAAATTTATCGGGATTCCGACGAGCTCTACCCACACAAACTGACTGATTGACAGAAATGTATTGCAACAAATTTCGTCTGATTGTCGCCTAAGCTCAGTCGTGGGGAGTGCTTTCGGTGTTATCCTTTGCGTATAGAAAACGCATAACGAAGAAAAAAATGCGTTGAGAGTCAATTTCAATGCGTAAATACGCACGATTTTTGCGTAAACGCGAACTCTGGTTTATGGTTTTTATTTGTTTCACCCAGTGAGTCCATGTCATCGATACTAAAATCAAACTCACAAGCAAATGCCCTGTTTATTTCACTATTTGACAGTAGTTTGTGAGACGTGCATTTGTTTATGCGCCGTGAGCTCATCAATATGCATTGTGCTGAAGTTACTGTGTAGGTGACGGCCGCTCAGCGTTCTAGCTGTACATTGATAGTTGACGTATGCATAGTTTGGTCATGTGCTGGGGTTCAATAATAACGGCTGGTTCAAATCACGCAGACGCCCTTACCAACATTGAACCTTGCCGTAAAGAGCAAGGTGGTTTTCCATATCCTTGAAGCCATCCATAGTCACAATTTAGGTCTCCTATTGATTTGACCGGGGATTTCAGTCATTGAAAAAATGAAAAAAAAATGAAAAGATACAAATAATGTCCCTTTAAATGTGTGAGCATATTTAGCTGCACTTGATCATAGACAGTCGAGAAACTGGATGGGAAACTGCGGTATTTCCTTAGAACGAACTGCGCTTGAATAAATTACATTGGATTTGCATACCCATTGATAAAACAATGCCATCCAACTGTCGTACAATCTCGCAAAACATGCTTGCAGACCTTACATTCAGTGTGTCCTAAACACACCTTTTTCGTAGCAGAGAATTAATGCCATTCAGAAGGAAAGCAATGTTTCTTTGTTGCATCTAGGAATAAATCAATCTTTAGGATAAAGGAATCCGACTTCAATAGGAAAGACAACTTTATGCTGCAAATAAGTTAAATGAAGTTTTTTTCACTGCGAAATACCGGATGTCGAGAAGCTATCGCCCAGCTGATAAGTATGCAAAAATCGATTCACACGTTCTAATTATTCCAACAGAGATTGCTCATCGCCTCTTCACATTTCTTTTGTTCTTTGCGGTAGTTTCCCATCCTCTTTCTCGACTGTCCATGACTTGATAAATCAATGCTAATGGTTAAACTTCAGCAAGCTGTATTATATAAATAATAAAACTGATTATGTAATTAAAAGTTAAAGGCAAATTGCAAAATTTTACAGAAACTGAAAAATCGAAAGTTCGTCTCTTTCAAGGCATCTTTTTTTGGAAACTCTGCTAATTTTAATCATTAACTACTCAGTTTTTATGAAATATGGGATAACACTGGTCAACCATATTGGATCTTGACCCTTGTCACTTCCATTTCCCTATCTAGAGTTCAAACTTTACCATAGAATTTTGCAAAACTACTGGTTTGGGTCACACCGCGGTGGGAAAGGGTAAAGGGACACTGATACTGGTATTGTACATTTCCTCATGTTAAAGAGTACTAAGATCTGCAGCGGTGACCTGCTGAAGAGACTGGAAAAATCTGGTGACAATTACCCTACAGACAAAGCCTTAAACTCTGCTACTTCAATAAAGGTAATATAGTTAAAACATTTCCTGATACAAATCGATATCAACTGTTAATCCAAGGGCAAACTTAGTATATGCTTTTACATTTTATCATCAAAGTGGTCAAGACAAATCCATAAAGCGTAAAATTGATGAATACCTTGGCAATGGAGTGGTGTGACCATGAATCTATAACACTTCCTACTTCAATGTATATGCCATAACGTCCATTGTACAAGAAGCTAGTCTGACGGTTAACTGTTTGCCTTTGAATTTGACAAGCAAATATTGATTTTCCTCAGGTACGTGACTGATGGTTTAACATTCTGCGCCTGTCTCAGCTTGCTTTACGAAACTCCGATTCGCACACCTTCGGTATTTCTGTCACGTTTGGTAATCTATCCTGTTGCTAAGCAGCTAACCACCAAAGTCAATTGACGACTGACTACCGAGGCCTATTTATCATAAAAAATAGCACAAACTGTACTACTTTTATAAAGTCCGGTGTTCCGATACTAGTACTACTACCCCAAAAAAGTGATCTCGCCTTGCGAAGACAAGTGAATTTGAGAAGAGCATGTTTTAGACAAGGCGGACGAGCTAGCAAGTACCCCGTAGCCTTGCTAAAAATAGAACTGTTGATCTCTGACCCTATGCACATATGACACCCCCTCTGCCACTATACTTGTAGTCTGTAGAGGTAGCTTTGTAATGTGTAGTATCACTGTCAGTATCGTACGTGTGACTTTGATTGGCCACGTTATAATCTTGAAACATGCACCTGTGCACGTAATGTAGAAAATTTGCTCACTCCAATATCACTTTTACATGAAAACACAAATCAAAAAATAAATCTGCACGATGTTAGATTTTTAAAATGTACATAGGAGGACAACATTCATAAATATTAAGTTGTGCCATTCAAAGTGTCATGGCGGATCTGAAGCTGATCATTCCGTGTCGTAGCAAACGATTTTTTGCTAAGATTAAATTTTGAGGAGTCTGACGAGAATAAAAGAGTTAGGGAAACTCACCTGTACAACTGCTAGTATGGAATTAAAAAGGCTGCCGTAGAGCGGTTATGAAAATATCAATTTTTTTATAAATTAACAGCCGTACAAGAATCCTCAGCTCATGGACCAAAACAAACGGTACTGTTGCTGTGTCACGTGATTAAATGCCCAGTCCCCATTGGGTGAATCGCTGACCCTGTCCCATTGAAAAGATTTCCCCAGATTGCAGATAAAGATGAGCTTCTGGTTGTGGCATTTAGCAATTTTATACTTTCTTGATAAATATGACGCAGAGATGCAATGATATGGAAAAGCAAGATTTTCGAAGACTTATTTTTGTTTTGTTTTGTTGCTTTTTTAAACGGCGAGGGTGGGATGGGGCAAATTTATGATATCCATGCCTGAACGATCGTGATCCGACGCGCTTTTCGTACCTGCCTGTAATTAGGCTATACTTTAAAGTTTAAAACTTTTCGGTGAATGGTGCAGGTAAATTTATTCTCCTCCTCTCTTTCACTCCAAGTAATTTTTAATTTACGACAGATTTTGAGAATAACATTTCACATGTACTCGAATATGAAGTCGTTTCAGCTTTTTATCATCGCCTCATCTATGCTGTAACTTTATGCTTTTGTTTTGGAAGTTTTACTAATCGATTCCTACCCCTGGTGTACTAACTATAGGATAAATAATAATCCTTCGATTCTTTACATCGATTATTGTACTTGTGGAGGGACTGTGATATTTCGTTCGTAAAGAGAGAAACCAGTGAGCGGGACAAATTTATATGAGGGCGCTGTTGTGAACTTGAAGTGCAGCACGCCTAAATGTTCCAGGTCACGGTCGACGTGCGAAAACACATCGTAGCTGAAAAACAAAACAAAACAAAACAAAAAACCCCGGCCTTATGTCCTTGTGGATGCACAAGCAGTCGACAAAAGACATATAACTAGAAAGATTTTAGCTCAATGCCTTCATGAAATTTCTCAACTAACAAGATTGGAACTAATTTGGGATAATTGGATGGTGAAGTAATGCCGATTTAATCTGCAAATGTAAGCTCATCTGCTTTTCTTTTTAAGTTTACACTTTGTAAGTAAAGAAACTCAAGGTAATTTCTGGATAACTTGATCTTCATATATTTCAACTTTCTCAAATGTGTTAGGTACTCTATGGCTGAATGTTGCAATATTTTTTTTCTTTATTTCAGGCCATGAATGCCCATAATATAAAATAAATAGATGCAAAAAAATATACAGAAGTTAAAAAAGAGCAAGAAACTTAATAAAGAACCTTTCTACAATGTTTCCAAAAAGCTGAATGAAAATACGAATCAGACTCTACACAGGTACGGATAACTAGGTTTTCACTCACGGACAGACGCTTGCAGAATGCGAACAGCTTCACAGTATATATATATATATATATATATATTATATATATATATATATATATATATATATATATATATATATATATATATATATATATATATATATATATATATATATATATATATATATATATATATATATATATATATATATATATATATATAATATATTATATATATATATATATATATATATATATATATATATATATATATATATATATATATATATATATATATATATATAATCAACCTCAAGGCATTATTATAAGCTATCCTCAGTTTTGACATTATTTTAGCACTAAAATTACACCACACGTTCAAACAATAAACACTATACAAAAAACTTTTCAAAAGGACACATTTTACTTTCTGAGAGCACTGGCCAAAGTTACGAACAATAAAATTGGCTCTCGCATAAAAACTACGAAGCTATCTTTGCATATCTGCATCGTCCATCCCAGTGGAGGACATAATGTAGCCAAGATATTTCTTCGAACTTACAAATTTAAGAGAATTACCATACAAATGTACATGAGGAATCCTATCCTGCTTCCAAGATTTCGGAAAAATAGCCATACACTCAGTTTTCTCAGTATGAAAGAGAATATCATGCTCGTTACCACAGTGTTCACAAATATTGATCAATTTTCGTAAAGCTTTCACAGATGGACAAATCAAGGCCAGATCGTCAGCATAAAATAAGTGATTCATAATATGATTCACTAAATAACATCCTACGCCAGCAGACTGTAGCTTACTACTTAACTGGTCTACATAAGTAGCAAAAAGTTTTGGTGAAAGAACACTTCCTTGTCGTACGCCATTGGAA